>NC_083794.1:15834776-15954215 GCF_015708825.2 Lethenteron reissneri
GGGTGGAGTGAGGGGGCGGGAGAGAGATGTAGAAGAGGAGATTCGTTAGGAGAGGTGCGAAGGAAGAGAGATGTAGAGAGAGATAGGGAGGGAGGGATCGTGGAGGTGTAGTGGAGGTTAGAGGGATGAAGAGACGGCAGGAGGGGAGAGAGGAGCAAGGGGAGAGAGGTGCAGAAGGGACTGCGAGAGGAGGGGGGAAGGATGGAATGGGAGGAGAGAGGAGATGAGAGGTAAGGGGGAGGGTGGAGTACAGAGAAGAATGAGAAGTATGGAGGAGGAATATGTGCAGGGGTAGGAGAGAGGTACGGGTGGGAGGAGAGGGGGTTAACGGCGAGGCTTTAACGGTAAAACATAAAATAGAATAGGCGACGTTTCGAACAATGGCCCTTCGCCATAGCACAGTCGACCCCTACGCCGCTTGGTGAACCCGGCTCGCAGTGCTACGGCGCCCTCTCGTGGCCACGGTCAGTACGTGACCGTGGCCTGCACCCAGCACGTGGCTCGTCATGGACATCGGCACCGGGGAGACAAAGGCTGCCGGGCGCGGTGCTGACCACACCGACGCCTCGTCTGCCCTACCAGCCTTCATAGGTGGTGTTAAGGCTGTACGGATGGTTTTCGTGCTTGTTGATGTGCCCTGCATTGCTGGTGGTGGTAGTGATTGAACACAGCGGGGTGGTGGTGGGTGAGACGGCACAGAGAGCGAGTCCTCAACACGGGCGGAGGAGGAATCGACGAGTGGAGTCTAGGGGCAATAGTGACCGTGGTGGTAGCGATAGAAGAGTGATAAGAGTGAGACTGTGTTCGTAGCTTTCATAGGTGCTACTCGCACACAGCACTTGCCCCAACAGTCTGTCAAAGGCTACACGGGGGATCTTTGTCTTGTCTTTGCTCGTACGCAGCACCGCTGATGCCTTGCCCTGTCCCCTTCCCAGCAATGCATGCGGGAGAACCGGGAGAAGCAAGCCCTGGCTGACCTCATGATCAAACCGGTGCAGAGGATCCCACGATACGAGCTCCTCATCAAGGTCTGGGGGGTTGGCGGGGGGGCGAGGGGCGGGGGTGGGTGGGGACATTGACGTAGCGTGGTTGGCATTGTCTCGAGGTGCTCTGTGCCAGGCCCGTCTGAGTCACGAGTGTGGGGTTCATCGTGGCTCCAGGTTGACGAGCTGCAAGTCCACCTTGGGGTTTCCAGTCCACGAAGGAGGATGATGATGGTGATGGGCTTGTGTTGTTGCTCTGGAGACCAGGAGGTTGATGGTCGATGTTCGGTCGCCGCGTTGCTGCGATTCGCCGTGATCTCCCACTTCACAGACTGGGCCGCGTGAAGGCTGCTGCCATCTTCCACTCCATGGCGATGATGATGAGCAGGAGGAGAGGGGGTGGTGGAGTGACGTGTGTGTGTGTGTGTCTGCGTGCGTGTGTGTGTGCGCTTGTGTCGATCCCCCACGGCAGGACCTGCTTAAGCACACCCCGGAGGAGCACCCTGACCGGCCGTGCCTCGTGGAGGCCCAGCGAGGCCTCCCGCCCCTGGCCAGCCGCATCAACCAGGGCCGCCGCGAGGCCGAGGAGGCCACGCGTCACGCGTGCGCCTGCAGCGGTCGAGGCGGCCATCGAGGGCCTCAGTGAGGTGGGGCTTCCCTCCCACCCGGCCACAAATTTTCTGAAACCGCTCCTGGTCCTAGCCTAGGTCAACTCGCACCTCCATTAGCACGGTCGGCTACGTACGGTGCGAAAGAAGTTCAACATACATAGGGAGACAAAGGCGCCGGGCGTGGTTCTGGACACCCACCACCTCGTGTGCCGTTCCTTGCTTCACAGTTGCTCGCTAGCAGCACTTGCTCCTCCAGTCTGTTAAGGCTGTACGCGTGATCATTGCCTTTGTCTTGTCGCTGTGTTGGCAGTTGGCTGTTCCGGGGAGGAGGTTCAATCCGACAGGAGCTCGTGGTGGAGGTGGTGAGATTCCGCTGATGAGCGAATTTGCCACCGATCGTCCCCACGCTGAGCAGCGCAGCACCGAAACCAGTCCATCTCTCCGCCAGCCGCTTTGTCCATGTCTGAGCGACTATTTGCGCATAACAGGATCGTAATGGCCAATCGGGGCTCGCAAGCTTGTCGCATGGTCATGACATACTCCGCTACCAATGGGCCCAGCATGGCTGTCCGTCTGTATGGTCTGTGCGATTGTCTGTGTGTGCCTGTGTGCGAGAGGTCCCGGGTTCAAATTCTGGACGAACGCCCATGGGGAGCGGTAGTTGTAGCGGTTAACGCACTGCGCTACGAAACCTGGCCACCGAGTTCGATTCCCGCTCACGACCAACACCGGTGGCGATTTTCTGAACCAGTCCTGGGCTCTCTGTAGGTCGACTCGGCCTCAAATAAGTACCCGGTGTGATGGGTAAACATCAGCACTTGGGAGACACTGATCCACCTACTCACTTGTGCGTCGTGACGGGCATCATAGGCACTGGCTCACAGCACGCGTCCCAACAGGCTGTGAAAGGCCACACGGGGGATCTTTCTATGTATCTCTGTGAGGAGCAGAAGTCCGTGGGGGGCAAGAAGGAGCGATGCCTCTTTCTCTTCTCCGACCTCCTGCTCTGCACGACACTCAAGCGCAAGTCGGGCTCGCTGCGTCGCAGCTCCTTCAGCCTGTGAGTGCCTGCACGGAGAGAGAGCACTCGCAGTGAGCAGTGCACCACTTCGCGCAATACAGAATTGCTCCTCCGGCCTCTTCAGGCGCTGGGGAGACAAAGGCGGCCGGGCGTGTATCCGGCCACACCCAGCCCTTTGCGCGATGCCGACTTTCTTAGGGTTTTCACGAGCAGCGCTTGCCTCAATAGACTGTGGAGGCTACATGGGAGATCTTTGCCTGTGTGTGTGCAGGACAACTGCTGGCAGCTACATTGACCTGAGCAGTAAGTACAAGCTGCTGTGGCGCTCTCCACTCCACGAACTGGAGGTGGTGAAAGGTGAGATGGAATCACCACCACCGCCACTGTCACCACCACCAACCATGGTCATCACCACCACCACCACGGACAAGTCTTCCACCATCACCACTTTTTCTCATCCACATTCCACCACCCCTGACTCTACCACCACATCCTAACTGCCTCTCGCCGCACCGTACCACAACACCACCACCACCAGGGCAGCTACACTGTTCATCACAGTCACCAGCATCATAACCATCACCACCACCGTCAAGTTCAATCCACCACCCACCACCACTGTCTCATCCACCTCTTGCCACACCGTAAGTCATCATCTCATCAACCATCACCACCACTAGAACAGCTGTACCCAACACCACAACCATCACTACCACTACCACCACCATCGCAATCACCACTACTATCATCATAACTACCATCAGCAATACCACCATCAACACCACCACCACGGCTCCACAAACCGTCTCCTGACTCACGACCGTAACCCCTTGACCGTGACCCCGTGGTAACCCCGCGATGACCCCAGGCTCGTGCGAGCTGCTGGTGCCGGCGGCGAGGGAGGCGCTGCAGAGGAGCGTCACGGGGCTGGAGGAGGACACGGCGCGGCTCGCAGACATCCGCGGCCTCGTCGACTCGCTCACCGTGCCTCACCAGGTGAGCTCACCGTGCCTCACCAGGTGAGCTCCCCGTGCCTCACCAGGTGAGCTCACCGTGCCTCACCAGGTGAGCTCACCGTGCCTCACCAGGTGAGCTCACCGTGCCTCGTCGACTCGCTCCCCGTGCCTCACCAGGTGAGCTCGCCGTGCCTCACCAGGTGAGCTCGCCGTGCCTCACCAGGTGAGCTCACCGTGCCTCACCAGGTGAGCTCACCGTGCCTCACCAGGTGAGCTCGCCGTGCCTCACCAGGTGAGCTCCCCGTGCCTCACCAGGTGAGCTCACCGTGCCTCACCAGGTGAGCTCACCGTGCCTCACCAGGTGAGCTCTCTGTGCCTCGTCGACTCACTCACCGTGCCTCACCAGGTGAGCTCACCGTGCCTCACCAGGTGAGCTCACCGTGCCTCACCAGGTGAGCTCTCCGTGCCTCTTCGACTCGCTCACCGTGCCTCACCAGGTGAGCTCGCCGTGCCTCACCAGGTGAGCTCACCGTGCCTCACCAGGTGAGCTCACCGTGCCTCACCAGGTGAGCTCACCGTGCCTCACCAGGTGAGCTCCCCGTGCCTCACCAGGTGAGCTCACCGTGCCTCACCAGGTGAGCTCACCGTGCCTCACCAGGTGAGCTCTCCGTGCCTTGTCGACTCGCTCACCGTGCCTCACCAGGTGAGCTCACCGTGCCTCACCAGGTGAGCTCACCGTGCCTCGTCGACTCGCTCACCGTGCCTCACCAGGTGAGCTCACCATGCCTCACCAGGTGAGCTCACCGTGCCTCACCAGGTGAGCTCACCGTGCCTCGTCGACTCGCTCACCGTGCCTCACCAGGTGAGCTCTCCGTGCCTCACCAGGTGAGCTCACCGTGCCTCACCAGGTGAGCTCACCGTGCCTCACCAGGTGAGCTCACCGTGCCTCGTCGACTCGCTCACCGTGCCTCACCAGGTGAGCTCACCGTGCCTCACCAGGTGAGCTCTCCGTGCCTCACCAGTTGAGCTCACCGTGCCTCGTCGACTCGCTCACCGTGCCTCACCAGGTGAGCTCCTCGTGCCTCACCAGGTGAGCTCACCGTGCCTCACCAGGTGAGCTCACCGTGCCTTGCCAGTGAGCTCATATTTTCCTTCATGCCCCCCCCTCCCGCCCGTGCCCCCCACCCCGCAGGCCCTGGACGACGCCCTGCGGGACCTGCTGCTGTCTGTGCAGCGCGACCTCTCCGAGCGGCACGCCGCCGCCACCGCGGGGCCCCCCGTGCCCCCCCGGCCCGGCTGGAGCTGCTCCTCTTGGACCCCTGGAGCCCCCCAGTCGGCAGCGGGAGGGGCGGGGGGGGCGGGGGGGGCCGGGGCGTCGGGGGGGCGGCTCCCCGCCACTCGCTGGTGTTCGAGTTTGGGAGCCCCGAGGGCCGTGCCGCGTTCCAGCAGACGCTGGAGGGGGCCTGCTCCCGCATCGGTGGGGCCTCCGTTACGTTCGCCGTCGCGTCACTGCGCGATCTTAAATAATTAGTCCTTCGCTGTCGTTTGTCCGGCCACAAAGTTTTTATTACTAACGGAATTATTTGACGCTGCCGTTTTGACTGTTTGAGTTATATGCCATGACGAAGGACCATTGCCCGAAACGTTGCCTATTCTGTATTTTCATCTTTGAGGTCACTCATGCACAGTGTGATTGACGAGCGTGTTGTGTTGATGGTGGTGGTGGTGTAGCGATGGCGATGGACTTATCTTGATGGTTATATTTACTGGGGCCATTTTAATGATGGTGGTGGAATATTGCTAAAATTTAGAAAATGATGGAATGTTGACAATATTCATGATGGCAGTGATGGTAGTTTGATGATCATGATATCATGGTGATGGTATATTGATGATGGTGGTAATAGTTTTACGGTGATGGTACTATGATGATTGTATTCACGATGATGTTCGTGTGTGTGTGTGTGCGTGTGTTCGTGCCAGCGGAGACTCAGCCCCAGAGAGAACCCGAGTTCCTGAAGGCCATCTCCATCATGAAGACACGCAGCGGCATGCAGGTGCCGGCCCCCCCCCATCCCACCCCCTCCAACACCCCTCTAACCCCACCCCGTGCAGTGATTCTCCGCGGGTTTGTGCGTGACGGGAACAGGAACCGCACAATTGCAGGAGTGGTCACTTGGGGTCCCCTTTCAACGGGATTCGGTGTCCCACGAGCAGTGTAGGGAGGGGGCGAGCGGGGGGGGGGGGTCTCACGGGATTAAAGTTGGGGTTGGGGGGTTGGGGGTGGGGGGTGGGGGGGGTGCTCACCTGACGCGAGTTGCCCCTCCAGGCCCCGTGGGGTGTGGCGTGGTTGGGGGGGGGGTCGGTGTACCGGTGCGTGCCGTGTGACGCGCATGCTCAGCGGTTTGTAATGCGTCGTGGTGTGGTGCGTGGTGTGTGGTGTGGTGCGTTGTGTGTGGTGCGTGGTGTGTGGTGCGTGGTGCGTGGTGTGGTGTGTGAGGTATGGCGCGTTGTGTGTGGTGCGTGGTGTGTGGGGTGTGGTGCGTGGTGTGGTGCGTGGTGTGGTGCGTGGGGTGGTGCATGGTGCGGCGTGGTGTGTGGTGTGTGGGGTATGGTGCGTGGTGTGTGGGGTGTGGTGCGTGGTGCGTGGTGCGTGGTGTGGTGTGTGGTGTGTGGTGCGTGGTGTGTGGGGCGTGGTGCGTGGTGTGTGGTGCGTGGTGTGTGGGGTGTGGTGCGTGGTGTGGTGCGTGGGGTGGTGCGTGGTGCATGGTGCGGCGTGGTGTGTGGGGTATGGTGCGTGGTGTGTGGTGTGTGGGGTGTGGTGTGTGGTGCGTTGTGTGTGGTGTGTGGTGTGTGGTGCGTTGTGCGTGGTGTGGTGCGTTGTGTGTGGTGTGTGGTGTGTGGTGCGTTGTGCGTGGTGTGGTGCGCTGTGTGTGGTGTGTGGTGTGTGGGGCGTGGTGCGTGGTGTGTGGCGTGCTGCCCGGCGTGCACAGTTCTCGTGCGCCTCCCCGAGCGTGTGCGTGCCGCTGGGCGGCTGCGAGGTGTGGGTGTGCAACAGCGACGGCTACGTGGGCCAGGTGTGCCTGCTGAGCCTCACCCCGGAGCCCATCGTCGAGGCCTGCATCGCCGTGTGCTCCGCACGCATCCTCTGCATCGCGCCCGTGCCTGCACTGCAGAAGCCCCCCACCGGGTACCCCCCCCAAACACCCTCCGCCACTCGTGTACCAGCCCCCCCACCACATCCATCCCTCCTCCTCTCTCCTTCCCTCCCCTCTCACCTTTCCCACATCCATCCCTCCTTCCTCCTCAACCCCCTTCACCGTCCCCTGCCACTCCACGCAGAGACCTCCACAGTCGCTCCTCACCCATTTACCCCCCCCCCATCCCGCCCGTGGCACCTCTCCACCATACACAAGTATGGAGAACTGATGATAGTGGCAGTGGTGATGATGGGGTATTGATGATGATTGCATTTGATGAGATTGATGATGGTGGTTTTGATAGTCCGGATGATGATGATAATAGTTGTGGTGAAGATGTGAATGGTCCTCTTGTTACATGGCAACTGGGAGCACGATAATTATTCTTCTAATTTGACCCATGACGATGTACGCTCACTCCCTTGTGCTTCCTCCTTGCTCCTACCTCTCTACCTCGCCCCCCGCTCCCCCCAAGCAGCGTTGATAGTGGGGGGTCACGGGAGGGAGTGCCGCTCCCCGACTCCCCGCTGCGCCGTCTGCCGACAATCGCCTCCGAGGAGGACCTCGTCTCTCACCGGCACCGCAACGAGCACCGCGACGAGGAGAGCAGCTCCGCTCTCCACATCTGCATCGGCGACGCGGCGCCGGCTGAGCCGTTGCCCATTGCGGTGCGGCGCGAGCGCCACGCGAGCGCGCCGGGCGCCGGCAGGGCGCGCCACCGACGACTCGCCGGCCGCGGCGGCGCCAGCGGCGGCGTCGCCTGCAACCCCTTCGAGAGCGAGGACTCGGGAGAAGAGGAGGAGGAGGAGGAAGAGGAGGACGAGGATGAAGAAGAGGAGGAGCTGGAGGAGCTGGAGGAGGACGAGGCCGGGTCCTGGGGTCCGCACATCGAGCCGTCGCTCGCGGCACTGAGGGGTGCGGCTGTGTGCCTGTGCGTGCGTGCGAGTGAGTCCTGAGCCTCCCCTCGGGTGACTCGGTCTCAAATGAGTCCCTGCTGTGGTGTGTAGAACTCAGCAACAGGGAGTGGTGCTGGCCACACCACTCCGTCGTGTGCCGTCTCGGCCTTAATAGGTGCTCGCTAACAGCACTCGCCCCAGCAATTTGTTGATGTTATATGGGGGATCTTTGTCCTTATATCTATGTGTATGTCCGTATATGTCTCCCGCACACATGCCGCACGTGCAGTAGAGGAGCTGAGTGGGGGGGGGCATGTGACCCCCGAGGAGAGCAGCAGCTCGGACGACGACGAGGAGGAGGAAGAGGAGGAGGAGGGGGGGGCAGGGAACCCCTTCCCCCCCACGCCGCCCCCCAACCCCTTCACGGCCGACCCGCCGGGCAGCGCCAGGAGCCCCCCGCTAGGGGGCTTCACGCGACCCAGCCCTGACGAGGCATCGTGCCCGAAGCCCGAACCGTTCCAGGGCTCCGTGTGGCTGGGCACGGAGGACGGCTGGTGCGTGGCGCGGAGTTCGCCCATCATCGGCGTCATCAGCATTGTCGTCATCGTCTTCATCGTTGTCACCTTCATTATTGCCACCAGAATTCTCATTGTCATCATCATTACAATAGTACATTCAGCATGGTATTTGTTTTAATCATTATTGACATCACCATTATACCCATTATCAGTGCAACTTCCAGTATACCATAATTCCTTCACCATCATCATCGTCATAATTATCATCACAATCACAACTATTAATATTACCTTCATATCATTATCAAAGGACCGCTATCCACGTCATTATGATCATCATTATTGTGACGATCAACCATCGCGACCATCCATATTATTGTCATCATCATCAGCTGGTGGTGGTGGTGACAGCATCCCTGTAATCTGGAGCGTGTTGAGATTGGGTTGGTGGATCACGTCGAGATCATCCCGTGTGTGACTTGGGCTTCGCAGTGGCCAGCAGGTGGCAGCAGGGCAAGGGGCGCAAAAAACACCGAGGAATTGGCAGGGAAACCCGGGATGTCCTGAGACTCGGTGGAGCTTTCCCGCACAGACAAAGACAACTGCTTCAAATAAACGAACAAACTAACTGGCAATAACTTTTGTTAAGAATCATCACGTTCATCGACGAAGGAATATTCTGAACCGATGGCTCCCAGTAGCAGCTCTTTATAGGGCAATTGACAAGGCCCCAAAACCCACAGCGCTTATCTTGCCAATCACTTCCTGGGCTGGGTCCTGTGAGCCCCAATACAATAGATCGTGGCTTTGTTCGCCATAAAAATACTTAAAAGTTGCGTTTAAGTGGATCGTTATGAGACGCGAGTGATACTGCAAGATGAAAGCGACGAGGCCACCAGAGTACGCATACAGTGCATATGTGTGACCTATGACTTTTAACCTAAGTCAAGTAAAGCATGACTAAGGATTTTGCCCCTGATAATCTCACATAGTTTTAGACAATTCTAAACTCTCTACCTGTTTTACTTAAATGTTTTAAGTTGGGAACAGATTTGTCAAGAGTGGCCAGGTCATGGGGGGCACTGCCACCTGGGTCCGTGAATATCCTGACCCGACCGGGATGGCCTCCGTGGTGTGGAGAAGAGCTGTTGAGGAACGAGTTCGATTGTTGTTGTTGGTTGTTGTGCACCACCACTGCCAACGCAGTGACAGCAGCATCACCACCACCACCACCAGATCGCGTGTTAGCGATTTGAGTCGAGCGTGGGGTTGACTTCCGTGACCTTCGTTCGCTGGGTCAATATTAAGAGGTCAATGTGAAGAGGTCATTGTTAAGATGTCATTTACCGAAAGAACCAAAGAGTAAAGATGTCATTGTTAATAGGTACATTTTAAGAGGTCAATGTTAAGAGGTCAAAGGTCACCCCAGGTGGTGGAGGCCATAGCCTCAAAGCTGCATCTCCCGCGGTGGAGAGGGGCACTTTTGGTCAGGTGCGTACTCATTCAGTCCACGCCCCGCTCGTGATACCGGGCTGCGAGCTGCTGAGAGCAATCAACTAGTCACTCCATCCTCTGTGCGCCCTGCCCGCAGCATCCACATCTACCAGTCGTCCGACACGATCCGCCACCGCAAGAAGAGCCTCAAGCTGCAACACTCGGCCGCGGTCACCTGCATCGTGTGAGTCGGAGGGGGGAGCGGTGGCACAACGGTCAGCACACTGCGCAACGAACCCTGCGACCCGAGTTCGATTCCCGCTCACGACCAACACCGGTGGCGCGGATATTTGAACTGGCCTCAAGACTTAAATGAGTACCTACTGCATTGTGTAAAGCATCAGTACTGGGGAGACAAAGGTGGCAGGGCGTGGTGTTGGCCACCCACCCCCTCGTGTGCCGTGCCGGCCTTCATAGGTGCTACTCACTAACAGCACTTGCCTCCAACAGTCTGTTCAGGGCTACACGGGGGCTGTTTGTCTTCATGGACTAAGCCGCGCGCGTGTGTGTGTGTGTGTGCGCACGTGTGTGTGTGGTTGTTGTGTTGACGTCTGTGTAGGTTCCTGGAGAACAAGGTGTTTGTGTCTCTGGCCAACGGGGACCTTGTGGTTTACCACCGCGACGAAGGTAAGGTGGTGGATCCCCCCTGCTGCTGCTGCTGCTCGTCAAAACTTTCCAACTCAAGTTTTAATCTTCACGTATTGGCTGTGTTCGTCTGTAACGGGAGGGGGGGTGCAGGGTAATTATTGTAAAGTTGATCCGACATATTGAACGATGCGTGCTGCATCAGGTCGTGTTGCCAATAGCGACTCGCCCAAGTGAAATGTGGGCACGTTGAGATTCAACCCACATTGAAACCAGCGCTGATAGACCCCCCCCCCCCCCCACTCGGCCTGCCAGCCCTGCCTGTCGAGGCGCGCCCTCCCGGGTAGGGCCGCTAAGCGAGACCCCCTTGGGGTCTCGGCGTGAGCTGCGGGCGTACCATGGAACGCACTGCGCTACGAAGTCCGCTGGAGATGCGTTCGTTTCCCGGCCACGGCTAAAACGAGTGGCTCAGAGTGAAAATCTGAAAGCAGCCCTACCTACCCCCCCCCCACCACCAAGTATGGTCAAACAACACCCACCATCGACACGGCGTGGGAGGTATTAATCCAGTAGCGGATTGACAAAAAGGACAGGCAAACAATGATCGCGCCTCATTCTTAATTCCATTGCTTAACCGCGTAAAGTTTCTCGTACTGTGAACATCACGTCACTGCCATCTCAAATTCGCTTACCCGAGGAGACGGAATTTGCATTCGAGCGATCCCCTGAACGAGCAAGTCCAGCGGCGTCTCTCGCGACCCACAGCGGAGACGGTTGTTGGTGCTGTAGTGATCGCGATGTTATTTTTGTTGTTGCCTCGAGTTTCTGTCGTGGTCGTTTCTGTGGTCGCTCTGATTTTGTTGTTGTGGCTGCGGTTGTCGGTGGATGTTTCAGTGATTAACGTTGGCATTGTTGTTGTTATTGCCGATATCAGAGTTGTTATTGTTGTTTACCAAGCGCTTTGGTGATTGCAACTATTGTATCTGTTGCTGACACCTCGCTCCCCCCCCCCGTCCCCTCCTGTGCCCCCCTTGTGCCCCCCCTCCTGTGCCCCCCGTGCCCCCCCAGGCTGCTTCTGGGCCGTGGGGGAGGCGCGCGTGCTGCCCCTGTCCACGGCGGCTGCCCCCGTGTGCCGCATGCTGGCCGTGAGCGGCCGCCTGTGGTGCGGCTGCCAGAGCAGCATCGTGGTGCTGCACCCCGACTCCCTCCTCGTCGAGGTAACCCCCCCCCCCCCTGCCGGACATTCCTCTAACTCCAGTGATTGAGCGTACGGTCGGTCAGTCGGCTGACCGCTCGGTAAATGTACCGATAAGGAAGTGAATCGATCGGTCAGTCAGTCAATCAGTCGGTCAGTTAATACAACAGTTAATGGATAGATAGGTCGTTAAGCTGCACCGACTGACCGCTCGTAGAGACACCGAGGTCACGCAGTGACGCAACGGACAGAACGGTCTCTCCGCCAATCAGCCGGTCAATCGATCAGCCAGTTATCAAAATTAAAAGGGATGATTGAGTCAAACAGCCAGTGGATCGACGACTTCCCTCCCCACGCTCTGGCATGGCCCCCGTGCCACCAACACGACCCCCCTGCTGCGATCTCTCCCCCCCCCCAGGCGAGCTTCGTGGTGGACGGGGAGGGGGGCCGCGGCGTGGCGTGCATGGCCAGTGAGGGCTCCGGGGTGTGGGTGGCTCTCACCGCCAGCACCCAGGTGCGACTCTACCACCCCGCCACCTACGAGTGTCTCGCCGAGGTGGACGTCACCGCGGCCGTCTCCAGGATGCTGGCCGGTGAGTGCGGGGGTGGGTGGGGGCCCTTCGGATGGGGGCCCTTGGGGACCCCCGCGAAGAGACGGTGGAGGGAAGGGGGACGCGTTAGGAAATTGACGACGCGTCAGTTTATCGGTTAGTACGGGACGATTATGACTCTTACCTTTGATTAGCACGGTTGGCTACGTGCGGTGTGAAAAGAGTTCAACATACATACAGGTCGTCTCAGCCTTAAATGGGTACCTGGTGCGGTGTGTATCCAACTTCAGCACGAGGGAGACAAAGGCGGTCGGGCGTGGTGCTCGCCACACCGCCCCCTCGTACGATTGACTTCCCAGTCTCCGTATGTGCTCGCTAGCAGCACTTGCCTGAGCAGTGTGTGAAGGCTACCCGGGGGAACTCAACACGCGTACATGACCAACGACGATGACGACGACGACGGTTCTGACAAAGATGACGACGACGCCGTCCCGCCCGCCCGCCCGCAGGCTGCGACGCCATCATCCGGCAGCACAAGTCGGCGTGCCTGCGCGTCACCTCGCTCACCCCGGGCGCCGAGCTGCTGTGGGTGGGCACCAGCGCGGGGGTCCTCGTCACCCTGCCGCACCACCGCCTCGCCCGCCCCACCCCCCGGCGGCACGACCGCAGCCCCCCGCCCCGCCGCCCCCACCCCGGCGGCGGCGGCGCGGGGGGGCCCCCCAGAGCGCCGAATGGGGGGCCGATGCCCAGCAGCCGGACCCCGAGTGGGGGCAGCACGACTCTGCGGGGAGCCCTGGGCCGGGGGCCCCGTCGCCGCCGCCGCAGCGCTGGCCCGCCGCGGCCCCCGTGGGTTGCCTGCACGGCCACACAGGCCACGTGAGGTTCATCACCAGCGTGCGGCTGCCCGAGGGCTGCGTCTGGGCCCAGCAAGGTACGTCAGCCGAGCGGCCTCGCACTAGGTCCACTTAGCCCGAAATCGCAGGGTGGAGCCGTGCAGACTGCGGTTCGGGTTTTTCCGGTCTCGGATGATGATGCATGCAGGCGGATTCAGTGAGAGTCTGGGTTGTGCTGTCAGTGGCTTCCTGCGTACTTGCATAGAGACCTCGAGACTCACACAGAGACCCAGAGACTCACACAGAGACCCAGAGACTCACACAGAGACCCAGAGACTCACACAGAGACCCATAGACTCACACATAGACCCAGAGACTCACACAGAGACCCAGAGACTCACACATAGACCCATAGACTCACACATAGACCCATAGACTCATACAGAAACTCATACGACGTCTGGACGTCTGGCGCACCATCATCATCTTCATCATCAGGCGTGCACAGCCACTCACCTCTCCTGGCGTGGACGGGCTTCCTCATCCGTGTCCTTGAGTCCGTGCCATGCCGGCACAATTGTGCACAAGATCCAGTTTAATAATAGCGGTTGATTGCCGCTGATGATTGCCTGTGATTGGCAGGTTATGTTCGTGTAATAAGGTGGACTTACTTAGCGGTTGGCGAGACCAGGCAACACTGAATGATGTCGAGGCGTTGGCGGCTTTGTGAGTAATAAGGCTAATGGAGGGTGGCGTGAGACGAGGCGGAACGCCGCCGCCACCGTGTGAGGCGTTGCAGGCGGTGGAGGAGAGGAGGGGGGTATAGATCACCCGGGGCAAGTTTCCCCATGACGCCCAGAGACAATGCGCTCGGGCGGAACGCCGCCACCGCCGCTGCCGCCGCCTCCTCAAGTGGCGCTTGCGAGCTCCGCGCTGCGCCCGCGTGTGCCGGGGAGGGGGGAGGCCGAGCGCGGCGCAAACAAAACTTGGCTCGCTCGCCGAGTCGCCCCGTGGGGTTTTTGTGGACTGGAGACAAGTCTCAGGTCATCTCCGTCGCATCCGGCTCACGCCGATGATCACCCACCCCCCTCTGTGCACATAGGGGGAACGATCGCAGAGATAGAAACACAGAGACACGTGATGCAAAACGCGTGCAGGTGATGGTCCAGCCGGATTCACTGCGACCTGCGTCGGGGGGCAGCCCCCTCCATGATGGTCAGCGGCGCGCTGGACTCGCCAAGCCGAGGTCGCTCGGTCCTGTTCCATCTCCCGGCGTGGCAGGCGGAACAAAGTGGGCCAGGTTTCTCAAACGCCCCCTGTCCACCCAGCGGTGTGAACGGGCTACGCCCCAGTCGGTCGAGCGGCAGGTGGCGTGCGGTGGGATAAAGTGCGGGTACGCCCAGCTCTCCCAGCACATCGCACCGACGTGGAAGAGTCGACCAAAGGCCAACTCTATATAGAGTTCGCTCGAGGTCCTTCTGCCAGCAAACGAGACATTTCAGGGCTGCGCCTTTACTTCCCATCTTCCCGAAAGTCATGGGATTACTTGTCCATGTGTTTTGTGTTCATGTGGGCACTGAGCCACTGACCCACGATGAGTGAGGAGCAGCTCGTAATTGAACCGGCGCGGTTAATCCTAAGGATAATGGGTACAGGAAAGCCTCAACTGAGTCTCAATACGAGTATTCAAGAGGGTCCTGCATTGGGATGTTTGGATAACTCCTTAAGGAGTGAGTTTAAGCTTTGTGTAGCCTCCACTCAAGTGCCGTTAACGAGCACCAAAGAAGACCGGAATGCCACTCGACGAGGTGGTGTGGCCCCATACTAAATCACACACTCACACACACTCACACACACTCACACACACTCACGCACACACTCAAGCACACACTCACGCACACACTCACACACTCACGCACTCACATACACTCACACACTCACGCACACTCACACACACTCACACACACTCACGCACACACTCACACACTCACGCACACTCACACACACTCACATACTCATGCACACTCACGCACACTCACACACACTCACGCACACACTCACACACTCACGCACACTCACGCACCCACTCACGCACTCCCTCACGCACCCACTCATGCACACTCACGCACACACTCACACACTCACGTACACTCACACACTCACACACACTCACACACACTCACGCACACACTCACGCACACACTCACGCACACACTCACACACTCACTCACACACTCACGCACCCACTCACGCACTCCCTCACGCACCCACTCACGCACACTCACGCACACACTCACACACTCACGTACACTCACACACTCACGCACACTCACACACTCACACACACTCACGCACCCACTCACGCACCACTCACACATCCACACGAAGAGACCTCTCCCCCTTATAGCCTTAACAGGCTATGATCAGGCGAGTGCTATTCGCGAGCATCTATGAAGGGCGGCACAGCACACCAAGGAGTGGGTGGCCAGCAACACGCCCAGCCGCCTTTGTCTCCCTAGTGGCGATGTTTATGCAGCCCACCAGTTACTCGACCTAGCCGGGAGGCCCGGGACTGGTTCAAATATCGCTCCCTGCTTTTGGCCGCGAGCCGGAATTGAACTTGGGTCGCCGGGCTTGTAGCGCAGCGCGCTAACCACTGCGTCACCACTCACCCCCTCGCCCACGCACTCTGCAGAAATCTCTGCGTCTCGGAAAGAGACACACGAGCTGCCCCCCACGCCCCCCCCCCCGCGAATCTGGATCTCGGGTTCCAGCTCCCACTGCGGCCCCCTCAAGTATTAATGAGAAGTGCTGACTCGACGCTGGGGAGAGGTGGGTGGAGTCCTTGGATCTGGGGTCATTGTAGGCCCTGCGAGTTCTGAGATCTGAGATCGCGAACCGGCGGCGTTGGTACCACCGGAGGTGACATGCTACCAGTGTCCGCCATGGACAGTGTCCACCATGTGTAACGTCCATCATGGGAGGTTGACCCAGCCCATCATCCCTTCCATTCGGGAACGACAAAATAGGTTCTATGCTGTGGAGGAAGTCCACAGGGGGGTTGTGCTCTAGGCGGACTCGCCCCCTTCCCCACCCCCTCCCATAGAGACGTGGAATGTGGAATTTCCACTCCTGGCTCTGTCGGCCTGTAAACAGGAGAGGCGCTCCACTTGAGCAAGACTCCCCTCTCTCTCCCTCTGTGCCACCTCCTCTCTCGTAGACGGCGGCCACCACGGCCTCCCTTCCATTGAGCTCTGTCCGTATTGACGTGAACTCAACGACTCCGCATCGGGTCCCCCTGCCAGTGGCGCCCAATCGGTGTTTTCTCATCACGGGTCCAAGAAATCTAACTCGCCTTCTTCTCTAATAGCTCCTGGTCATTGTCTGAAGTAATAACATCACTCTCATTCGTGTCTTTACTGCTGGTGAATTTGTAAAATTGTATCACAGAGGAGGAGGCTTCTTAGCGGTTGGGCAACCTCACACGAAGGCGGCAGCTCGTGACGTATCGGCAGCTGGGGGGGGGGGGTGAGGAAGTGGGGGGGGTCACCTTCATTGTGAGCGAGCTCCGATTAATCTCAGTCGTTCACTGCCGCCGCGCGCCCGAGGGTAATTTGGCGAACGCGTGACTCACTCGGAGGCAGGTCTTTGTTTGCTGCGTTACGGGGTTCGGCCGAATCACATTAATAGCGCCAACGGCTGTTCTGTTGCTGCCGTCAATTTGGGGGAATTTGCGTATTTCTGTCTCGGCCTGCTGGGAAGGAAATGTCGTCACAATCACCGCCGTGACAGCGCGCGGCCAGGAGTCAGCCCTGGTAAGAGGAAGGCAGCGTTCGGTGGGGGGGTGGGGGCTTCATCCAGCAGTGGACGGATCATGGCTGCTGCTGCTGCTGATGTTTGTTGATCACGGCTGATGATGAGCATGATGGTGATGCTCATGGTTATCGTCATAGGGTGGCCTTCATCCAGCAGTAGATTATTTAACTATCTAGTGTGTGTGGAGCATTTTAGACTTGGAGGGGGGAGGGGCCATGACGTGGACGCTGAATTCTTCCCCCCCCCAGCAATCATTTGATGATGGATGATGATGGTGGTGATGGTGGTGGTGATGATGGATGATGATGGTGGTGATGCCCACAATGATGAGTAAATCAGATACCGAAACCGGGTTGAGGTTTGTGGTGCGGAGTTGATGTCTGATGACGTCACAGTGGAAACTGGAGTAGACCCAAGTGTGTCACCAAGAGACGCATACTTGTAAAGGAAGGGCCTTCTAACAATGGAGAGAGCTTATGGCTCTGTTTACAGGATGCTGGTGGTGATGGTGAATATATATGCGGAATTGTGTAATTGTCTATGTTCCCACAAACGCATGTCAATGTCTCTCTGTCTGTGAGCCACGTTCTCTCTCATAGAAGTCGCGATCGTGGCCGTCTTTCCATTGAGCTCTGTCCATGAGATTTACTCAACGACTCTGCATCGGATTCTCCTCCCAGTGGCATCCAATCCTTCTCATTGCTCGTGGAACTCAATTCGCTGTCTTCCCCGGTTTCTTGTACCCGTCAGAACCACTTTCATACTCGGCCTCTTGTTTGCTCATCGCAGGTCCAAGAAACCTCACCCTGCCCGTCTCTAATAATTGTTCTCATTCATGTTCTTGTTGTGCACCCTGCTGCTGTCCATGACGCATTCGTGTTTTTGAATACGCATACTGCACTCCGCTGTTCCTACGGCGGTTGTCTGGATTGACCACCTGAATCTGAAAGTGTCGTTGTTGCTTTTCATCTATATCGGCCGTACGATAGAAGAAGAAGATGCATACGTTTAAGTGGTTCGCCCACTGCGCTACAAACGAACCAGGTTCGATTCCCACTCACAGCTAACATCAGTGGCTGTTATGCTCCTCCCTCCCTTTCCCTCTCCCCTCCTCTTCTCCCCCTACCCCCCTCCCCCCTGTGCAGGAGGCCCCGTGGGGGCCCCCGACCAAACCCCAAAGGCGCCACGTCGCGACTCGGGGAAGCGGTTGCGCGCGAGCGGCTTGCCGGGGGTCCTGGGGGGCGCGGGGCCCGCGGGGGGTCACGCGGGGGGCCCCGGGGCACTGCTGGTCATCAGCGGCGGGGACGGCTACGAGGAGTTCACGGGGTCACCGAGCCCCGGCGGAGACGATGCCGCGGGGAGGGACGACAGCACCAACCACCTGCTGCTGTGGAGGGTCTGAGCCAGGCCCTGGGACGACACCGGGTGGGCCCCTGGGACACGTGGCCTCCAGTGTGCAGGGTGGGCCCTTGGACGTGTAGTGGGTCCTGCGCACGTGGCCGCCACACTGAGTGGGCCCATGGGACACGTGGTGGTGGCGCCCCTGGGACACGTGGCCTCAGCACAGGGTGGGTGCTCGGACAAGAGATTTCTATGCAAGTGGCGGGCCTTAGGCAAGTGGCCTTTGCATTGAGTGAGCCTCGAGCATACAGGGTGGGCCCTCGGACACGTGTTTACTGAACAGGGTGGGGTCCTTTGTACGCAGTAGGTCCTGGGTATGCGTCCTCGTACTGAGTTTGCTCCTGGGGCGGGTGGCCTTCGTACAGGGTGGGCCCCTGCCACGTGGCTTCCACTACACATCGTGGGCCCCCGGGCTCGGTGTGGTCCACACAGGGTGGACCCTGAGCACGTGGTGGGGCCTCCAGGCCACAGGGTGGGCTCCTGGGCCATTTGACAGGCCCTGGACATGTGGCCTCCATGCAGGGAGGGCTGCTTGGGTGAGTAGCGTCTACACAGTGTGGCTCGTGGACATGTGGTGGGGCCCCTTAATGTGGCCTCCACTGCACAGGTGGGCCCCTGAACGCGTGGTCTAACGCAGGGTGGGCCCCCGGGTGGGTTTGGATCACAGGCAAGCGACTCCAGATTGCAGGCAACCTCCCACGTGGTCCGCTGATTTGGCGAACCTGATGGCGATGCTCCTTGTGTGCCTGATGCCGGTGTTTGACCCAGGTGAGAGGCCAGTGAGGTCTGCCATCTGTCTATTGTCAGGGAGACCTGGGAGCCATAGGGAACACCCACCCACAGGCTCAGCGGCTCTCTGGGTCTGCTGCCTTCCTACCCCTCCACTCACTGCTGTCCCTCACTGCTGTCCACTGCTTCCTGGGCCCTGCCCCTCGGTCTCCACTGGGGTCCACCTGCATTTCCGCTGTAGACCAAACCCGTATTTAGTTCTCAGTCGGCACTTGGTCCATTAAAGTTCTGCACAATTAGCACCACACCTTGGGACAAATAAATTCCTGGCACCCGAAAACCGAGGCCGGTTCTCAGACAGGCGGCCACCCCAGTCTCTATCCTCCCCGAGGTTTCCACGCTCATCACCGTTCATCTTCGGTTGTGGTTTTCCATTCTTCTTGCGACGATATATCCTGCCCGCCCCCCCAAGCCATCCGAGTCGACACGATGGGTACCGCTCTGGGCTAGACGAAGCCGCGGGTCACCGTCATCGCCGTCAGCCACGGTCAATCCACTGCTGGATGAAGGCCTCTGCACGCCGCCGTCACGCCTCTCACGGCCCCACGTCGCGAACGTGCTGCGTGACGATGCCAAATCTGAGGGCGCCTTGAAGCAGCGGCTTCCACCCCGAGCGAGGTTCACGTTTGGCGTCTAGAGGCATCGCTTCTCTTCGTCTAAATTTAGGGCGGAGGGGAAGAGGTCACCCCCTAAAGATAGACGCGGGGCTGTTTGGAGCGAGGAGTGTCCGGTCGCAGCCACAGCTACGCAAGATGGCGGCCGGTGATGCCACCGCAGCTCGCCAGGGCTTCACGGCCTCCGCAGGTAGAGCCGCCACACTGTCCCCTGCAGACTCAACCCTGACGGATTGCTCAGCCGCCTCGCGGTTGCGAGACGGTGCGGTGTACGGACGGTTCAGTTCAACGCAGTGACACCGGAACCGGATTTTGGTACAAACCGATCCCCACTGCCTTGCGAGCACGGACTCCGAGTCCCGGATGGGTGTGTGACCCGAGCCTCCTCCAGCAGATCTCCGCAGCTGCTCCTGCTGCTGCTTCTGTCACACAGTAGACACGCGACCCCTAGGGTCTGCCCTGTCAGTGTCCCTCCATCTTCCCTGAGGACTTCCCCTCGGTAGGAGAAGTCCATATATCCTGGTGGATGACTCCACGGTTGAAAAACAACGGAGCGAGGATACAGCTGCGAGTTTAGAGGGTTTGGAGAAGCCATCCGATGGAGTCCATTTGTGCCTCCCGCGAAAGTGCGCGGTGTTGGGCAACGATCGGTGACATCAGTGATGGATTGTGTTCCACCACAGTCATGCTGAAACGCACATCGACTCACATAGAGATCCATAGACTTGCATAGAGACCCATAGGCTTACATAGAGACCCATAGACTTACATAGAGACCCATAGACTCGCACGGAGACCCATAGACTCGAGACCCTGTGGGTGGGAGACCCCTTGTAGTTTGGGCCCCCGTGGGCTGGGTGACACGTGTCGAATGGAGGAGGGCCCCTCGGGACGAGAGATCCCGTGCGCTGAAAGGGTAGGAGGAGGAGTGTAGGGGCGGGGGGTACCTTGCGCTGAAGGATGAAGGGACCCCCGTTGGCTCGAGGCGGACCCCGTGCGTGGGGTCACGTCTCCCCCTTGGAGAGATGGAGGGAGAGTGGGGGGGGGGTGTGATGGGCCGCGGTGTGGTAACGCCACCGCTGCTGCTGCTGTATTGTCAATAGAGGACACATTGCGCCACCCGCAGAGGCTTTGCACAACGCGCCCGCGCTCAGGAGCGCCCAGGGTCTCGGTTGGACACCGCGACGGGGCCCGAGGCGAGCAGAGGCGCGGGCTTGGAGAGAGGGAGGGGGGTGTGGGGCAAAGGATGGGCGGTGGGGGCGAGGTGACGTGGGGTGATGTGGGTCGTGCTGCGGTGATGTTATCGGCTGTGATGTTGACAGCCCTTTGGGACGGGTTGGGAGTGCGTGATGGTCACGTGGTTCGTTTGTTGTGATCGCGCCGTTGGCGTGATTGGCACTGTCATCGTTCAACTGCGAGCGCGATCGGCCCCTCCCCTCATCCCTCACACCCATAACAGCCCCCCCGCCCCGCCCCCCCACCTCGGTTCACCCCCCACGGTCTCCACGATCATCATCCCCCTCTTCTCATGGTCATCATCAACAGCTTCACCATCAACAACTTCATCAACAATGTCATCATCAACAATAATTTCATCAGTCGCAGCGTCATTACCAATATCACGATCAGCGAAAGCGCCATCATCGTGAACGTAATCGTCTTTATCATTATCAGTGTCAGCATCATCATCGTCATCAACAGCACCATCATCTTCAACGTCAATAATCACGGTCATCATCAGCAGTATGAACATCGTCATCATCAGCATAGACGTCATCCTCATCAGATCTTCCTTTTTAGAGACGCCCTGGGCAGAGGCTCGTGGTTGTCCCTGAGTTCTCGAACCCCGACCACCATCTCCATCACTACCACCATCACTACCACCATCACTACCACCATCACTCTCACTACCACCACTACTACCATCACTAGCACCATCACTACCACCATCACTACCACCATAAATACCACCACCTCCATCACTACCACCATCACTACCACTATCACTACCACCATCACTCTCACTACCACCATCACTACCACCATCACTATCACTACCACCATCACTACCACCATAAATACCACCACCTCCATCACTACCACTATCTCCACAACTACCACCGTCTCCATCACTACCGCCATCACTACCACAACCCTTGACACTTTCCTAATTTTTGCCACCAACAAATCGTCACCAGCACCGCAGCCATGGTCACAGTTATCGTCACCACCGCCTGCACCGCAACTATAATGGCAACCGTCATCATCGACACGTCATCACCACCACCACCACCAACCACCATCATCACCATTATCCCCCATCACCACCATCCACCATCATCACCATCATCCCCCATCACCACCATCCACCATCATCACTATCATCCCCCATCACCACCAACCACCACCATCACCCCCCACCACCACCAACCACCATCATCACCATTACCCCCCATCACCACCAACCACCATCATCACCATTACCCACCATCACCACCAACCACCATCATCACCATCATCCCCCATCACCTCTGACAACGGCTGCACCATCGCCACGTCGCCTGCAGCTTTGTGTAAATACGCGCCTGTACATTTTGTACATTCGACAATTAGCGAGACGTGTAAATGCCACCGTTCCCGACTCCGCTACCCTCCCACGCCGAGGGGGGTGGGGGTGAGGACAGGATTCACGGGGAGAAGATGCACCGACATTTGTACATAGAACGCACATAGCTAAAGACGAATACCCCCCCCCCGTATAGCCTTACACGCTATTGGGGCAAGTGTTGTTAGCGAAGCACCGATGGAAGCCGGCACGGTACACGACGGATCGGTGTGGCTACAATAACGCGCCCGGCCGCATTTGTCTCCCCAGTGATGATGTTTACACACTGCATCAGGCACTCGATTAACGCTGAGTGGACCTAGGGGGAGGCCTGTTATAACAGACACGGTTTGTACGTACCGCTGATGTTACCCGGGAAGTGAAACCAGCTCGCTGGGTTCGTAGGCGCAGTGAGCGAAAAACTGCGCCATTGCGTTGCACGCACGGACACACGCGCACACACGCACGGACACGCACGCACAAACGGATACGCACACACGTACATATTCGCACATATCCAACAAAGATACAGACCCCCCGCTCGCATAGCCTGTAACAGACTGTCGGGGCAAGTGCTGTTAGCGAGCACCAATGAAGGCCGGGACGGCACACGATGGTGTGGGTGGCCAGCACCACGCTCGGCCGCCTTTGTCTCCCTTGTGATGATATTTACACCGCACCAGGTGACTGATTTAAGGCTGAGTCAACCTAGGGGAGGCCCGTGACCGGTTCGGATAATCGTCACTGATGTTAGTCGTGTGTGTAAATCGAACTCGGGTCGCCGGATTCTCACACAGACACACACACCGTTGTAGTACACACGCACAGACACACGCACAGACACAGACACACACACCGTTGTAGTACACACGCACAGACACACACAGACACACACACCGTTGCAGTACACACGCACAGACACACACGCAGACACACACACACCGTTGCAATAAACACGCACAGACACACACGCAGACACACACACACTGTTGTAGTACACACGCACAGACACACACGCAGACACACACACTGTTGTAGTACACACGCTCCAGTGCGAACCCTCTTCACTATAATATCGAGGCTGCTCACGACGACCCGGACGAGTCGTCGAGTCGATGATGACGCCGAACCAATTATCATCCAATTAGCACCTCCGACGCACGTGACTGTCACGCGGACGCCATAGTACGTCGCAATGCTTGACACACTAAGACAAAGATCCCCCGTATAGCCTTAACATATTTTTGGGGCAAGTGCCGTTAGCGAGCACCTATGAAGGCCGGTACGGCACACGAGGGGGTGGGTGGCCAGCACCGCACGCACCACGCACACGTGTATGTGTAAGTGGTATGTACTGTGTATGTGTAAGTGGTATGTACTGTGTATGTGTGTGTGTACAAGGGAGAGCGAGCGCAGGAGAGGGCCTTTAAGCTCACCGGCTCCCCCCCCCCTTTCTTCCGAGTTGCCTGCGCGCAGCTCCCCACGTATTGCACTCAACGAGACGGAATATCGGATGAGAAGTGACGAATTAAAGGATGGTAATCGTCGTGAGAGTGTGCGTGGTTTGTTGGTGTCGTCGTTGCGTCAATTATCTCCTGCTGCTTAAATCAGCAATGGGGCATCGGTGCTCCTCTGACATGTACGGCCCTGCAGAGTCGGTGGGTGGAAATTACACATTCCTGTGGCGGGGGTGAGTATTCATAGGAATAGCCGCTGTTGCCTTTCCCAGCTGCTGATGCATCATCGGCGAAAGTGCCCCCCACTCCCCCTCTGAAAATGTGTCCAGAAAATTGCCGCAGAGGCTTCCCTGTGGTCGGAGGGGGGGGGGTTAGGGGGCGATCGCCTCCAGCCCCCACCCCCTGGATCCCCCACTGGAGGGGAGCCAATTTGGGTGGCCACCTTCTCCGCTGCCGACACAAGCGAGACGATGTTCGCGGTCGGCTCTGGGTGTCGTGTCGACACAGCAAGGGCACCGCGTGCCAGGTCTCGGGACCAAATCTCTCGCTGCTGCTGCCACCCGAACACGGATGACAATTCCCGAACTGTAGCGGGACAGGTGGACATCCCAAGCATATCCCACCGGGTCAAACCACCAAAGTGGTGCCAATCGTGTTGACCCCCCGGAGGGAGAGATGATGGGCGAGTCACTCGAGAAGTTTGGAGATGGTTGATGGAGTGGTGGTGGCGCGGAAGTTTTCGGGGCGATCGGAGTGACGGATGTTTTTAGTAGCGGACTCACTCCCAATTTCAGCGACTGAGGGACGGGAACGGACTGGAAGGAGGCAAAGGACGAGGTGAGGATACATGACGGCGAGTCCTCGTTCAACAAGCGGTGTCCACGCGATTACGCATTTTCGCTATGGGGCCGTCCATAAATGACGTCACGCACCAAAGGGGGGGGGGGGGTCGGACATTTGTGACGATGTGTGACGAGGGGGGGGGGGTGAGAAATGTGACGTCACATCAAAATGCGCAACTTTAAATGAATATAGACAACACTTAATTAAATAGACTTTTTAATCAATGTTTTCTTCTACAAAATCAGAGTGCAGCGCTACATTAAATACGCACTACAATGACAATAGTTTAAAGCGATTTGAAGCATGTTTTATTTTGGGGGGGGGGGGGCAGAGCTATGTGACGTCATATTTCAGGGGGGGGGGGTCTGACTTTTCGTAACGCTGTGTGACGAGGGTGGGGGGGGGGTCAAAAATTGTCCAAAATCGCGTGACGTCAATTATGGACGGCCCCTATAACGTGTTTCTTCCATTCAGGAACACTTGCCGCACAATACGGGACGTGCTCCGTTATAACGCGGTTTCTGAGCGGCTGACGACGAAGTACTTTTTGGAGCAGCGCGGCTGAGCGGTGCGACACAATCTGCGTTCCCTCAGTTACTTGTCCCGTCGTCTCGCTGTGTGTGCGTCGTACTTGTCGTAGTTGTCGCCAAACTTCACCACTACATTATTTTTGGGGAATTTTTTTCGCTTAAAGCGTTTTTCGCTGAACGCGGCACTTTTCAGGAACGCATCTACTGCGTTAAACGAGGACTTACTCGACTGCGAATTCCTCAGCGCAATTCGTGAGAGCGCGGGCTACCAGGAGATCCAGGGGAGCGGGATTATTTTATTATTATTGTTATTGTATCGAGGAGTTGATGGTTGCGCTGGGGACCTCTCGTGGTTGCGAGAGGGAGGAAAGAGAAGCTTGGGGCGTTGGGCCACGAGGGCGACACGCAGGCAAGTGGCGCCAGCCTCACCCTGGGACGGGAATAAAAGGCGCGCGGTTGTGGTGGAATCCCCCCCCCCCCACCCCTGAGAGACGTCATCATGCGCCAGTGTGTACAATGTCGGTACTATGGGTGGGGAGCGGTGGTGCGGTGGTTAGCACGCTGTGCTTCCAACTCGGCAAACCGAGGTCCATTCCGCTCACGGCCATCACCGGTGACGATTATCTGAACCGGTCCTGGGCCTCCCGTAGGTCAACTCAGCCTCGAATGACGACCTCGTGCAGTGTGTGCCACTCACCCCCTCCTGTGCTGTATCGGCCCAGATAAGTGCTCGCATAGTAGCACTTGCCCCGTAAGCCTGTGTAGCCTATACGGGGAGTCTTTGTCTTTTTCACGTCACTGTGCAGACGCGCGCGCTCCGGCCAGTCACGCACGTCCGACGCGTTACGTCACTACGCCACAAAAAAACACGTCACTCCCATTTCCCCCTCCCCCCTTTCCCCCCTCCCCCCTTTCCACCCTACCCCCCTTTCCCCCCTCCCCGCCTTTCCCCCCTCCCCCCCTTTCCCCCCTTCCCCCCTCCCCCTCACGTCCGCTCTCCCCTCCCCTCCACCACGCTTCATCCAACACCCGGCACCCGGCACAAAGCGACAGACAGAGCGAGAGAGAGAGAGAAGAGAGCAGGCAGACGAAAGAGACCCGGGGAGAGAGCAGGGGAGAGATCTAAACGTAGAGAGAGAAGCGAGGAGACACGCAGGGAGAAACAGGGAGGGAGACGAGCAGAGAGAGAGAGAGACACGCGGGGAGAGACGCGCAGAGAGAGACACGCGGGGAGACGAGCAGAGAGAGAGAGACACGCGTTTGAGAGACGAGCAGAGAGAGACACGCGGGGAGAGACGCGCAGAGAGAGACACGCGGGGAGAGACGAGCAGAGAGAGAGATACGCGGGGAGAGACGCGCAGAGAGAGAGAGAGAGAGACCCGCGGAGTGACCGAGAGAGGCGGGGAGCGAGGGAGAGACGGTGGAAGAGACGGAGAGACGGGGCCGGGGAGTCGGGAGAGTCGGAGGAGTCGCGCCGCGGAGCGAGGCTCTGCGGAGTCCGAGGAGCAGGGTGAGTGACGAGGAGGAGGAGAGACGTGTTGATGGTGATGATGGTAATGATGGTGATGGTGATGAGTTTGTGTTGATGATGAATGGCGGTGATTGAGGACCCCTGTGCACGTGGCGCAGTGGTCGTGGATGAGGTTCCGAGCTGGGAGTGAGACACGGAGACACTGGCACGCTACGCGGATACAGAGACACGGGGACGCGAGGAGAGACACGGAGACACTGGCACGCTACGCGGATACAGAGACACGGGGACGCGAGGAGAAACACGGAGACACTGGCACGCGACGCGGATACAGAGACACGGGGACGCGAGGAGAAACACGGAGACACTGGCACGCTACGCGGATACAGAGACACGGGGAGACGAGGGGAGACACGGAGAACCAGGGACACGCGGACACTAAGATAGAGAGACACAGCGACACATAGACACGGAGAGACGGACAGAGACACACTGGGACGTAGACGCATGGGGACACGGGCATAGAAAGACACAGCGAGACACTGAGACACAGAGACACACTGAGACACAGTGACACAGTGAGACACAGATACACACTGAGACACAGAGACACACTGAGACACAGAGACACAGTGAGACACAGAGACACAGAGAGACACACAGAGACAGTGAGACACAGTGAGACACACAGAGACACACTGAGACACAGAGACACACAGAGACACACAGAGACACACTGAGACACAGAGACACACTGAGACACAGAGACACACAGAGACACAGTGACACAGTGACACAGTGACACTGAGACACTGATACACACAGAGACCCAGTGACAGAGTGAGACACACTGAGACACAGAGACACACTGAGACACAGACGCACTGAGACACAGAGACACACTGAGACACAGACACAGTGAGACACAGTGAGACACAGTGAGACACACTGAGACACACTGAGACACTGTGAGACACAATGAGACACAGAGACACACTGAGAGACAGAGACACACTGAGACACACAAAGACACTGAGACACACAAAGACACAGAGACACACAGAGACACAGAGAGACACGGCAACGGGGCCATGGGGAGACAAAGGCACGAGACACGTATCTGGCTGGACGGGCTCGGCGTGCCGCCACCGGCTGATGCAGCCGGGTGAGTCACGCGGTGCCCGGCAGTGGTTCTGGCTCGAGGCGTCAGTCCGAGCCGCGGCACGGCACGATGCGGCATTCAGCCACGCGCTGTGATTTGGAAGACCGCGGTGGAGATGAACGCATACACAAAGGCACGCGTACATGCACAGTTACACACGTGTACATGTATAGTGCACATACACAGGACACAAATAATACATGTAAACTTACATACAAAGGCAAAGATACCCCGTATAGCCTAAACAGACTGTTGGGGCATGTGCTGTTCGCGAGCACCTGTTTCGGTCGGGACGGTGTGGCCAGCACCGCTAGCGATCGCCAGCGCTGATGCTTACACATTGAACCAACACCACACTGGTATTCGTTTAAGGCTGAGTTGATCTAGAGGAGGCGCATAACCGTCGCCCGTGGTTGAGACTTGAGTCGAGGTTGATGGGTTCGTGGCGCAATGCGCTCACCACTGCGCCATGGATTCTCATTACCCACACACACAAAGACGAAGATCCCCCGTGTAGCCTTGAACAGACTGTTGGGGCAAGTGCTGTTAGCGAGCCCCTATGATAGGCGGCACGGCACACGCTGGAGTGGGTATTCAAGGCTACGCCCAGCCGTCTTTGTCTCCCCGACGTGCGGTGTGTAAATGTCAGTTTGAGGTTGAGCCGACCTAGGGGAAGCCCAGGACAGCTTCAACTATTCGTCAGTGTTGTTGGTCGCGAGCGGGAATTGCTCTCGGTTCACCGGGTTCATAGCGCAGTGCTGCAGCGCGAACCACTGCGCCACGGCTTGAACCCATTGCCACCAGCATCGCCCTTGTGCTCCAGCTCGGTGCTTGCGATGCAACAGCGCGGCTCTGCGATCGCCTCCAAATAAAAAGGACAACGGTTCGATCCCGGAGCCATCTGCCCGCAACCCCCACCCATGCTCCCCCCCCCCCCCCCCCCCCCCCCGCTGAGACAGAGAGCAGTTTAATTTGCATGAGTGGTGTAAAGTTTCCTAGAGTCTGGCACCGGAGAGCGTCAGGGCTCAGTGGCTGGCTTTGTGGGATGATTGCGGACACACTCCCATTGGCCATGTTCATGTGGAATTTCCAGCATTGGCTCAGGTATCACCTCCCTCTGGATGTACGAGCCCCTCTCGGTGAGCCTGAGTCTGGCACCGTGAGCCTCGGCAATTCAGCCCGGCGGATTTATACAACGTCGTCTCCAGACGCGGCACTCAGCCGCTCGGCATGTTTCTTATGTCGGGAAAGGCACACGGTCATAGGTCTCTATGCAAAACTTCGGGTTTCTGTGCGAGTCTGCGCCTCTGTGTGACTCTAAGGGTCTGGGTCTCTGCGCGAGTCTATGCATCAGGATACAATGTTGTGTATTTTGTAGAGCAAACAAGGGAAGTGTTCATTCTGCATGGAGTTGAGCAGGGGCATGGGGTCTGTGGGTCTCTGTGTGAGACTGTGGGTCTCTGTGTGAGTCTATGGGTCTCTGTGTGAGACTGTGGGTCTCTGTGTGAGTCTATGGGTCTCTGTGTGAGTTTGTGGGTCTCTGTGTGAGTCTATGGGTCTCTTTATGAGTCTGGACCTCTGTGAGTAGAGTCTGCTTCAGGTTCCGATCAGACGCGGACCACGTGCACAACAAAACAAACAAAGGTCCCCGTACAGCCCTAACAGACCGTTGGAGCAAATGCACCAACACACACCCACGTGGGTGGCCACCCCTATTCTCTCCCTCCCTGAGCTCTCATCGCTTTCTCTCTCTCTCTCTCCCCCCCCCCCTCTCTCTCCCCATCTGTCATACCCTCCCCCCACGCTTCCAACTCGCTCCTCCACCCAATCCCATCTCCACCTCCCCCCCCATCATCGCTTTGCCATGCCTTCCCCGCGTGACACCCCGCTCTGCCATCACGGAGTTCCGCGCTGTCGCCAGCAGTGCGATATCGTCTCACGTGACTCCCGTCGCTCATTGGTGATGGGGACATCGCGATCACCAACTCGCGGGGCTCACAGCTCCGACCTTTGCCTCTGACCCTTGCCCCTAGCCCCTGACCCTAACCATTGACCCTAGCCCCGACCCCTAGCCCCTGACCCTAGCCCCTGACCCTAGCCCCTGACCCTTGACCATAGCCCTTGACCCTAGTCCCTAACCCTAGCCCCTAACCCTAGCCCCTGACCATTGACCCTAGCCCTTGACCCTAGCCCGTGACCCTAGCCTCTAGCCTCTGACCCTTGACCCTAGCCCCCTAACCCTAGCCCCTAGCCTCTGACCCTTGACCCTAGCCCCTAACCCTAGCCCCTGTATCGAGCGAGTCGTCACCATAACCCGAGCTCGCCATTGCCCTCACGCGAGCCCTGACCGTGCCCCTAACTAGAATGCTGGTCCGAGCCCCCTGACCTCTCCAAAATAATTACCACGAACCAGAGAGTAGAGCCCGAACCCAAATCTAACCCTGACCCTAACGCCACCGTGAGACCTAACTCAGTCTTAACACTGACCCGAGCTCTTTCCCTAACTCGAGTGTTAAATGCCAACCCAACCCCTAGCCATAAGCCAATCCCTTAAACCGAATGCTAGCCCTAACATTAGCCCCAACACTATCCCTACCACAACACTCGTTCGAACCACAAACCTAGCCTGAACCTTAGCCCTATACCGCACCCCCGATTACCACGGTTGGTACGTATGGTGCGAAAGAGGTTCAACATAAATACAGCCAGATCTAGACCAAACTTTATTCCACAAACTTCTACCCTTGCCCTAACCGACCCTACCCGTAGTCACAACCTAGACATAACCCCAGACCCTCAGCATCACTCTACCCCGAACCTTGACTCGGACCGTTCAATATGCGTCAGGCTGAGCGGTGGCGCGTGGCAGCAGCCAGGACGTCCCAAGGAGAGATGGAACCACGCGAATTGGATTCGCTCCCTCTGTTTACCACCTCGCGTCGTGTCGAGTCCACGCAGCGAGGCCTGGGGGGAGGTCCCCGTTGAGCAACGGGGATGGCATCTGAGTGGTGTCGCAAGCCCGCGCTCCCATAGCGCACGCTCCTCCATCGCGGGATATCGCCACCATCGCTGTCGTCATCGCTGTCAACGCATCCGTAAACAAGCCCTGCCCCCGCTGCCCTTATCTACCCCCGCTGCCCTTATCTGGCCGTGCTGCCCTCATAGGTCGGATGTCAGGCGAGGGTCGTGAGGATGCGGACGAAGCCGAGCCACCTTTACCTCTACCTGCCCGCGGTGTCGTGTCTACTCGTGGTACGTGTCACCACCACCACCACAACCACCACCACAACCACCACAACAACAACAACCTCGAGTTCAGCATTGGTGTGGTGCTGCAGGGCTCACTGCGCTGTTTCCGACAAAGGCCAGACCGTCCCCTCGTGCAGGGTGTCTCTTCCTCCAGGGCAGTGGTCCCATCAGATGAAGCATGCACACTCTCGGAATCTTACTGTTCAGCCGCCACGTGTGCGCTCCATTCACCCGCAGTAAGGCATCAGTGAGTGATGTCGACAGGAGCGGTAACTACGTTAGTAGCGAGAGAAGAGTGACACGGGGGCGATTGACCGCCGGTGAGCGAGTGAGTGGGGTGAGCCGTGGCCTCCGGGCTTGGTGGCTGATTAATGAGATCCCCTGCACCCCCCCCCCCCTAAGGTGATGGGGCTGCCCCCGGCACTGCCCCTCCCTGCCCCTTGTGCCAAGCACGAGTACCGGGACCCCCATGGGACCTGCGCCCCCTGCCCACGCTGCCCCCCCGGGCAGGAGCTTGACCAGGTGAGTGGCAGTACAGAAAGTGGGTTTCGCTAACCCACCTGTGTGACCCTCTGAGCGCTGTCACCTTGCGTAACAATAACGAAGTTGTAACGATGTTTCATTGTTAATCGGTGCCGTTCGTTCAACTTGCGGCCGATCAGAACCCCGCGGTAGAATCCGTGACGCGGCGCAGACGGGTGCTCGGGATGGCAGCCGCAGCTGGCGCTAGCAAAATGTCCCAAGCTCTGTGGTCCTGTATTGGGACGTTTGTTCAACTCCACCAGTGAGTGTCTTTGTGTGCGTGGCTGGGGGGTCATTCTGGCTCTGGGGTTTTTTTGCCACTCGAAGTGGAAGTCGCGTCACTTTCGCAAACGTGGATCCGTCCCCGTCTCTCGAGTTCTCACCTGGTCTACAACAAAATCAACTTGGCATCTGAACTCGCTCTCACGTCATCCAACTCTATTACTTACCCGCTCACCCACCATCTCACTCGCCCCATTGATTCACCCACTCACTCGTTCTCCCACACACTCATTCACTCACTCACTGTTGACAATAAGACCCCATCCTGGTCCCTTGCATCTTCACCCAATTCATCAAAACAAACGTGAACCTTGGACAATGCTTATTTTAAAATAATATAAGGAATTGGCCAAACATCCAAATGTAGCAGGACCCTCTTGCCAAAAGAGTCTTGGGACTCGGTGATGCTCTTCTGGGTTAACGAGCACGTGACATCGTCAGTGGTACGGCACACGCATGGCCAATAGAACGCATTCCACATGCGGCACTTTCCAGATAGATCGCGACGTCGCAGGAACCTCAAAGATGGCAACAGTTTGGGGGGGGGTGGTTGGGGATGGGACTTGATCCAGCAGCAGATACATCATAGCTGCTGTTGCTGATGATGGGGATGAGCCAGACCAAGCCAGCCATTGCGTGGCATGGGCAGGCGTCATGTGGATCCTCCTGCGGATGTCACATACCCGGTGGTACCACTGCTGGATCGTTACAGACATCACCATAAAATGATCATTCACAATCGTGCCCCCATTAGACCGGTTCTCTGTGGTGTTTCGCAGGGATCAGTGCTAGGTGCTTAACCTTTTAGCTTCTACATGGCACCATTGGGTATTCTGCTCCAACACCTTGCCTTATCCTACCATTGCTTTGCAGATGATACTCAAATTAATATCCAGTTAGACCGGACTATGCAACGGCTTCTGCGCTATCTGCATCACTAACAGTAGTGAATTCATACTTGCGCTAACACCTTTTGCGACTCAATTCCGACAAGACTGAAGCCATATTCATCGACTCCCCTTTGCATCTTTCTAAAGTTTGTTGGCCTCGTTTGTTGATTGATGGTCACTTTGTCAGTCCCAAAGAAAACCTTGGAGTTCAGTTTGACCAGTCAATGTCCATTGAGGCACATCTATCTAAGGTGCTTAAAATGTCCTTTTTACACCTGAGAAATATCGCCAGAATCCATCGCTTCCTGTCACCTGCTGACTTGGAGAGACTGGTCCATGCTTTTGTGTTGTCCCGACTCGACTACTGCAACCTCTCACTGGTTGGGGATTCCGAGCAAAGTCGTGGGCAGACTCCAGCTTGTTCAGAATGCAGCTGCGAGAGTGCTTACACCACGTACACCGTGAACGTGAGCACATTACGCCGGTACTCTTATCTCTTCATTGGCTGCCAGTCAAATTTCGAGTGAATTTTAGGATACTGCTATGAACCTATAAGGCTTTAAAAGGGCTCACCCCGCATTACTTGCAGGAGCTAACACATTTATAGCTTCCATCAAGGTGCTTAAGATATTCTGATCTCCAACTGCTCAGCACTCCCAGGTCGAGGTTGCGCTCTTTTCGTGATCGGGCTTTTGTAGCGTGGCACCCACAAGCTGTGGAACGCCTCGTCACTTGAATTCGGGCAATCACAGTCGGTAGATCGATTGAAGTCTGCTTTGAAACCCCATCGCTTTCAAGTGGCCTTCCCTCTCTCGCTTGGTCGGTTGCTCCTGGTTCTGTGTTTGCTTCCTGCTCTTCATGCATTGCGCATGGGGATCCTAGGATGGAATGCCGCATTAATAATTTGAATTATTATTTATCCGTGGTGAAGTATGCTCAATCAGCCTCCACGACCCACACGGGGTGGCAGGGGGGGAGGACCTCATCCAGCAGCGGAGTGACAATATAGACGCGTGCGCATTTACTCGTGGGGAAACCTCTCGCAGAGTCTCAAGACTCGAAGGCCGAATGAACCCTGTGAGCCCATCCTTATTGATGGCTTCCACACTCACGGACGTGCTGCTCCCTGCCCCTTGCCCCCGCCACGGCTGCCCCTCGTTGCCCGTGTAGGAGTGCGGCGCGGGACGTGGAGGACTGGGCCTCGGTTGCCGGCCATGCCCCCAGGGCACTTTCTCAGCGGCGGGCACGGCACCGTGCGTGCCCCACGCGGCCTGCGCGGGACGTCTCTCGCGGAGCGAGCGCAAGCGCGGGTCCATGACGGCCGACAGCGAGTGCGGCCCGTGCCTACCCGGGTACGCGCGCGTGTGTGTGTGTTTGTGCGTGCACCTAGCCTGGCACCAGGCACTGGTTGTTACGCTACTGACTGTGGTGCACATCTTACCTGGCCGGGGATGCACGTGTGCGTGTCTGCGTGTCTGCGCCACCAACACGAGTGACGATTATATGAATCGTTTCTGAGCCTCCACTAGGTCGACTCAGCCTCAAATGAGTACCTGGCGCTTTGTGTAAACATCGCCCCTGGGGAGACAAAGGCGTACAGACGTGGTGCTCGCCACTCGCCCGCTCATGTGCCGTGTCGGCCTTCATAGGCGCTCGCTTACAGCACTTGCCTCAATAGCCTGTTAAGGCTCCACGGGAGGTCTTAGTCTTGGTTGGGTGCCGTGTGCGTTCGAGCTGAAGTCGCTGTGCCCGTGCACGTCTCGTGGTGAGGAGCTGGGCTCATCCACGTGGAATGAGCGTCATCAGTGACGCCTCCACACAGCCCAGACGTGTCACGTGTGCACGATTATCACGGTGTCTGGGTCGGGGTGAGGGTAGGGTCGGGGTGAGGGTAGGGTCAGGGCGAGAACGTGGCCACGTGAGGAGGGAAATGGCCCCTTTTGAGTCCCACGTGTAAGCAATGTTACTCGCCACGGGAACAGAACCACGGGGTTCTGTTCTGGTGCGCGTTTCGCAAATACGGATGAGGAGGCATCATCACGACAGCGATGAGTCACCACAATTGTCTGGCTCATCGACCACCGCGATGTAAAGTCACAGTTGTTGCTCCACATCAGCCGTGCGAAGCAGAATTATTTTCTATTAAAGCGTCGAGTGGCGAGCACGTGGCACGGAGCGTGAGGCTGGCGCCCAGTTCATGGGGCCTGAGAGTTCAGCTGATGACCCCCCCCCCCAATTCACGTGGTGCAGGTTCTTCAGTCCTGGGGAGGCAGGAGACGCGAGCCCCCCAGTGCCGTGCTCGCCCTGCAGCGCCGCCCCCGCCGGAACGGCCGCGTGTGACGGTCAGTCCCGTGACCCCTGAACCCCCCCCCCCTCCGCACCACCCCGCACCCCAGCAAAGATCCCCCGTGTAGCCCACACGAGGCTGTCGGGGCAAGTGTTGTTGGCGAGCACCGATGAAAATTGGCACGGCGCACGAATGGGTGGTGTGGCCAGTACTGTACCACACCCGGCCGCCTTTGTCTCCCCAGTGCCGATGTTTACATACTGCACCAGCTACTTGAGGCTGAGTCGACTTCGCGGTGGCTCAGGACCGGTTCTAATATCACTTACGTGCATCTCAAGTTAGCCCTGGCCGGGAATGGAACTTGTGTGGCCGGGCTCGTAGTGCAGTGCGCTAACTGTGGCGCCACCGCTCCCCACAATTCTATCTCACGCACGGACGCGTGTGTTGGTGCGGGGAGGGGAGCGCAGCTGTGAATGTGGAGGGGGGAGGGAGGGGCAGGGGGAAAGGGCGATGCCCTCTGCTGCCCTGGGGGATTTAAGGTTTAGTGGGGAGAGGGGAGTGGGCAGGGGGTGGAGGTGGGGGGAGGGGAGGAGATGGGGTGGGAGGAGGTTGGGGAGAGGAGGAGGTGGGGGGAGGGGAGGAGGTGGAGGGTATGGGAGGAGGTGGTGGGGAGGAGGTGGGGAGAGGGGAGGAGGTGGGGGGGAGGTATGGGACCGCACGGGAAGTGGGGGTGGGAACTGTCGAGTACAGGGAGTGTGAGTCTGTTGGTGCGTCGTATAGCCTGTGTGAATGGTGAGTAGGTGGTGAGTGTGTGGGGCTGTGGTTGAGTGGTGAGTGTGGTCAGATGTGTATTGTACTGCATACACTGTTTGAATGGTCAGTGTGGTGTGTACGTGGTATGAGTGGGTGAGTGAGTTTGACTGCTGAGTGTGAATACATGCCTATACGGTGTGAGCGGTAGTGTGGTGAGTGTGTGTGGTGAGTGTACAGGTGAGTGTGGTGAGTGTGGGGATGTGTGTCTGGAGCTGATATCGCTGCCCGTGGTTTGTGGCTGAACGTGTCACGTGTTGGCAGCCAGAAGCCGTTCGTCCCACACACACACACACAAGTGCCTATTGGCTACTACTGAGTTTGAATTCTTGGGTTCAATCCCAGATTCCACCCAACCCGGCTGTGCCAACACAGCCCGACTGTGTGGACCAAGTCGCCGTGGAACGTGCAAGCTAAGCAGGTTCAAGCCTGTATGGTCGCTCGTCTGCTTCGACCACAGTGCATAACAGGTGCTATAGGCTGCTGCGGGGCTACGGCTGTGGTCAGCAAAGGGCAGTGCGCTACTTCTGTGCCCTTGACCAGCATGGTGAAGTATGGTCGAACAGAGTCGTCAGAGAAGTCACAGACCCTGAGCCGGCCCCACTCAGAGCCTGGGTTCGAATCCAGGTCTCATCCACTGCCCGTGGGTAAGCCGCCTTGTCAGGCAGAGTGAGCTGATGGTCTCAGTCCTGCGAGGAGTGGCTACCATGGAGGGGCACGGACATGCGTAGAGAGAGACCCGTGGGCTCGCATGGAGACGGCACGCACGTTCCATACAGATCCTCCTCAGACTTGCATAGACACGCGCAGTGACCCACAGACACGTGTAGGGACACATAGACACGCGCAGTGACCCACAGACACGTGTAGTGACCCATAGACACGTGTAGGGACACACAGACACGCGCAGTGACCCACAGACACGTGTAGGGACACATCGACACGCGCAGTGACCCACAGACACGCGCAGTGACCCACAGACACGTGTAGGGACACATCGACACGCGCAGTGACCCACAGACACGCGCAGTGACCCACAGACACGTGTAGGGACACATCGACACGCGCAGTGACCCACAGACACGCGCAGTGACCCACAGACACGTGTAGGGACACATCGACACGCGCAGTGACCCACAGACACGCGCAGTGACCCACAGACACGTGTAGGGACACATCGACACGCGCAGTGACCACAGACACGCGCACAATGACCCACAGACACGCGCAGTGACCCACAGACACGTGTAGGGACACATCGACACGCGCAGTGACCCACAGACACGCGCAGTGACCCATAGACACGTGTAGTGACCCACAGACACGTGTAGTGACCCACGGACACGTGTAGTGACCCACAGACACGTGCAGTGACCCACGGACACGTGTAGACCCACATAGACACGTGTAGGGACACATCGACACGTGTAGGGACACATCGACACGTGTAGTGACCCACAGACACGTGTAGTGACCCACAGACACGTGCAGTGACCCACGGACACATGTAGGGACACATCGACACGTGTATGGACACATCGACACGTGTCTACCGAGCTGTGGTGGAGCCGGGTTCTCGAGCATTGCGTCTCGATGGTCTCAGCCCTGACAATAAACCCCCCACCGTGCAGTTTCGTTCTGCACTTACATTTCCACGAAAACTCATCTCCGAGGCCTCAAAATATCGCCTTGATTCGTGTCACACAACGACCATTAAAGTGTCGTGAAACGTGGGGGAGGGGGGGGAGCTGCTCCCGTGCTGTGCGGAACGCGGGCGACTTAAAGGAAAAATCCCAGAGGCAGTTCTAGGATATCCGCTTACACGGCCCTTTTCAAACACGTGTTGCGGTGTTGCGTTGCCCTGTCACATGTGACACGGAGTGATACAATTGTGGACGGAGATTAAATATCTTTAAACAATCATAATGATGATCATCATAATCATCATTCCGAGTGAGTCGTCACCTCGCGGAGTTGAGGACACTGGGGGATGCGTCTGTCATGCGAGCTGTGGCCGCTCTGCGTGCGTGTTTACATGTCCACACGTGTGCGTGTATTGTCCACAAGGCCTCGGTGGAAAGTTGATGTGGTCATCCAAGGTCTCACAAAATCAAGCCAAAAATAAGATAATATATCTCTCTCTGTCTCAGCTGGAGACTCCCGTGAATCACGTGGCTTCTGCGTGGCCACCGCCACTCTAAACCCCTCCCCTCTCCCCCCGCCCCGCCCCCTGTGAAAACAGACGCTGCTCCTTCTTGCAGCAGCAGCGCCGAGACCCTGACGCAGCCTCTTCCCTCGCCCCTCGTCTCTCCTGACCCTTGGCTCCAGTTTCCCCGCTCCTTCCTCATCCCTTCCCCTCTCGCCTCACATTCTTGTCCTCCTCTCTTCCCTCTCCCGAGTTTGATTCCCCCTCATGGTCAAGATCGGTGGCGAATCTCTGATCAGGTCCAGGGCCTCCTCCGAGGTCGAGACAGCCTTCAATGAGCACCTCGTGCGATGGTCAAACATCGGCTGGCAAGAAGACAAAAAACGCGACCGGGAATGGTGCTGTCCACACCACTGCCTCGTGCGCTGTCCCAACCTTCCTAGGTGCTCGCGAACAGCACTTGCCCCAAACGCCTGTTGAAGGCTATGCGGGGGATCTTTGTCTTTGTTGTGTTCCGCGTGTGTTTGTTTACTCCGTGCGTGTGTCTGTGTGTGTCTGTGTGTTTACGGGCCACACGGACGCCCTGTGCCCACCCCTCCCCTCTGAGCTGGTTCCATCTGCACGGCGCTCGCCTCGTCGTTTCCACATGACCGCTCCCCCCGCAGGTCCCTTCTCAATCAACCCCTCTCTGCCCCAAACTCGCTCAGTCCGGCCCGACTTTGTCAACTCCCTCCTCCTCGTCCTCCTGCTCCTCAGATTCAAGTTGACGCGAGCGCGGTAGTTACCGGGTCCAAGGCCACGCAGGGCCCAAGCCTGGACAAGGGGCCCCGGCTTCGTGACACAAACATATGGGCGAAGCAAATATATCAGCTCGAATTCGAATCTGAACAAACATCACAACGTCCGCTTCCCTTGTCCCTCACCTCGCTACATCGCCATTTCTCTTGCCCGGATCTCCCCCGTCGCGCTACGTATCGATCCCCCGTCTCTACATCTCTTGCCATCTCACGGAGAGTTCATTCCACCGAATGGGGAGGGGACCACAAACAGTATCTCTGGGCCAAGCAACTCCACCCGCTCCCTCCCACCTCCCTGCCCCGACTGGTGACCACGTTCATTGTGAGGGGGGCTCTACCAAGTTGGGGAAAGGGGGAGGGCGGCCGTGCCGGCTGTGAACGAGACGAGCCACGACCTTCAACGTTTTGCTGCGTTCCGCAAAAACACACACACAGTGTCATCACATCGTGCCCACGACACACAGTGTGTGTGCCTGTGCGGTCGCGATTGAGGATGAGTCGAGATCCATTGTGGGGGAGGTGGATGAAGGGACGCGGCAGGGTGCCGGGGCAAGTGCTGTGAGCGAGCACCTATTGAGGTCGGAGAGTGCGCAAATGAACCCGCACCCCTCGCGCGGTGCGGGGAGATCCTCATCCAGCAGTGGATTGGGATTGACAAATAGCCGCACACGCTGATTATAATGATGACCGAAGAATCATGATGATGATAGACTAATTGATAATGCTAATGATGATGGATCATGATAGTGGTTTTGGGCTCCTCGGATGTATGTATGTTGAACTTCTTTTGCACAGTACGTAGCCAATCGAAGGTGCGGGGATAATGTTGATGATGAGTTCCTAAAACGACGATGACGACGATGATGAGGGCTCGCTAAGTCACGTGAGCAGGCAGCGTCAAGCCGCCCGCTCCGAGTCCGCGCGCCGCTCAATAATTCACAACCCCCCCTCCCTGCCCGCCCTCCCCGTCGCGCCAGGCGAATGCGTCACGAGCAGAGCACAACCACCTCGAGAACGCCCCCTCATCACACAGCCATCATCGTCGTCGTGGTCGCTTCATCATCTCATCGTCACCTCGTCATCACGCCGCCGTCACATCACCTTCATAATTACACCATCACCACCATCGTGACTTCATCGTCACATCATCATCATCAGTTAGTCAGGCTTCATGATGTTTAATACGTCGTGGTCGTCATCATCATCAAGACCACCGCAATTATAATCATCCATCGCCCATCCACTGCTGCATGAAGGCCACCTGCCCCTCCCCGCTCCACCTCCTCCCCTCCCCACCACCAAGGTCCTGCGATGTCTCATTCCACATCCTGGACACAATACACGGCACCTCCAAATGCCGCAAGCGTAGGAAATGGAATGTGACAATGATTCACTCGTCAATCAAAAGAAGCATCACGTCACGTACACATGTAAGCCCGGTCTCTCCGCATGAGCTAAATAAAAGTCTTTCCTACGCAACCCATCAGCCCCACGGCCTTCTGGGAGTGCGCACTTTCAGCTACGTTGATTCAGCACAAGCAAAAGTGTGGACCGGCCTCGACACCCAGTGTCCCATCAGCAGAGTCAGGCAACGCTTAAAGCAGTGCCGGTGAGCCGCCGAGCGTGCGAGAACTCCGCGTGCCCAACCCAGTGCAGGGTGCGGTGCAATGTGCCGGCTGCTGGGAGCTGCGTCATCACTTAATGCCATCGACGTGCCCGCGACAGCCTGAATGGGGGTTGCTGCTGCTGCTGTCAGCGCGAACGTCCGCGGGTTGGTCATCGTCATCATTATTAGGAGTACGAGTATTGTTGTCGCCACTGTTGTTGTTTTTGTGGCCACTGTTGTTGTTTTTGTTGCTATTATTTCCTCGTCGGCTCCGGCTGCCGTGCGAGCGCTCAGCACGACGGCCGTGGCGCGCCCCACGGGGAGCGCCGCCGCTTGACACGCACGGGAGATGAGGGGCGGGCTGGGGGTAATTACTACCCTGAGAGCCACGTGGCGTGAGCCGGAGTTAATTGTGGTCCACAGAGAGAAAGGGCTTCACCCACACACAATGGGGACTGTGACACGCACAGGTGCTGGGGGAAGTACAGCTCGTGACAGGGTGTCCCGTGGGCCAAAGGGATCAGGAAGGCCAAGAGGTGTTGATGGAAAACAACAGTTGCCATTTCACATCGAGTTCGTTGACCCGGACGACTGCGTTAGGAGGAGTAGTGGAGTGGTGCATCGCTGAGATGCTGAACTGCTGAGATCCTGAGACCGAATCTGGGTTCTGAGTTCGAATCTGGGTTCCAGCCCCTGCCTGCCATTCAACGGGGTTCTCACGTGCGAGTTTATGGTATTTTTATGGTCTGTTGCACTGCCCTCATCTGACTGCCTTGCCTTGCCCTGCCCTTCCCTGCCCTTCCCTGCCACGCAGGAGGGACCACGACATCACCAACAATAATCACTGCCCCGTCGACAGAGGCGGTCGCACGGACGGGGACTCGCGGGGGGAAGCTGCCAGGGCTACAGGACGACCCCGTGGAAGCACCAGGCAGGGCCAGTGGGGAACGGCAACAGCAGACCCATGGCGATGATCGTCATCATCATGATCATCATCATCAGCAGCAAGAGGAAGACGACACGAGCGGCGGGTCAGCCAGCACAGCGGGCACCGAATCCCCGGCCCCACGGGCCCCGGGCCCCGGCGTCCGCACGGCCACGGCGACCCCGCCGGCCTTCCCGACCCCCGAGACATCGGAGAGCGCCGCGGTGGTGGAGGGGAGCCCGCGACCCCTGCCCGACTTCGGCTTCTTCGTGCTGGTGCCGGTGTTTGGGCTCACGGGGCTGCTCGGGGTCCTCGTCTGCCACACGCTCAAGGCGCGCCGGGCCCGCGGCGCCACGGAGAGCGTCGGCGGCGGCGGAGGAGGAGGGGGCGGAGGGGGCTCGGGGCTCGCGGGCGCCGACTGCAAGGAAGGTGAGAGGCCCCCGCGTGGGGGACAGTGCAGTGTGGGCCGCCACCACGGAGGAACTAGCCGAGCCTCTGGAGAGACTCGTCCTCGGCACGGGAATGTGCAATGTAATGCAGTGAAGATGAGTGGGTGGGGGCGGGGAGTCTGTGTTGTGTGGGAAGGGCAGCGATGGGGACCGGCGGGAGAGGGGGGAGGATGGAGGATGGTGGGGGTGGGTGGGTGGGGGGGCCCCGTTCTGTGGACAGCTGTGGGAGGGCAGTGGGGGACTCGGGGGGTTCTTTGAGCAAAAGTTCAAAGGAACTAAACGCTGAGCGGCTGGCAACAAGCAGCACTCTCGGAGGTGGAGTAAATATGTGTTCACACGTTCATTGAAGTGTAGTAGGTGAGTGCGTGAGTGCATCCGGCGCACTCCGTGATGACGAACTGTCGAATGGTTAAATTGGCACCACTGCAACGCAGCAGCAGAAGCAGCAACACCACTTAATTACTGATCAACATCTATTCGGAATACAGGAACGATCAATAGTTATCAATTTTGCGGGGTCTCAAGAAGTGGGGGGGGGGGGGGGGGAGGTGGCGGACGATAGACCCCCCCCGCAGCCCCCCCCCTACCCCCCACCGCCTTTAATGAATTCCGCCGCTGCGCGTCGCGAGGGGACACGGTTCCGCTCCGGGTGTTTGAGACGACCCGACCCTGACCCCGCAGCTTGCTTCCTGCCCACACAGCATCGCGTGGCATCCACAGCCTCCGCACGTGGGCGGCCCTCGCGCGTCCGCTTCGTGTGCAGTCACAGAAAGAGGGACGCTGCTGATCGGCCGACGTAGGAACAACAACAGTAGCAGCAGCCATAGAGATTCCTCTGGGTTCGATTCCCGGCGAGGGTGAACACGCGTGGACCGGTCATGCTGCGCCTCCTCTACGTCGAATCCACCTTAAACGAGTGCCTGGTGCGCTGAGTATCCAACTTGAGCACGAGGGAGACAAAGGGGGTCGGGCGTGGCCCTGGCCACCCCGCCCCCTCGTGCGACTGACTTTGTGGTCATCACAGGTGCTGCTCGCTGCTAGCAGCACTTGCCCCAACAGTCTGTGAAGGCTACTCGGGGGAACTGCTGGTGGGATGTCAGCGGATTTATCAACGTTCATTGTTGGGTCAAAGACCCCGAATGGGATGAAGCCACTGGGGGTCCCTCTCCACCAAGGCGACCTTCCCAGTGGTTCTGCTCGCATCGCTCATCACTCGTGTGTCGCGCGACCCCTCGCGGTCACAACGTGTAACACACCTTGGGGTGGTTCACGCCCCGCACGTAAAATACGGTACTAATTTTGATCTGACCTCGGGGAGGCCCAAGACATGTCCAGATGCTACAAAGACTGTAGCGGTAAGTGCTGTTGGCCAGCACCTATGATGTAGGCTGCCACAGATCATGAGGAGCTGGTGGCCATCACCTCTCCTGGGTTGCACCTTGATCATGTTTGTTCTGCGACTGCTATTGATGGTGAGATTGATGCTGCTGATGGTGTTGCTGCTGCTGCTGATAATAATCATATGATGATGCCACTGTTGCTGCCGATACTGACGATCAGTACGGTAAAGAGCTTGGAGGCAGGGGGTGCCTCGGCCCTCCCTGGTGGCCAAAGCTACGAGTTGGGCCCCCCTTGATAACCACCATAAGATTTGTTTACAACAACAGTGTAAGAGAACAACAACAACAGTGTAAGAAAACAACAATAACACTTATGTAACGATGTTATTAGGCAAGAGGAGCCGTGATACATCATAGCCGAGGCGCGACCGTGCGAGACGAATCAAATATTGGGGCCCCACCCACCCGGTCATTGCACCCCCTGAGCTGATAACGTCGTTACTACGTCATGGTTGATGTCGTTACTACGCCACGGCTGATGATGCTGGCACTGATGGTGCTGATGTCGTTACTACGCCACGGCTGATGATGCTGACACTGATGGTGCTGATGATGCTTTCCCAGGTGCGAGCTTGCTGCTGCCGACTGCCCAGTACTACGCCGGTAACGAAGACACGATTGGCCAGCTGGTGAAATACTTTCTGCACAAGAACGGTGAGAGACGGAGGTCGAACGCAGCGACGTGGTGTGTGCATTTGTTTGACACATCCCATCAGCTCACGCTGCCTCCTGGAAGTGCACTTTTGTCTCGGCAGCATCGGTTTAATACGAGCAAACTCCCCGCACCGGCGTTGATGTTCGGTGTCTCATAAGCAGGCCCGACTCTGCTGATGCGACACCGCGTGGCGAGAGTCTAGCTGGCATTGGCCAAACCTGGCATTGGCCAGTGGTGAACTTCAGCTGCTAACGACGCATTGCACCTTCGCAACATTGCGACCGTCAACTGCAAAACAAATTTGGCAGGACCCTCTTGATAAATAGTCTTGAGACTCGGCGAGGCTTTCCTGGGTGAACAATCGCAATAATAAAGAACACGTTAAGTCACGTGCCAGTACAGTAGGGGCTGGCACGGATTAATATTAACAATTTGTATTGCATTGTTATTATTGTACGGTATTGTTATAATTGTTATTATTTAGATTATTATTGTTGTTATTGTTTAGGAAACGTGGAGGCTCTGCAAGCCTTGGCCATGGAATGTGGGCGACTGGAGACTACGGACAGCATGGCGAGCGGGTAGGGACCTACAGCTGTCAATCATCTCACATTCACCTGTCAATCATCTCACATTCACCTGTCAATCATCTCACCCACGTGTCTCTCTCGTCTCACCCACGTGTCTCTCTCGTCTCACCCGTGCGTGTTGCACCCCACTAAATTGATTGCGTGCACACACACACACTAATCGTCGAAGCCGTGACTTTGTCCTGGCAAACCCACCTCTCTGTGCGCCGCTTGTTAAGCGATAAACGTCTCCGCGCCCTGATTGATCGACACAGCCACCACATCGTTAACCCATTGTTAGAACCACCACCTGCTTGTTTGATTGGCTAATAACATCGTTCCCCCGTATCCCCCCCCCCAACCACGCAGCTTCTGCTCACCGTCCGAGACTCCGCAGCACTGCCAGCTGTCCCCCCTGCACTCCCCCCCTCCGCATCACCACCACCACCAGCAGCAGCAGCACCAGCAGCAGCAGGCGCCCCCCCCGGGCTGGCTGCACGCGCACACGGTGCACGCCTCGCACTCGCGCTGCGCCTGCACGCGCTGCCGCCACACGCTCTGGACACAGCTGCCCTGGACCCCCTGCCCCCCAATCGGCGCGAGGACGACACCCAGCCGCCAGGGGCGCCCTGCGGACGCCGCGGGTCAGGCCATCGGCAGGTGGGGACGGGGACGGGGGACGGTGGGTGGGGGGGTTCGGGGGGACAGGGGGTGGGGGGGTTCGGGGGGACTGGGGGGGGGAAGGTGGGTGGGGGGGTCGCGGCAGAGAAAGAGTTAACGGGAATGGGGGGACGGAGACGGGTGGGAGAGGGAGGTGAGGGGCAGGAGGGGGGCGGGGGGGCAGGAGGGGGGAGGGGGGCAGTAGGGGGAGGGGGGGCTCCGTGTGTGGGGACTTGTTCAGGTATCATTTGCCAGGAGCCGAATCGAACGCAGGTGGTGGGGTTTTTAGTGTAGTGTATGCGATGACGTGTAATACTAGGGGCCGTGTGTTTGAATATACAGAGAGTGTGTGTGTCATTGTATGGGGTAGTATGTCTGCTGCTGCGTTATCAGAGCATGTGTGTGTGTGGCTAAACAATGTGATTGAGGCCGCTTCAAGTGTCTGTGCGGTCCTGTATAATTGTGTGCGAGTGGGGAGCGGCAGTGTAGTGGTCAGCGCACTGCTCTACGGCCAACGACAGTGACGGATATCTGAACCGGTTCTCAGCCTCCCCTAGGTCGGCTTGGCCTCAAATGAGTATCTGGTGCGATGTGTAATCAACATCAGCTGTGCCGGCCTCGATAGCGGCTTGCTAACAGCACTCGCCCCAACAGCGCGTTCACTTTGACTGGTGAATCTTTGTCTGCGTAGCGTGTGTGTGTGTTGTAGTGTGTGTTGCAGTGTGACTGCGTGTTTGTACGTAGACAGTGTGCATGCCACGCGTTCACCACTCCACGCTGCCCCCGCTCCCGCCGCAGGTTCCGCGTGAGCCAAATCCCCGAGCAGAGGGAGTGGGGGAGCGCGGCCGAGGAGAAGAATCTCCTGGAGATGAGCGACAGCGACGGGGACGACTCGGCGAGCGGCCACATGGCTCTCGACAATCCCGGGGGGCCCGGGGCCCCCCAATCCCACCACCCGCTCCCCCGGGCGCAGACCGACACTAAGCTTTGTTTGTTAGCGTGAGTTGTGGGGGGCTAGAGCCCCCCCCCTCCCCCAACCAACCACAGTTCACGAAACTCAGCTAACTATAACAACAGCCAATTCCTAACCGCATGAAGTATTATCGTGGTGCAGGAGGGAATCGCTGCTGCTACTGCGTCTGTCGCTACACCAGCCTCCCCCCCCCCACTGCCCCAGTATAAGAGTGGGCGAGCGTGTGCGTTAGACCTCTTGTTCATCCGCATCGGCTTTAATAACAGAGGGCACATTTCAGACTCGGGGACGAGTGGTTGGCGGTGCCCCCGCGGTTGAGCCGGCTCCTGCGGTGCGCCGAGTCGATGGCCCACCGCCCGGAGGCCGCCCGTGGGTGGGACGGCGCGGGGCCATGGCGGCACGCCGCACGACCACCGCGCACCGCGTGGCCGTGCGGAAGCTCTTCACAACGGTTCCTATTCCTCCGCCGCGAAGGGCACAACAGCAGCGAGCGTGAGTCTGTGCGCGAGCGAGCGAGCGTGAGTCTGTGCGCGAGCGAGCGAGCGTGAGTCTGTGCGCGAGCGAGCGAGCGTGAGTCTGTGCGCGAGCGAGCGAGCGTGAGTCTGTGCGCGAGCGAGCGAGCGTGAGTCTGTGCGCGAGCGAGCGAGCGTGAGTCTGTGCGCGAGCGAGCGAGCGTGAGTCTGTGCGCGAGCGAGCGAGCGTGAGTCTGTGCGCGAGCGAGCGAGCGTGAGTCTGTGCGCGAGCGAGCGAGCGAGTGGGAGCGTGCTCGGTGATTAGCACACTGCGCAATGAACCCCGGCGGCCCGAGTTCAATTCCCACTCGCGGCCAATAATGGTGGCAGATATTTTTTAACCTCCTCCGAGGTCGACTCAGCTTTCACTGAGTAGCCTGGTGCAGTGTGTAAACCTTAGTACTGGGGAGACAAAGACGGCCGGGTGTGGTGCTGGCCACCCACTCGACCTCGTGTGCAGTGTCGGACTTGATAGGTGCTGGCTAACAGCGTTTGCCCCCAACGGTCTGTTAAAGGCTATACGGGGGATCTTGATCTTTGCGTGAGTGTGCGTGTGTGTGTGCGCGTGTGCGAGTGAGCGTGGGCTGCAGGACAGACAGGGTTTCACGGGGACATTTTTCCCGAAAAGCCACCGCGTGAACATTCGGAGCACACGTCTCCAGCTCTGAGCAATTCGCATTTCAGTTTGGGTCTCCGTGCGATGGTCACTGGCGCCACTGTCGTCAGTGAGAGGGGGCACCGCCGCCGAGTTTGTGGATCAGAGGCAGCCGAACGGGCCTCGGAAGCGGTTCCGTGATATCACCTTCCACGGGCCGCTCTCCGACCGTCACACAGCTCACAGCTAGAGGTCCAAATGAACATTTCTGTCTTCGCGATGGCGCTCGGCACAGTGAAGCTACCCATTGCGTTAAGTTGCGGTTGTGGTCGGCCGCGTCAGACAGCTGAAGTGAAAATATTAATTTGGTGGGGAACTCACTCCAGAAAGTTGGGGTTGATCTTCTCTTGAGTTGTCTTTGTGCAGCTGACCACCACACGCAGAGAGGGGCAGCCGATGCAGATGGACTCTCCACAAATCGTGGAGCCATCCCGAGGGCACGATCCTCCTCCGCCCCCCACTTAAGCTGACTGGTTTACACGCACGCAGGGCTTAATCTCATGGAATACAGCCAGGGCCCCCCAACTCCCGGATCCCACCCCGCCAACCCCCCCCCCCCGCCCCCCCTCGACAATTAATATCTTCTGAACTTCAGCCCTGGGCAGCTCCGACTGAGATTAATCTCTCTGCATGTGAATCTAGTGTAGGTAAGACAGCCTTATGCGTAGTATTTATAAACTAGCATTATTCCTCCTACTACAATGTTTATTTAATAGTTTTATTATCACTATGGTTGCGTGTTGATATTATATTTATTGCCGTCTTGGCCGCTCGTGACGTTCCTGGTTGGTTGGAGCCACTTCCCCGCCCCGGGTTCTGGCGTGAGCATGGCCAGTGGGCGACTCAATCCACCCCCTCTGACGGTACACGACTCACGTCCACACGACCCGCGTGCACACGGGGTGGGGGGGGGGGGGCGACGAAACTCAGGAACCGTGGCCAATTGAGGACCATTCACAGGCGGGCCCTTTGTTAATCCACTGCTGGATGGCCATCCTTCACCGCATTGGACAGCAGCGGTGCGTGTTTTGGGTTAAGGTTGGAGAAGCGGAGCGCAAAACTGCGTCAGATCTCACCCGTTCGCCACTCGCCAATGTTGGCCGCAGTCCGGAGTCGAACCCGTGCTGCAGCTGGATGCGAAGTGCAGTGTGCTAACCGCCGCGCCACTGCTCTCGGCGTATATAATTTGGTTATTGAATATACGAGCGGATTTGTGCTGCGGAGATCAATGCAGACGCGTTGGGGGGGGGGAGATCATTCGAGCGCCCTGGGCGCAACGGGTCGAGCGAGACTCCAAAGCAAAGCGGTGCCACTTCAGCAGCGCCACTTCAGCAGCGCCATCACCGTCAGCCGTGATTCATCCACTGCTAGACGAGTGCCTCGCCAAGCAAGTCGCTCGTAGCTCGAGGAACTGCCGCAATCGACGGCACAGATGCAAACGTTTCCCGAGTTGTATCCGCACCCGGCACCAGAAGGTGGGCCATGACGCTCAATCAACGCCGAGCCGTGCTGTGGTGGCGCTTTGGATGGCAAGGGTTGGTGGATCACACGGAGATGTGTGAAGCTCCCATACTACGCTGGGCTGCGGGATTGTTGACCACAAGGTGGCAGCCACACCACGTGGGTTCATGAACCCATCTGTGCGGAGTGTTTTGGCTGTCGCATAGTCGCTACGTGCGTGGGCGGGCAGTCTCCGTGTTCTCCCCGTTTCATCTCCCACACTGAGAATGTAACTCTCGCCAATAACGGAATTGGCCAAACATCCCGACAAAGCACGACCCTCTTGAAAACAACAGAGTCACGGGACTCTCGTGGGTAAATAAAGGGCATTATAGTTCAGTAGATATAACACAAACATGGGCACAATACCGATCCGCAAAGCGACGAAAATTGGTGGGTGGCTGGTGTGAAGGGGAGTCGAGGCGGGGCGGGGGGCTCACTAACTCCTGCCCCCCACCCCCACTCTCCTCTCCATCATCTCCCGGCTCCCTGCCCCCCTCCCGTAATTTGATTTCCCCGTCGGCTTCAGTGCCTGCTTGACCTTTCATCTCGGCGGTGCAGCGGAATGTCGAGACATCCATCTCGGCATAAGAGGAGGTCACGCGCGCGCTCCTGGGCACACAGGGACGACGCGGGGACTCGTCTCTCCCGATAGCTGATCAACGGAAATGTCAACCGTGTGTCCGGACAGGATGCAGAGAATATTGCGAATGTAAGAGCAGCAGTATGATGAAGAGGTGGGGGAGCGGTGTGATATTGTTATCTAGGTGATGAGGGCCATGCCCCCCCCCCCCCCTCCCTTCATCCCTTACACCCCCCACCCCCCATTGCTCCATTCGTACTGCACTTAGATGAATGGAGTCGTTACAAAATACCGGGGGGCTGCCCCCCCCCCCCCGCCTCCTTCGCTAGAATTTAATTGCCTCAATCTCCATCTGTTTATTTATGCGCATGGGGTTCTGTGTATGCATGTGCCCATGCTTAAATCTGTGTGTGTCTGTCTTGTGTGAGTCTGTCTTATGTGTGTCTATGTGTGTCTGTCTTTTTGGTCTCTGTGTGCGTGTGTGTGTCGGTGTGCGTGTGTGTGTCGGTGTACGTTTGTGTGTGTGTACGTGTGTGTCAACCAACGTGTGTGTGTGTGTGTACCAGTCGGAGGATGTACCGATGTATGTGTGTGTGAGTGTATCAATGTACGACTATAGTACTTTAATAATCCACTGCTGGATGAAGGCCTCCCCACGCCATGTTGGTCACATGGGTTGTGTGATCATACCTCACCACGCTGGGAGATGCGGGTTGGTGAAGCGGGGAGTGGAGCGGGGCACGACCGGTTCGGATTATGACTCGCCACTCATGTCAGCCGTGGCCGGGATTCGAACTCAGGTGGCCGGATTAGTAATGCAGCGCGCAAGTGTGTGTGCCTCTTTACCGAGGTAATGATGTGTTGACCTGCATACGTTGTTAGTACCTGTCTGTGTAAGTATTATATCTGCGTGCTGACACCTATTGTGCACCAATATGTGTGTATGTACCCCTGTGCTGGGTCACGTAGCCCGCATGCCCAGCCACCGCATGCCCAAGAAGCTTAAGTTTGGCCGCATAGAGGGGGCTAAACGGGCTGGAGCAGAGATGGAGTGATGCGGTACGGGAGGATGTGGAGCTGAGTGGACTTGCCGATGACTGGTACCAGCGGTGTCAATATCGGCCTCGATGGAGGAGGCTCGTGAAGGACGCTACTGGTCAGTTGGAGGCAGTCGCCCTCCAGCAACAACGGAGGGCGGAGGAGCGACGCTCACAACAACGAGCGGAGCGCCCGGCGGCTAAAATATAGCAAGTTGGCACAGTAGGGGTAAAGCTGGTGCATCTACCAGTCATCTCAGACAGCCAACCTATGGCACCTGGGTCTGTCCCGAGACCACCTGCCAGCGAGCCTTCGACACTTCACGTGTCCTCTAAGGGGCACCTAGCCTGGCACAGGCGCCGTGGTGACGTCACTGTCACTCAGTGGCTAATGACGCGGGGTATTGGTACTGGTGTTTGTGTGCATCTAACAATGCAGTGCGCGCGCCAAGTCTGTGTCTATTCCCATGTTGATGAGTGTATCTACCCATGTCTGTATGTACCCATGTGTGTATGTACCCATGTCTCTGCGTGTACGTACAGCCGCGCGTGTGTGCGCGTGTATGTCACGTGTGTATAGCAATACGTATAGCGAAACTGTTACTTGAAAATGTTACGTCCCCCCCTTCCCCCGCGCAGGGGGGCTAAAGGGGGGCGGGACCCCCTAATTTAAACCTGTGGAGTGGAGAGAGAGCGGACAGGCGGTGTGAGATCGCTGAAGTGCAGAGTAATAAATACAGTTCTGTGTTTCTCTTTCGAGCCTCCCGTGTCCTGTCTCTCTCTGGACCGCGAGTACACGCGCGTCCGCACACCACGACTGCCCGACTGCCCAGATTCACAAGATTATCACGATTATCAGACGCTCCGTAAAGGAAGCCGCACCCTCCCCCACCACCCCAGAGTTGCTATACAAAGTAAACATTTGACTAATTTGGTATCATTTGCAACGCACGGACACCCCATATTATCAGACGCTACCCCGATCACATGGACAAGTGCGTCTTATAATCCAGAAAGTAAAGTAACCCTTCACCCCTAACCTTTAACGTAACTAACTCTAGACCAAGGGTCAGCAACCAAAACAGCAAGAATAATTGTATTTGTAATTCTGTAGAACAACCATTAATATTTCAAGAGCCGCAATGCGTTGTGAATGTGAGCCGGTCCTGAATAGAAACACCATCACGTGACAGTCTTCAAGAGCCGCCGGCTGCCGACCCCTGACCGAGACCCACCTCGACTCGAACCCTGAACCTCGAAACACGGTCCACCGACCCCTGCTCTCGACCCTAACAGCAGCCGTGCCGCGGTGGTTATGCGCTGGCTATGTGCGTGGCTATGCGGTGGCTATGCGCTGGCTATGTGTGTGGCTATGCGGTGGCTATGCGGTGGCTATGTACTGGCTATGTGCAGGCTATGCGGTGGCTATGCGGTGGCTATGTGCAGGCTATGTGCAGGCTATGCGCTGGCTATGCGCTGGCTATACGGTGGTTATGCGGTGGCTATGTGCAGGCTATGCGCTGGCTATGCGCTGGCTATGCGGTGGCTATACGGTGGCTATGTGCAGGATATGCGCTGGCTATGCGCTGGCTATACGGTGGCTATACGGTGGCTATGTGCAGGCTATGCGCTGGCTATGCGCTGGCTATGCGGTGGCTATACGGTGGCTATGTGCAGGCTATGCGCTGGCTATGCGATGGCTATATGGTGGCTATGCGGTGGCTATGTGCAGGATATGCGCTGGCTATGCGCTGGCTATGCGGTGGCTATATGGTGGCTATGCGCTGGCTATGCGCTGGCTATGTGTGTGGCTATACGGTGGCTATGCGGTGGCTATGTGCAGGCTATGTGCAGGCTATGCGCTGGCTATGCGCTGGCTATGCGGTGGCTATGCGCTGGCTATGCGGTGGCTATGCGCTGGCTATGCGCGTGGCTATGCGCTGGCTATGCGCGTGGCTATGTGCTGGCTATGCGCTGGCTATGTGGTGGCTATGCGCTGGCTATGCGGTGGCTATGCGCTGGCTATGCGGTGGCTATGCGGTGGCTATGTGCTGGCTATGTGCGTGGCCCCAGCAGCAGCCCAGAGCTCTGGGCACAGCCACGGGTGGAGGGGAGCAGCCACCCGAGTTCGATTCCCGCTCGCGGCCACCAGCACCGGTGACGATTGTCTGAAACGCTCCTGGGCCTCCCCTAGGTCGACTCAGGCCTCAAATGAGCACCTGGCGTAATGTGTAAACATCGCCACTGGGGAGACGAAGGCGGCCCGGCGTGGTGGTGGCCACCCACCCCCTCGCGCGCCGCCCTTCCTCGGTGCTCCTCGCAAACAGCGCTTGCCCCAACAGTCCGAGGCAACACGCGAGGTCTTCGTCTTTAGTCGCTGTGATGGCAGTCGCAGTCGTGGTTATGGTTGTAGTAATGGTCATGGTGCGGAGGATGGCGGTGGCATTATTGTTCTGGTCGTGGTGGTAGTGGTAAGGACGGTGGTGGTGGTTGTGTTGGTTGTGGTTGTTGTGGTGAGTACAATTCGCGGTTGCCAGTGCACTACCGAGCCACGAAAGCAGAGGGCGGAAGAGCCGAGATCAGAACAATCTGAAAAATCACTTCGGTGCACTGCCCTCTGCCGAGTTCATAAACACGACCGCATCGCTGCACATTCGTCAACAACAATATAGGTGACGCTTCGGGTAATGGCTCGTCTTCATCAGATACAAATAGACAGGCCGGCACAAACGGCGCTCACTAAGATATACAGAGTCGATACGAGTCAATACGCGTATTCAACTGAGCAAGGATGTAAGGTACAAGTCGAACGGCAGATCGTTGTGAAGTCACCGATGTAAGGATCGTCACTTTGTGAAGTGACAAGGGGTGCCACGTCACTTGGGGTGCACTTTGTGAAGTGACAAGGCGTGCTCACGTCACTTGGGGTGCACTTTGTGAAGTGACAAGGGGTGATCATCGTCACTTGGGGTGCACTTTGAGAAGTGACAAGGGGTGATCATCGTCACTTGGGGTGCACTTTGAGAAGTGACAAGGGGTGCCACGTCACGTGGGGTGCACTTTGTGAAGTGACAAGGGGGGATCATCGTCACTTGGGGTGCACTTTGAGAAGTGACAAGGGGTGATCATCGTCACTTGGGGTGCACTTTGAGAAGTGACAAGGGGTGCTCTCGTCACGTGGGGTGCACTTTGAGAAGTGACAAGGGGTGCTCACGTCACTTGGGGTGCACTTTGAGAAGTGACAAGGGGTGCCACGTCACTTGGGGTGCACTTTGTGAAGTGACAAGGGGTGATCATCGTCACTTGGGGTGCACTTTGAGAAGTGACAAGGGGTGCTCATCGTCACTTGGGGTGCACTTTGAGAAGTGACAAGGGGTGCTCATCGTCACTTTGTGAAGTGACAAGGGGTGCCACGTCACTTGGGGTGCACTTTGTGAAGTGACAAGGGGTGCCACGTCACTTGGGGTGCACTTTGAGAAGTGACAAGGGGTGCTCATCGTCACTTGGGGTGCGCTTTGAGAAAGTGCCGCCGAGGTCCTCTTAACCCCAGGCGGGTTGTCAGCGTGTCCTTGCGTCAGCTCTACCTCTGTTGATGTGTTATGAATAAGAGGCATTGCCCGAAACGTCGCATATTACGCGAGCGCGCATTCTGCGTGTTGCCCTTGTGTGGGTTCACTTTCCCATATCCCCTCGCGTTACTGAAACCTTATCCCTCACCCAACCGAGCCCCGAACACCATCATCAGTATACCTACCACCAATACCAACCCTATCCCTAATACTCGCCATGACGGTAACCCAAACCAATCCCTAACCCCAGCTCCATCCTATACCGAACCATATCAACTCGCACTCACCCGATCCCTCACCCCAAACACGAATCATACGCCCTAACCCTAATCACATACCTTATCTAAACTCCTAAAGCTAACCCTATTCCGCACGCCAACCATATCGCTAACTCAAAGTCTAATCCTTTTTACTCACCCTGTCCTCATTCTGAACCACTTCGCCACCAGTTGTGAAGAATGTAGACAGACCCACGTGGTGCACGTGGGGGCGCTGTATGAGTCCATGGGTCTCTGTGTGAGTCTATGGGTCTCCGTGTCAGTATATGGGTCTCTGTGTCAGTCTATGGGTCTCTGTGTCAGTCTATGGGTCTCTGTGTGAGTCTATGGGTCTCCGTGTCAGTATATGGGTCTCTGTGTCAGTCTATGGGTCTCTGTGTCAGTCTATGGGTCTCTGTGTGAGTCTATGGGTCTCCGTGTCAGTATATGGGTCTACGTGTCAGTCTATGGGTCTCTGTGTCAGTCTATGGGTCTCTGTGTCAGTCTATGGGTCTCTGTGTCAGTCTATGGGTCTCTGTGTCAGTCTATGGGTCTCTGTGTCAGTCTATGGGTCTCTGTGTCAGTCTATGGGTCTCTGTGTCAGTCTATGGGTCTCTGTGTCAGTCTATGGGTCTCTGTGTCAGTATATGGGTCTCTGTGTCAGTATATGGGTCTACGTGTCAGTCTATGGGTCTCTGTGTCAGTCTATGGGTCTCTGTGTCAGTCTATGGGTCTCTGTGTCAGTCTATGGGTCTCTGTGTCAGTCTATGGGTCTCTGTGTCAGTCTATGGGTCTCTGTGTCAGTATATGGGTGTCTGTGTCAGTCTATGGGTCTCTGTGTCAGTCTATGGGTCTCTGTGTCAGTATATGGGTGTCTGTGTCAGTCTATGGGTCTCTGTGTCAGTCTATGGGTCTCTGTGTCAGTCTATGGGTCTACGTGTCAGTCTATGGGTCTCTGTGTCAGTCTATGGGTGTCTTTGTAAGTTTGTGTATCTTTGTACGTCTCTGAGTCATGGGGTCTCTATGTAAGTACAGTAAATGTTGACGTAAGTCTTTGGGTTATTGCGAAATGTCATGGGGTCATTATGTAATTATGTGGTCTTTATGTAAGTCAATACGTCTACGGGTCTCTGTGTAAGGCTGTGGTAATCGGCGTCACGGCCGTAATCGACTTGTGTGGAGTTAGTGGCCACATCCTAACGACTGCAATAAAACAGCTGAGGCTTTCACTGCATGTAAACACCACCACCACCACCATCACCACCATCACCACCATCACCATCACCACCATCACCACCACCACCATCACCACCACCACCACCATCACCACCACCATCACCACCACCATCACCACCATCACCACCACCACCATCACCACCACCATCACCACCATCACCACCACCATCACCACCACCACCATCACCACCATCACCACCACCACCATCACCACCATCACCACCACCATCACCACCATCACCACCACCACCATCACCACCATCACCACCACCATCACCATCATCACCATCACCACCACCATCACCACCACCATCACCACCACCACCATCACCACCATCACCACCACCATCACCACCACCACCATCACCACCACCATCACCATCATCACCATCACCACCACCATCACCACCACCATCACCACCACCATCACCACCACCACCATCACCACCACCATCACCACCACCATCACCACCATCACCACCACCATCACCACCATCACCACCACCATCACCACCATCACCACGCTGACGCATCACGCCGGTGTCCCGCTGCGCCCTGTCACACACGCGCGCGTGTATTTGTGAGGAGCGGTGGCGCAGTGGTTAGCGCGCTGCGCTACGAACCCGGCCGCCCGAGTTCGATCCCCACTCACAGCAGAGGCGGACATCTGAATCGGTCAGAGGCCTCCTGGAGGACTCGGCCTCAAATGAGTGCCTGATGCGGGGAGACAAAGGCGGCCGGGAAGTGGTGTGAGCCACCTCCTCGATATGCCGTGCCAGCCCTCTTCGTACGTGCCGCTCACTCACAGCACTTGCCCCAGCGCTCTGGTGAAGGCTACGCGGGGCACCTTTGTCTTTGCAGCTCCGCGAGCTCAGGGCGGTGGCTTGGCACCACGTGCTCCGCCCGAGCCCCTCCCCCTTTCCACCCCTCCCCCCTCCTCCTCTCCGCCCCGCCCCCCTCCCCCGTCCCCGCCCGGGAAGCGCGCAGCGGCGATCGCTTCGCGGGTCCGTCTCGCGCTCAGCGCCCTTCTCCTCCTCCTCCTCCGTCTCCTCCTCCGTCTCCTCCTCCTTCTCCTCCTCCTCTCACTCCTCTGTCTCTCGCAGCAGCAGCACAAGGCGATTCAGCAGCAGCAGCAGCATCATCAGCATCATCATCAGCAGCAGCATCATCAGCAGCAGCAGCATCAGCAGCAGAAGGAGCAGCAGCAGCAGAAGGAACAACAAAGCTGATCGCCCCCGATGGAGGCTCGCCAGTGTGATGCTCTCTGAGCTGAGCCGAGTTCAGCCCGAGTCTGGGGCCCCCCACGATTCAGCATCAGCGTCATCATGCAGCCCCCCCCGCGGAAGGTAAGATGAGCCCAGCCGGGGGTCCCGGGGATGATGATGATGGTTATTGGGGGGGGGGGGGGGGGTGCATGGAGTAAGAGTCAGCAGCAGCATCAGCTGTGTTGTGGTCCCGCAATGCACGAGACCACGTTTGTCTTTCGCGTTTATTTAAACAACAAACAACCACAACAACAAGGATACACATCTACATCCCGTCAGCCACACGACCCTTTTGGGAGGTCATCTTCGTCATCATCAACGTTGGTTAAACCCGGGGGGGAAGTCGTCTGGACCGGCCTTGCTGGAGCCAATGTGGGACGTATCAACTTGATAGACGCACATTGTGGGCCGGTTTCGACACTCGGTGTCTCATCAGCAGCGCCAGGCTTGCTCGAGCTGGCGAACGAGGCGATGTTCATGGGCAAGGAGCCCCCCCCCCCCGCCCTCTCTTTAAGATAGGGGGCCCCCCTCGCTCCACTGCTACTCTACTACATTACACAATGCTCGCTGGTGGTCGCTGTCACTTGTTTGGGATGAGGCCCAGAAAGGTCGAAACCAGGCCACAGCGTGCCTGCTGTTCCTGCGGCTGGATGCTCGTGGTCTGGAAGGCCAACACGGGCTGATGGACTGAGTCGTGTTTGTATGGGGGCGGTTTGACCATACTTCACCACGCTGGTCATGCCGTGATTATGCAGAATCCGTGCCCTTTAGCCGCTCGTAGAATCACCATCGATGCGAGTGTGGTGGAGCCGGGATGATGATGATGAGGTGCTGCTGCTGGGGGGGGGGGGAGAGTTGGCGTCTCACTCTGACGGCGTGGTTATGGGAGCAGCAGCAGCTGTTGTTGTGGGAGTGGTGGTGAAGTTGTGGACATTTTGTGGAGGTTGTTGTTGTTGGTGGTGTTGTTTTTGTTGGAGTCACGGGGGTTGATGGGGAGAGTGAAGTGGTGGGTGACTGGGATGGGGGGGGTGGGCAATGTGAGGACACAGATGCAGAGATGATTGATGGGTCCCAAACGTTGGATTGTTATTAATCGTAATTCTCCATCCACTGCTGCTGATGTGCGGGCCAACTCCATACTTCACCACGCTGGTCGAGCATAGGAGTTCAGTACAGTAGCGGAGTTTTTTTTTGCCACGCTACCCTCTGCTGCCCACGTGGTAGCCACGCAAGCGCCTGCGACAGCCTCTGCGTGGTGATCGCATTCCAAGCGCTATCCAGGCTCATCTATGCTTAGCTTCTGACGTTATCGCTCGCCACTGATGTTAGCTGTGTACGGGAATCTAACTCAGGTCTCCGGGTGCTAACCACTGCACTACCGCTGCCCCTTAATCTACGATCCCGTAATAATTATACTCAGCAGGTGATCTGCTTCTGCGTCCTCTTGAGGTGTGAACATGCGTGGCAGACAGGAAGTGGTGCTGGTGGTGGTGCTCCTGATGATGCTGGTGGTGGTTGTGGAGGTGGTGTTGATGATGATGCTGTTGGTGGTGGTGCTACTGATGATGCTGTTGGTGTTGATGATGATGATGCTGCTGGTGGTGATGATGCTGGTGGTGGTGATGATGCTGGTGGTGGTGCTGGTGGTGGTGGTGGTGCTGATGATGCTGCTGATGATGCTGCTGGTGGTGGTGGTGCTACTGATGATGATGCTGGTGGTGCTGATGATGATGATGTTGGTGGTGGTGATGATGCTGCTGCTGGTGGTGATGATGCTGCTGGTGGTGATGATGCTGGTGGTGGTGGTGCTACTGATGATGCTGCTGATGATGCTGCTGGTGGTGGTGGTGCTACTGATGATGATGCTGGTGGTGCTGATGATGATGATGTTGGTGGTGGTGCTGATGATGATGTTGGTGGTGGTGGTGCTGATGATGATGATGCTGCTGGTGGTGGTGGTGCTGATGATGATGCTGGTGGTGCTGATGATGATGTTGGTGGTGGTGCTGATGATGATGATGCTGCTGATGATGATGATGCTGGTGGTGCTGATGCTGGTGGTGGTGGTGCTGCTGATGCTGCTGCTGGTGGTGGTGCTGATGATGATGCTGGTGGTGGTGGTGCTGATGATGATGCTGGTGGTGGTGCTAATGATGATGATGTTGGTGGTGCTAATGATGATGATGTTGGTGCAGCTGATGATGCTGTTGGTGCTGAAGATGGTGCTGCCGCTGTAGCTGATGGTTGTTGTGTTGATGTTTATAATATCGACACGTGGGAGTAGTGACACTCACATTGTGTTGACGTCGCACACACTCGGCAGTGATGGTGATGATGCTGGTGGCAGCACTGCTACAGAGAACACGTTGAGTAATAATAATACATCGTGAGGTGTCGTAATGACAGCAGTGGTCCTCACACAGTCATGAAGCTAAGCGTGGTGACGTCCAGCAGTTGTCCAGGAAAGCTTCGTGGCGTCTGCGAACTCTTGACCACGAGGGATCCCGCTTCATTCCTTTTGAATTAGAATGTAAATACAACTCACAACATTGGTGATTAACGCTGTGCGGTGTGCAAACATCAGCACTGGGGAGACAAAGGGCGTAGTGCTGGCCACGCCACCGGCTCGTGTGCCATGCCGGCTTCAATAGGTGCTCGCTAACAGCACTTGCCCCAACAGCCTGTTGACGGCTATGCGGGGAATCTTTGGCTTTGTCTCATCCATTGTTTACATTCCTAAAACAAATAGAGGAACACGCGTGCGCTCGTGCGCTGCGTTTGGGATAGGGCCGATGCCATCGGTTTAACGGTTAAATAAGAAATTCAGTGCACACACGCACGCACGCACACACGGGTTTTATATTCACCGTGTGGAGGCTGGCTATACAGGGGATATTCATCTTGTATTGGTGGCAGCAGTGATGGTGGTGGTGTTGGTAGTGCCGCTCGCTCGTGGCGTTGATGGTGGTGGCGATGGTGGTGGTGGTGCTGATGGTGGTGGCGGCGCTGATGGTGGTGGCGATGAGTGGTGGTGGCGCTGGTGGTGATGGTGCTAATGGTGGTGTTTGTGACACGCTCTGGTGTTGTGGTGCAGGCGAAGGTGACGCAGGAGGTGCGGTGCGCGCAGACAGAGCAGCTTGCGCGGCTCACGGCCAAACACCAGCAGGAGAGCGACCTCCTGGAGGACATCCGGTGAGACGTGCACGCGTGCCTGTTCGTACGTGTGTGTACGGATGTGTACGTGTGTGTGTACGAGTGTATGTGCGTGTGTGTACATGTGTGTGGGGAGCGCTGGTGCGGTCGTGAGCACGCTGCTCTATGAACCCGGTGACCAGAGTTCGATTCCCGCTCGCAGCGTCGGTGAAGATGATCTGATTATCTGAACCCGTCCTGGGCCTCCGCTTGGTCGACCCAACCTTAATGACATTCGCACGGCACGGCAGGCCGCCGTGCCGTGCGCCGTGCCGTGCGCCGTGCCGTGCGCCGTGCCGTGCGCCGTGCCGGCCTTCGGAGGTGCTACTCGCTCATGGCACTTGTCCCAAAAGTCTCGCAAGTGGATCGGGGCGGCGATGATGTGTGTTATTGTTGTCGTGCGTGTGCGTGCGCATTCGGGCGTGCCAGCTGGTCACAAGGCTGGCTCTGTGTTGGCGCCGAGCGATATTTAATTCCTGTGAGAGCGCTGCTCTGTGTGCCCGTGCGCGTTCGGTTGACACGGCGCGTCGCTGCACAAGCTGGCACGGCCTCGAGACACAACGCAACACGAAGTGGAACCACGGCGCAGCACGGCCTGACACACAGCCTACACACATAGCCTCTACACACACAGCCACTGCACACACACAGCCTACACACACAGCCTGACACACACAGCCTGACACACACAGCCTACACACACAGCCTATACACACAAAGCCTCTACACACACAGCCTCTACACACACAGCCTACACACACAGCTTACACACACAGCCTCTACACACACACAGCCTACACACACAGCCTACACACACAGCCTGACACACACAGCCTGACACACACAGCCTGACACACACAGCCTGACACACACAGCCTACACACGCAGCCTCTACACACACACAGCCTACACACACAGCCTACACACACACACAGCCTACACACACACAGCCTCTACACACACACAGCCTACACACACACAGCCTCTACACACACACAGCCTACACACACAGCCTACACACACAGCCTACACACACAGCCTGACACACACAGCCTGACACACACAGCCTGACACACACAGCCTACACACACAGCCTGACACACACAGCTTACACACACAGCCTCTACACACACACAGCCTACACACACAGCCTACACACACAGCCTGACACACACAGCCTGACACACACAGCCTGACACACACAGCCTGACACACACAGCCTACACACGCAGCCTCTACACACACACAGCCTACACACACAGCCTACACACACAGCCTACACACACAGCCTACACACACAGCCTGACACACACAGTCTATACACACAGCCTGACACACAGCCTGACACACACAGCCTACACACACACAGCCTCTACACATACACAGCCTACACACACAGCCTACACACACAGCCGCTACACACACAGCCTGACACACACACAGCCTCTACACACACAGCCTACACACACAGCCTACACACACAGCTTGACACACACAGCCTACACACACAGCCTACACACACACAGCCTACACACACAGCCACTACACACACAGCCTGACACACACACAGCCTCTACACACACAGCCTACACACACAGCCTACACACACAGCTTGACACACACAGCCTACACACACAGCCTACACACACAGCCTGACACACACAGCCTACACACACAGCCTACACACACAGCCTACACACACAGCCTACACACACACAGCCTACACACACAGCCCACACACACAGCCTATACACACAGCATGACACACACAGCCTACACACACACAGCCTACACACACACAGCCTACACACACAGCCTACACACACAGCCTGACACACACAGCCTACACACACAGCCTGACACACACAGCCTACACACACAGCCACTACACACACAGCCACTACACACACAGCCACTACACACAGCCACTACACACACAGCCACTACACATCACCTGACACACAGCCGATAAAATCACTACCACTTTGTGGGGAGGTCAACAGTGGGTTGTCTTTTGAATAGCCCCCCCCCCCCCCACCATAGGAACGGGGAATTTCCACCGCCGGCTCAGCGCCGCGAACGGGAGATAAGCGCCGTCTCGATGGCCGTCACCAGCCGGTGTGCGCTGATGCGCTCGACTTGGTGGAGCGCGCGGGTCGCTGGCTCTTTGGATGCCGCTGCGCCGGACGGGGAGGGGGGTCACGCTCTGCTTGGAGCTCGCCTCGTGTTTACCGGCGATGTCGTAGACCCCGGGGCTTGCGTCACGCGAACTCCGGGTTTGGGAAATTGCGACCACGTAGACGAAAGTGAGGTCATCCTTGCGCCACGAATCCGTGCGGATTCCAGCCGTGGGCTGGGGGCCGGGGGGCTCGGAGGGCTGGGTGGGTGGCGGCTCCCACCGGGACGGTGCATGGAATGTTCGTTCATTACAAACAGTCAGGGGCTGATCTCATCTGGGATTAAATCATTTCCGATCTCTTTCTCAAATCACACAATTGGGATTTGTAGCCAGTAAACCTGAGAATGTTGGTCCCAACGTCAAACCAACGTTGGCGTTTTGGATCTGTGACTTGTGCTGCCACGGCCCACGCGGTGTGGGGTCGCCGTCATCCAGCAGTGGATTAACAAGAGGCGTTGTGCTGGGTGACGGGGCTTGATTGTGCTACGTGCCACCAGCAGCAGCGGCAGTAGTAGCGGCATCCCTCTCTAAACAGCCTCGCGATCGCTGCTGCTGGGAGTCGTCAAACGACCCACTGTCACTACGACCTAATGACCGAGTGAGTGACCCAGTGAGCGACTGGGCGAGTGGGCGGATGGGCGGATGGGCAGCAGAGCTGACTCGACAGCATGTTCTCGTTTTTTAAAGAATCTGAAAAATTCCTGGCAGGAAGCCACCAGCTGGAGGATGCGTGATCCATCGCCGCGTGTTTACTCTGCAGTGCAGTGTGACTCCGTCCACCAACCACCCACCAACCACCAACCAATCACTCATCAACCACCAATAACCACCAACCGAACACAATTCAAGCACCAACCAAACACCATTCAACCACCAACCAAACACCAACCAATCACTACCCAAACACCAATAACGACCAATAAAACGCTCACCATCCACAATCAAAACACTTCACAGTCCACCACGGGCTTGATGAGGGCACGGAGCGTTAACTCCGTCGCACTCCACTTGGCACGGCCGCCGTCGTGAGCTGGTGGCGGTGAGCGGACACCTGAGCGCACACCTGAGCGCGCGCTCGCCCGCGCGCTTCGCCTGCGCGTCGACGCGTGTGACTGGGCACGATGGTCACGCAGTCGGCGTGCTGTGAATAAGGCCTCGATACACTGTGCGTGTTTACACGTTCCACGGTGTAGGTGTACGTGAGTGTATACGTGTGTACACATTTACGTGAACGTGCGTGTGTGTATGTACGATATATCAACGTTACTTGACACCTTCAACACCTTGCAAACGATCCGTGTGCAAGGTGACCTGTTTGCAAGGGGCTTTCAAGGTGAAATATTTCCTTTAAATAAATAATAAAACTACCGCGTGGTGGTTTATGATGGTAGGGTGGTGGGGGGGAGGGGTCGGGGGGGGGGAGGAGTCGGTCCGGGCGGCCTGACCCCGAGGGCGGACAGCGTGGGCCACTGTTCGTGCCGAGTGTCGCGCTGGACTTTGGCCCAGGGCCAGGAGGAGACGAGGTGCAGGAGGATAGCGAGACATTGAGCGTCTGCGTGTGTGTGGTCGTGAGTCCTGGTGATGCGTCCCAGGGTTAAGGGTCGTGCCGTGCATGTCATCCGGCGCAAGGTCCGACGTTTGGCTTCCCCGCGTCGGCAGCTTCGTCGTGGTCGAGGAAGCCGCTGGCATGTGGAGCGACGCTTTGGACGTCGCGTCGAACAGCGGCAGCTCATCCCACGAGAAAACCTGCGCAGGAGCGCCCCCGAATCTGTTCACGCAGTGCCGAGCAAAGGTGGCACAGTCCCGATAGCCTGGGTTGGACTCTAGGCCACGGCTACCACGAGCTGGCCGCTGGCCCTGTCCTGGGTAGTGGCGCAACTCTCGAGTGTGAAGTTGGTGCAACTGCACCGGGGCCCATGCCAACCACGCTACACCCCGAGCCCTACTCCTCCCTTTGTCTGAGTGCGTAGAGTTCGCCAAATCCATGGCAGCCTTAAGAGGCGCTCGCTCGCAGCTCTTGCCAGTACAGGCTGCACCTGCAGGCGTTGCGGGTGGACTTGCGTCACCAGCCTTGGCGATACGGCGCCACCGCGTGGACCTTGAACGTCGATCGTGAACTCTCTCCCATGATAAGGGACCCCCGTCCACGTCTCCGCCCCCACCCCCCTCCCGCCCCCCTCTCCTTTTTTCCGCACTTCCCCCCCCCACCCCCATTCGCATTCCTCGGCGGGGTTGCCGCTGGCCCCGTCGTGACGATTGTGTTTATTTTGGGACGGTTAAGGCGGTGGCCACGTGCGACCACCGCCCGCGTTCCGAGTGCTGGGCTCGCGCTGGTGATGTCACGGCCAGGAGCTGTCTGCTCTCACCGCAGTGTTCGGGGCTCCCGGTGTCTGCGTTGGTGTCGATTTCTCGGTAAAAGTTTTATGGAACCGCACCGCCCCCGCTACTACACGGCGGATTAAATCGACACGCGTGGATTCTCACCGGACGGTGGGGGGGGGAGCCCAGGGTGGAACCAGTGATGGAGTGGCAGCCGCGGGGCTGGCCACACGGGGAGATGCTGGAGGGTTCCCAGGGTGTCTTTGACGTCTCGGCCTACTCGTGCCTTTGACACTTGCAGTCGCTGCCCTTGTGAATCTCGCTACCTCGTCAAATCTCCCCACTCGTCTGGGCCACCATTGAAAAGGAGCCCCTTGGCTCCACGAGCATGTGCGTCGCCCCACAGTGAGCTCACTGCCGAGCGAGAGAGAGAAAGATGTGTTGTCCCCATGGCGATGTTTCAAGTGGTCCGCAGGGCCCCGCACCGCTTCAGCCCGGCTGCCCCCGAGTCCTCCATCCTGCCAGATGAGCTGATATCGAGGATGGCCCAAAAGTCATGGCACACAGGGTTATTATATTCATTTTAACAAATGGTCAAACTAACTTCGATTGGCATTAATGCATGCATGTACGTACCATTTATCTTTTGAAATGAATTTAATATTTTTTTCGAATATTACAGCAGCTTTCTTTAGCGTGCATAACGAATTAAATTCGTTTTTAGGCAAACTAAGGGGGCAAGTTTCTTCAATGCCGCCCTCCCAGCCCCCCCCACCTCTCCCCCCCCAGCAGCACGGATGGGTGACAGCACAGTTGTTGTGTGATGGACGGGTTGTGTGTGGTGGGGCAAATTGTGGGTGACTCCCACCTCGTCCAGAACGTGGCAGGGTAGGGCCCAACACCATCTGGTGGGACCCCCAGAGCTTCATCTCGTGGGGGTCTCAGCAGGGGTGGGGGTCCCAGCAGTGGGTAGGTGGTGGGTAGGTGGTGGGTGGATGGTGCGTGTGTGGGTGGTGTGTGGGTGGTGCGTGGGTGGGTAGGTTGTGCGTGTGTAGGTGGGTGGTGCGCTGCGTGGGTGGTGCGCTGCCGTGGCAGTTTGTGGAGTTCAATTTGTTCCTCTCGGTCCGCAGGTCGTTCTGCAAGCAGCGGGCAGCCATCGAGAAGGATTATGGACAGGTAAGGCCACCTGTATGCACACACACACACATATCTGTATGCACACACACACATATCTGTATGCACACACACCTGTCAAAAAACAAAGACAAAGATCCCCCGTGTAACCTGTAACAGACTAATCTAGATTTGCCCCAACAGTCTGTTACAGACTGTCGGGGCAAGTGCTTTTAGCGAGCACCTATGAAGGCCGGGATGGCACACGAACGAGGGGGTGGGTGGCCAACACCACGCCCGGCCGCCTTTGTCTCCCCAGTGCCGATGTTTACACATCGCACCAGGTACTTATTTGAGGCCGAGTCGACCTAGGGGAGGCCCAGGACCGGTTCAGATAATCGTCACCGGTGTTGGCCGTGAGCGGGAATCAAACCCGTAGCGCAACGCGCTAACCGCTACACTACCGCTCCCCACACACACACAGACACACACCTCTACGCACACCAGGGTGTGCCACTCACTGCATATGAAAAGAAGTCTCAGTGTTGTAGGTTGTCTCCCTCCTCCCAGTTTGTTACACCTGAGAATCTCATTCGACTCTCTTCGTAGTCACAGAGCCCTCAGAGTCCCCCCTTCTCCTCCTCTTCTCTGCGTCTGTGCCTCTACACTGTGACTGTACGTATATTGAGTAGAACCCTACTACTCACCTACTCACTCACCTACTCGCTCACCTACTCGCTCACCTACTCACCTACTCACTCGCCCACTCACCTACCCAGAATCAGAATCTTTGTTTAGACGGGAGGAATCCGATGAGCTATGAAGCTCTTTTCCACAGATGCCCAGTGTGGGCGGCGGGTCACCTGAGAGGGCCGCCTGCTGCTCCTCTGCGTCTGTGCTGTCTATCGACTTTGATCTCCGCTCCATTGGGCGCCCCGTCAACATTGAGGGATCGTCTCGGTTTAACCGGCAAACAAATACAACCGGGAGGCATGGACCTTGAAAATAACAAACTTGACTTTTAAATGGCACCCTAATGTCCACACCTGCGTGTACGCACGCCTGTCTGAACACACGCCTGCGTGTACGCACGCCTGCGTGTACGCACGCCTGCCCAACACCCTCCCTCCTCACTCCCTCCGATGTGGATCCGCGCTTGCCGTGCACCGCTTGCTGACCGCACGGACCACTTGTTGCACGCATGATGGTGGCTTGCGTCATAGTAACGTGGAATTTCTACCGCTGGATCGAGGCCTCTTTCTTCTTATTATTTTGTTCCCAAATGTGCACTACAAGGACGGCCAGAACGGGGGCCCCTTGCAATGACACGATCGGCGTGAGCTGTGTGCGTGTGTCAATTTGTGTCTGACCGTCAAAGCTGGGGAGCGGTCAGCGTAGCGGTCAGCTCACCGCACTCCGAACCCAGTGACCCGAGTTCCATTCCCGCTCTACGCACAGAAGCTCCTCCCCTCTGGCAGACCCGCCGAGGTTCGGCGAGGCCCGGGACCGGGAGGCCCAAGAGGGCCGCCTTTGTTGTGGGGCCCTCTGTGGTGTAAGACACGGGGGTCAAATTGCCCCGGCCCCCACCTCTGGGTGGCCCTTCTCACACGTGTTCGTGTCTTAGCTCGTCTGTCTTAGGTTTTGTTGGCACCGTGGTTGCGAGTTTAAACTCGGACGTCACACTGAGATGGCACAGCCTCTGATGGCCGTCTTCTCGGCTCTAGCTGGGCCCTGGCTGGGCCCTGGCTTGGGTCAGGTTCGGCTGTGGTTGGGCTCGGGCTCGGCTCCTGGTAAAACCCACCGGCTCAAGTCTTGAGCTGAGCTGTGACTAAGAAGAAGGGGCCTTAGTGTCTCATCATCATCATCGTCATGGTCATCATTTGTGTGAGATGTTTATGTTTTGTGACAATGCTGCGTGTTCTGTGTAATGAGAAGTGGCCAAACAGTTGAGCACAGTCGTTTATTTGCCGAAGCTGAGGTTTTGGTGTAAATGTGTGGTGTGTGTACACAAAGGGTGTACTAAAGTGTGATTGCGTAGATACAATCGCTAAAATTCCACACACGTAAAACACACACACGTAAACACACCAGAACACACACACATTAACACACACATACAGACACACACAGACACACACATAAACCACAGACAACAACAACCGCCGTTCGCCAATAAGTGGCGGTGACGTCACCACAACGCTTGTGCCAGGCTATGTGCACCTTGAGGCACATGAAGTGTCGAACGCCCGTTGGCAGGTCACGGGACAGACCCAGGTGCCACGGGTCGACTGACTGAGATGACTGGCCGATGCACCACCTGTACCCCTACTGTGCCAACTTGCTGTGCTTTAGCCACCCGGTGCTCCACTCATTGTTGTCAGCGTCGCTCCTCCCCCCTCCGTTGTTGGAGGGCGACTGCCTCCAACCACCCAGTAGCGTCCTTTACGAGCCTCCTCCAGAGGCCGATCTTGACACTGCTGGTACCAGTCATCGGCCAGTCCACTCAGCTCCCCATCCTCCTGTACCTGTGCCGTGCTCGTTCAGCCCCCGCTATCCGGCTGAACAAAATCTGTTTAGGCATGCGGTGGCTGGGCATGCAGACTACATTACCCAGTCAACGCAGCCTTGCCTGCCGGAGGAGCTCACACAATCCAGCCTGGTTAAACCCACGATGGATCGTAGGCAGGCCAGCCTAAATGTTTCTAACCGGCGAAGATGTTCCATTAGGGGGTCCACGTTTCGCAAGCATGGAGAAGGGAGAGAATGACTGGCCGAGAAGACCTGGAGTTGCGTGCGAAGTGACAGACCAGGTAGCTTCCACACAGCGTTACGCAACCGATGAAAAGAAAATGCCGCTCGACTGATTCGGAGTGAGACCTCTGGTCACACACACTGCAGCACACACACACACTGCAGAACCCACACACACTGCAGCACACACACACACTGCAGCACACACACACACTGCACCACACACACTGCAGCACACACTGTACTCGGCGTGCCACAGTCTCCCCCCCCCCCCCCCCCCGCGGGGCCAGGAACTGAGCAATGCGCCGTGGCTGCCAAGGAGCGAGGGCCCCGCGACTCGGGCGTGAGATGCTCTTCAACCGCCCCCCAGAATCACGTCAACATGCCATCTGCTGCTTTAATGTGGAGATATTTTTATATTTCTGCGGTCAAAATACTATTGCATCAATGACTCACCCCGTGGAAATATTACTGTCCCCTTCGGGGGGTCAGAAAGAAGGGCCGGGGTGCAAACTCGATGGCAGCAATATGACCCCCCCCACCACCCCCCACCACCCCCCGCCCTCCACCTATCCCCCACCACCCCCCACCCTCCCACCTCCCCGCCCCCCTTGGGCAGATTCCTCTCCAGTGTACGGATGTCTACCCAAGGCTAATCACAACTTTGTTCCAATGGCCGTATAACTAAATGTGCAAATGCCAATAGGCCAACCCCACCACAGTCACGCTACCACACAGAGCGGGGGGGGGGGGTCACGCTACCACACAGGGGGGGGGGGTCACGCTACCACACAGAGGGGGGGGGGTCACGCTACCACACAGAGGGGGGGGGGGTCACGCAACCACACAGGGGGGGGGGTCACGCTACCACACAGAGGGGGGGGGGGTCACGCTACCACACGGGGGGGGGGTCACGCTACCACACAGAGGGGGGGGGGTCACGCTACCACACAGGGGGGGGGGGGGTCACGCTACCACACAGAGGGGGGGGGGTCACGCTACCACACAGAGGGGGGGGGGTCACGCTACCACACAGAGGGGGGGGGGTAACACTACCACACAGAGGGGGGGTCACACAAGGACACCTACACCTGTCTCTCTACCTCCACCGGTCTCTCTCTCGGTCTCTACCCAACATGTTGGCTCGGCCGTGCGGTTTGAAATCTCCCTTAGCAAGCGGTCGGACGTGGGACAACATTGTGTGTACTGTGTGTGTGTACCGTGTGTGTGTACCGTGTGTGTGTACCGTGTGTGTGTACTCTGTGTGTGTGTACTGTGTGTCTACTGTGTGTGTATGTGTACTGTGTGTGTGCTGTGTGTATACTGTGTGTGTGTACTGTGTGCATTGTGTATGTGTACTGTGTGTGTGTACTGTGTGTGTGTACTGTGTGTGTGCTGTGTATGTACTGTCTGTACTGTGTGTGTGTACTGTGTACATTGTGTATGTGTACTGTGTGTGTGTACTGTGTGTGTACTGTGTGCACAGTATGTGTGCTGTGTGTGTACCGTCTGTAGTGTACGCGCTGCTTGGCAGCTTTCTCCTTGTGCAGTGCATTGTGGGTTGGATGACCGTGCGTTCCATGTTACGCGGTTTTGCTTTGCATGCCCTCTTGTTTGAAATGTATTTACCGTATAAAGTGAGGGAGACCTGCTTCCACTATAGTACTTTGACCCCCGGGTGAACATCTTGTACGTAAACTGTGCTATCTGGCACCCGCAGTGGCCCAGCAGTTTACCGCTTGCTGTAGAGGTTCAGGGTTCGAATCCAGCGGCCGCCCTGGTTAATACTATGGTGTGTGATTACAGCAATAACACTACGTGCCGTCCCCTTCACTCGCAGCGGGCGTTAAAGATCCTGTGACGTCACTCACAAGAGAGTAGGGCCATTGTGTGCGCTGGCGTCACGGTCCACGTTTGCCAAATTAGTAGAATAACGCCGCAAGTTACTTAACGTCGCGACCGTCACCCCCAACCGTGAAACAGAGCCTCCTGAGTCCTGAGACTCGGTGAGGCATCCTGGCTGAACAAGCCCCGCAGGGCCCAGCTCCGTGGCATCGCGGGCCGTCGGTTGGCAGGCCGTGGGTCGCGGGTTGCTGGCGATCAACGTCACCGCTGCCGCTGCTGGTGTTTGTTTAGAGTCGGGGCGAGCGTCGTCGCCCGCCTACTTGCGGTTTCCTCTCCGGAGCGTTCACATCCTGCTGCCACTGCGAGGTGGCGGTGGTCGGGCGGTGTAAGGCAGGGGGCGGAGGGGTGCTTTTAGCAGACGACCGGGTGGTGGCGGCGGTGGTGTACCCCCCTGGTCACGCTGTGTGACGTGTTACCCCTCCTGACATCCCGTGACCTCTGGGCCAGGGGCGGGGTGGGGAGCGCTGCCCTGTGCCTCTCACCCTCGGCTCACCGGCAGCAGCAGCTCACCATCACCGCCCTCCATCTCCCCGCTTCCCTCCCCGTCTCGCCAAACTTTTGTCTTGAAGCGAAGTCCTCCATCGCATCACGCTCACCGCCCCCTTTGTAACAGTAGAGTCGCTGTGCCGAGGTTAGCACAGCCCTGCTCTCTCCCGCTCCCTCGGGCCAGGCTCTGCCAGCGGGGCTGGTGGCGGTTCGCACTTGCAGAGCGTCTCGCGGGTGGCACGGTGGGGCAGCGCGGGACTCACGCCTGCGCCTCGCAGCCAGATGGCCCTGGGTTTGATTCCCGACTCGTGTGGGTTCTTTTAGCTCTCTCTACATGGGTTTCTTCCGGGTTCTCCAATTTCCTCACAGCTATTAAAAAGATATAACTGGTATTGGCCAAAATATTACAATGCTGAAATATTACTCACAAATTAGTCAATTGTGATCACCCGCAACATCGCCTCCCTACTGCGGAAACTTGGCAGGACCATCCTGAAAATGAGTCTTGAGAGTCAGTGATACTTTCCAGGGGGAACAAGTGGAATTATAATAATAATAATAAACATTTCACCTGGGTTCACCCTTCCGTCCAATTTCGAATTTTATGCCAAGCCGTCGATTTTGTACGATAACTCTGGGATAGACTCGTCCCTGCCATAGTAACGTGGAATTTCTGCTCTTGGCTCTGCACGGCGGCTGTAAACGGAGGCCGAGCGCCAATTCCTGCAGCGCCCATTCGAGCCGCAGGAAGTCGCTTGGACCACCGCCTAAACGCTGACGACGATGTCGCCGCTCCATCTCGGCCACCGCCGGCCTCGTTGGAGGCCTGTGTGGTGGACGTGGATGCCACGCGGGATGTTGTTGTCCTAGTTGAGAGGCGTTGACAGCGCGGGAAGCGCTGCGTGCGCCGATCGGTGTTTACCGCGGGGCTCGCCGCTATTACCCCCGAGTCAGCGAGCGGCAAAAAGGAACAACATCATCAGCAGCAGCGTCAGCGTCATACATCAGCAGCAGCATCAGCAGTAGTATTTATCCTCATCAGCAGCAGTATCATCATCAGCAGCAGAATCATCATGAGTGACACTGGGACAGTCGCATAGCCGAGTGCTGGGACTTTTCCGTTTGTTGTTGCAGAGGTTCGCAATTTGAATCCGGCAGGCCGACCCGGTTATTACTGCGGTTGTCATCATCATCATCACCAGGCATGGCATCATTACCCACACACGTGGAGCCTTCCCAGCAGAACTCTTTGCTACAGCTGTCCGATCGATGGATTTGCCAGTCATACCCTGTATTGTCCGGTTCGATGTCCGACGTTTCACCCCGCGTGCTGAGAGTTGCATTACTAGCAGAGGTCGCAACCGGGTACCCGATACCCGTACCCTAGCCGATACCCGGCTACCCGTACCCGGCCGGGTACGGGTATGGGTACCCGTTTGCGACCCTGGTGCGGCCGGGTACGGGTAGGCCGTGAGTCACTGGTGAGTAACTGTTTGTCACTCATTTCCCAACGTCTTGTCTCTTCTCACAATTCAAGTTCCTAGAATCAACCCACCCGTGCCTGCAACATGGCTTCATCCCAGAGGTCGCAATCAGGTACCCGATACACGTACCCTACCCGATACCCGGCCGGGTACGGGTAGGGTACGGGTACGGTCGGGTACAGGTACGGGTACCCGTTTGCGACCCTGGTGCGGCCGGGTACGGGTATGGGTAAGGAATCAAAACCCGTTTTCGACCTCTGATTACTAGAGAGGGGGTGGGGAAGGTTTTGGGATGGGGGGCGTCGGAACGATTGTTCTCCAGTGCGGCGTGGAGCGGGACTTCCCGTGCTGGACGTGTTGTTGCACCACCAGTCAGCTCGAGGGTGAAAGCTGCTGACGCTGCTGCTGCTGCTGCTGCTGATATCCCATACCTCCTTTTAGCACGGTTGGCTATGTATGGTGCGAAAGAAGTTTACAATACATACCTAGCACGACTGCTACCTCCCTGACCTGTCCAGTGTGCCACAGAGAATGCCGGGCTCTGATTGGCCTGTTCAGCCATCTGCGCACTCATCAAAACCCAACAAAATGACAAACGTGCCATGGTGATCATCAACTATGATGGACGAACAAGAGAGAGAGAGAGACTACCGCTACTCCTGCTGTTCATGCTGCTCATTTTACTAATGCTGCTACAGCCGCTCATATCACTCCTAATGCTGCCACTCTTGCTGTTGCTATTGTTACTTTCTGCTCCTATTGTTGCTGCTGCTATTGTTACTGCTGCTATTGTTACTTCTGCTATTGTTGCTGCTGATGCTATTGTTACTGTTGCTATTGCTGCTGCTATTGTTACTGCTGCTGCTGTTGCTGCTGCTACTGCATTGCCCACTCCACGGGAGGGGCGCACTGGTAAACACAGCCACCTAGCACGCACTCCGACCTTCAGACGCCGTGGTGCGATGAGCCACGGTGTGGTTCGCAGCTCTACGATGAGCGTCGTAATTGGCGTTCGTGATTGCAATTAGCGACGGCGTTGCCAGGCGGTGTGGTGGCACGGTGAGATGGAGAGCTAACTTAGAAATGATGCGTTGAGGTAGGATTATGGCATGGCGAGGTTGTGTTGGGGTGGTGAGGTGACCGTGTGGTGAGGTTTGGCGGTGACTTTGTGATCTGTTGGTAAGAGATGGTGAGGTGGTGCAGTGGCGTTTGGGGTGGCAGCGACATGGTGAGTTGGCGTGGGCGGGCACAGCGGCGAGTTACGGTGCTGGCGAGGTGCGGTGGCGACTTGATGAGATTTGCGAACCGACGCGGTGGGGATAGCAGCGCCTCGGCGAGGCGACATGTCGGCGCTTTGGGGGCGGCGGGCGGCAAGGGGGGCAATGTTGGCAAGCCGCCGCCGGCGGCGGTGCATGCGGTTGCGGCGTGGCGGCGGCGCGCGGTCCATCGGTGCCAGGCCACAATGCCCCGCGTGGAAGATTGATGTGCCGGGGCGTCTCTGCGACCACGCTCGGCCTGTTCGGGAAGGGCGGCGTGCGGAGGCTCGGCAAGCAAACGTGCGGTGCGGCCACAACGGGCTCGCGCGCTCACAAAGCCGCTCGTAAATAAGTAAACAAACGACCCCGCCGCTACCACCACCGCCGCCACCTCCAGCTCCAGAGCGGCACGCAAAACCAAGCGGAGGCCGCTCTGCCGATGGAACCGCGCTCCGCTGGGCCGCCCGGACGTGCGCGCTCCGCGCTGTTCCACGGTCGCCCTTGGGTCGACCTGCCCGGCGCTGCCAGTCGGAGAATCCGTTGAGGGCCCTGGCGGAGCGGCTCACTGCCCCGCCGGGCCCCCGCCCCCTGGTGAAAGTGGAGACGCCGGCGGAGCGAGCGGCGCGAGCGGACATCGCACGCCGTGCCGATTGTTGTGGCTGTCGCGACGCGTCGTGCTGTGCACCGCTTTGTCCCTCCGCGTTAAATATTTGATGACGGGAAGGGCGGCAGATCGCGTGCCCGGTGAGAGACGTGTGGGGAGGGGGGTGGGGTGGTAAGCAGTGGTGAGTATTGGTGGGGGGTGGGGGTGTCGGAGTGGAGACGTTCAATGGGTCCGCTCTCCTCCCAGGAGGCCAGGCAATTGCCCCCCCCCCCCCCCCCCATTCTTGTGTATAATTATAGTAGCATGATGTGTCGTCTTGGCTACCTAACACGCGTCCCCTTGGCTCCGCCACCTACACGGGGACCATCTCGGCTACTCCGAATGGGCCCCCTTGGCTCCTCGACAGGGAGGCGGGACCCCCTTGCCTTCGGGGGTCCCGCGTTCGTAGGAGTATTCATATCTTATTTTTATTTCATTGATGTTTTTTTTCCACGAAGCAAACGCAGAAAGGGGATCTTCACCAGGCTACAGAGTGGGTGGAGGCGGGGGGGGTCGCCTCTGTGGTCGAGACTGGACGGACCAAGAGAAGAACCTCGCTGCGAGCTAAGGCAGGGGCGAGAGGGGGAACTAAGAGAAAGGAGGGGGAAGCGGAAAGAAGTGAGAGAGAGAGAGAGAGAGTTTGTCGAGGAGGAGGAGGTGACTCTAAGCCTGCCTGGTCCAACTGGGGAAGTCGCGCCCTCGTGTGAGACGATTTGTTAACGGAGCGTTGGGGAGATGGGTGGGGAAGGGGGGGGGGTACAGTTGATGACGAGGGCCGATAGGGCCACCGCACCGCCACGGCCGTGCGACGATGCTGAAGCATGGTGACTTCAGCGCGTGCGTGCGGTTGTGTGTGACCTTAAAAGGAAAACATAATTTTAAGACGACGTTTCGGGGCAATGACCCTTCTCTATGGCACGAATAGAAAAGATGATTTACCGCTCCGCTCCTCCTCCCGACCCAATCTCTGGCTCATCAGCCAATGTACAATCACAGCTGCTGCTCTGCATCAACATCACCCACGTGAGGAAGAAGATAACACGTATACGAAGAAGGGGTTGTGGGCTCCATAACACCTGGAGCACACAGCCTGGAGCACACAACCTGGAGCACACAGCCTGGAGCACAAAACCTGGAGCACCAAACCTGGAGCACAAAGAATGGAGTGCACGGACTGGAGTGCAGGGACTAGACCACGTGTCCCCTCTAAATCCATGGCCTCTAGGCGGTGCATGTTGTCGCACAGGCGATGCATGTTGGTGGGGAGGGTTCGTGGTGGCAGACAGAGGCAGACTGGGGAGGGGGGGTACAGAGGAGACGGACGAACAGGTGGGAGGGGGTGCGGTTCCCACGCGCCACAACACAGGCGCGGGTCACGTGATGAACCCCCCCACCCCACAGATCTCCCGTGGGGGCAGTCGGGGGGAGGTCGGGGGTCGTGGGGGGACGTGCGCGTACTGGTCATGACGGGAGCGCTGGGAAGGAGAGGAAGATGCAGTGGCAACAGAGACGGGAAGAGAGCATGAGGGGAGAGGAAGATGTGATGGGAGGGGACAGGAGGAGGAGGAGAGAGGTTGCTGGGGAGCACGATTATGATAATCGCTCCGCTCCGCGCTTTTGTCTGGCGCGAGCGGCAGATTGAAAGTGGAGTGCGTGGGGGGAGGGGTGGGAGCAGGGGAGATGCGCCTTGCCGGAGCGAGCGTGCCTCCTCCTCCGAATCGGCGGCGGTGGCCGCATCGGAACTTGGATGGGCCAACCGCTGGAGCTACGATTGGGCCCATGATTGGTCATGGGGGCGTGAAGCCTCGTGGTGACGAGGTGATGCGCAGAGGGGCTCTGACGGCACCGCTTGCTCGTTACACCGTGAGCCCTTAATCCTTGCCTTCCTCTTTGCCCTTTGACCCCCGGATCTCCCAAGTCTGCGCCCCCCCTCTTTTGTGGGGTGGGTGATCTGACGGACAGGGGCCTGCCGATCGATATATACGTCGGCCAGTTCAGCGGCATCGCTACAAGCGATCTTACTGCCGATGAGACGCTGAATGTCGAAACTGGTCCCTGCGCTTTGCATTCATTGAACCAATGTGGCTGAAATGCACTCTCAGGAGGCCGTACGGCTGATGGGATGTGACAGGAATACTGTTACACTTACTAACGTGGGGGACGAGATGTGGGAAGGAGGCGGCTGCCTCTCAGTGTTTGTGGTGTGTGTGTTAGGGGTGCAAGATGCTCAAGGTTCCCGCGGTCCTCACCATTGCCTCTCCACGTCATCGTTTTGATCCTGATCTGGGCGGCCCGGTGGCCCAGCAGTAACACTCACGCCGCGCAGCAAGAAGCGCCTGGGTTCGATTCCCGCCATAGGCGCATTTCTGGTGTGTTCTCCGCCTGTTCTGCAGAGTGAGATTGAGTGAGTGTGTTGTGGAGTTGGTGTGTTCTCCCCCTGTTCTGCATGTGTTTCTTCTGGGGTTCTTCCATAGCTATTAAAAAAAAACACCGTACATTATACAGTCTGACCGTGGCCAAAACATTTCTATAGAGAAACATTCACCTGCAAATAACTCAGTTGGGGACACGGCAGCAACAGCAGCAGGAGTGACATCGTCACCCTACTGGGAAAAAAAACACTTGGGCAGCCCCCTCCTGTAGAAGAGCCCTTAGACTCGCTGTGGCTTTCCTGCGTTCGGAAGCCGAGAAGTAATTGTACAAGAGAATATCCCTGGGTATAAATATTCTGCTGTGTTTTCCATTTGTGTCCCTCCAACAATTGCTTTCTTTTGTTTAGCGGAACCTTCGGCCGTGACTTGTCTGTGTTTTTTGCTCGTGCTTATTTTTAGCCACGCTTTGCTGCCGTCCTTTGTTGAGTTCATTTCCTCTCGTTTGTTCGGAACGGTTTTGATGTATGTCTCTATGTATGTATGTTAAACTTATTTCTCACCGTACGTAGCCAACCGTGCTAATCGTTGGGCCAACCTTGGGCCCAACGATTGGCCCAGCGGTTTAAACCACAATGCCAACGCTGGCCCAACCGCTTGGTAGATGTCTGGGAGACGGAGCGTTCAGTAGCCAGGCTTGGCGATTGTGCCTCGCTGGAGTTTGGACGGCTGCATCCAACTTTGAATGTCGAGACCCATTCTCGACGATTTGCTTGTGTCCACGCAGTGCTGCTGAAAGTCGTCGCTGCCAGAAGGAAGGCCGCATGGCTGATGGGATTTGTTTGAGGGGAAAAAAATTGCAGTTCAGGGACAGAAGCTCGCGGGAAGGCGTATCTTTGTCTGCTCGGTCATTTTGTTGTTGCGGATTGTCACGGGCCACGTTGTCATGGGCAACGTTGTCACTGGAGGCATTGTCACTGTAGGCATTGTCACGGGAGGCATTGTCACTGGAGGCATTGTCACTGGAGGCGTTGTCACTGGAGGCATTGTCACTGAAGGCAGTGTCACTAGAGGCATTGTCACGGGAGGTATTGTCACGGGAGGTATTGTCACGGGAGGCATTGTCACTGGAGGCATTGTCACGGGAGGCATTGTCACTGGAGGCATTGTCACTGGAGGCATTGTCACGGGAGGCATTGTCACGGGAGGCATTGTCACTGAAGGCAGTGTCACTAGAGGCATTGTCACGGGAGGCATTGTCACGGGAGGTATTGTCACTGGAGGCATTGTCACGGGAGGCGTTGTCACTGGAGGCATTGTCACGGGAGGCATTGTCACTGGGGGTATTGTCACGGGAGGCATTGTCACGGGAGGCATTGTCACGGGAGGCATTGTCACTGGAGGCATTGTCACGGGAGGCATTGTCACTGGAGGCATTGTCACGGGAGGCATTGTCACGGGAGGCATTGTCACTGAAGGCAGTGTCACTGGAGGCATTGTCACGGGAGGCATTGTCACGGGAGGTATTGTCACTGGAGGCATTGTCACGGGAGGCGTTGTCACTGGAGGCATTGTCACGGGAGGCATTGTCACTGGAGGTATTGTCACGGGAGACATTGTCACTGGAGGCATTGTCACGGGAGGCATTGTCACGGGAGGCATTGTCACGGGAGTCATTGTCACTGGAGGCATTGTCACGGGAGACATTGTCACTGGAGGCATTGTCACGGGAGGCATTGTCACGGGAGGCATTGTCACTGGAGTCATTGTCACGGGAGGCATTGTCACGGGAGGCATTGTCACTGGAGTCATTGTCACTGGAGTCATTGTCACGGGAGGCATTGTCACTGGAGGCATTGTCACAAGAAGCATTGTCACAGGCAACGTTGCAGTGACAGCAGCAAGAGTGGCGAGGCAGCATTCCATCGGGGTGGGGGGGGGTCAGGAGCTGTGAATGATTGGAATGTGCGAGGTCGGTCTGAGTAACACCATCGGGGTGCACACACCCAGCAACCTGTCCATACTTCACCTTTCCTTTGTTAATGTTAACCACAAGGCGGCCCTCCCTTCCCTGGGGGGCGGGGGGTTGTGATGTTGATGGGGGGAATCTCCTTGTTTGGGGTGGAGAGGTGGCGCAGTGAATCACCCGCTGCTTCATGAACCACGGCGACCTGAGTTCAATTCCCAGCCACGGCTAACATCAGTGAGACCTGAATTGGTTCAGTCCCCACAACTCCCTCCGTGCCTCCCCCGCCCCATTCACTGACCCGTATCACCGACCGCGTGCTTCGCAGACATGCAGGTCTGCACTCACACAATGCTGCACGCACCTAGGACTTACACTGATACACAGACATTGACGCACGCACAATTACAGTCATATAGAGACTTAAAAAGTTCGCGCACCGCGCTATGAACCTGAAAATCCTGAGTTGAATTCCGGTCACGGCTGACATCAGTGCCGAGCGATATCTGAACCGGTCCCACCACGAGTCAACCACTTTCTCTAACCCACACTGACCAGCGTGGTGAAGTATGGTCAAACAAACCTCATGACCGGCTTAGGTTCGCCGCTGGCCCCGGTAACAGTGAAACTTTACGTGAAGCGGCCAGCCCGGGCGAGGGCCGCGAGGCGAGGCCTGGGTCCGCAACAACAGACCACGCCGCTCGCAGAGAAGAGTGCTTCACAGAGACACAAACCGGGAGAGCAGCAGAAGAATTCACGCGCAGGCGACGCGGCGGCGCGTTCGCTGTTTGTTGCAGAAGGTCACGGTTCGAATTCCAGCGGCCGCCCCAATTAATATTGCCGGCGTGAACGCCGTAATAATATCGCTAGCCGCCGGCTTCACTGGCGGTGGACGTTAAAGATCCCGTGGCGTCAATCGCGAGAGTCGCCCGTCATTGTGCGAGGCTGTTTACCAGCAGGGCGGGCGGGGAGTCGGCCTGGGGTGGCCTCCAGTAGCTACGAGGGTGATGTGAGCCCAGCTGCCGGGTGGAAGAGTTTGTTTTGGTTTGTGCACGGCATGACACCTGACCCGACAGTGCTTCCTACAATACACTCGCACGGACAGACAAAGATCCCAGGTATTGCCTTCAACAGGCTTTTAAGAGCAAGTGCTGTTGTCGGGCACCTATGAAGGCCGGCGCGGTACACGAGGGTGTGGATGGCCAGAACCGTGGCCGGCCGCCTTTGTCTCCCCCGTGCTGATGTTTACACACCGCACCAGGTACTCGTGTACGGTTGAGTCGACCTATGGGAAGCCCATGACCGGTTGACACATTTGTCACTGCTGTTTGTGGTCGTGAACGGGAATCAAATTCGGGTCGCCGGGTCCGTGGATCAATGCGCAAACCATTGCACTCCCACTCCAGCGCACACACACACACACTCCGCACGCACACACGCACGCACGCACACACACGCACACACACACACACTCCGCACGCACACACGCACACACATACAGACACCGCACGCACACGCACACACGCACACTCCAGCACAACACTCCACACACACACACGCACACATACAGACACCGCACGCACACGCACACTCGCACACTCCAGCACAACACTCCGCACACGCACACACACACACGCACACATACAGACACCGCACTCGCGTCTTCAGGTTGCTGGGTGTGGGTGACACTTGCGCACTGTAAAAGGGGCAAGATCTGAACTCTGGAGAATTTTTTCTGTGAAATTAAAACAAACAAACGCGGAGCAGCCGCGGAGGAAAGCTTCTCGTGAAGGTAATGAAGCCAAGCCCTGGGCACCGGGGTGGGTTCCACACCAAACACAAAGCTCCCCCGTATAGCCTCAACAGACTCTTGGGACAAGTGTTGCTAACAAGGGGGTGGGTGGCCGGGTAGCAACTACGCCCGGCTGCCTCTGACCCCAGTGTTGTTTCCACGGCGCACCAGGTACTCCTTTTAAGACTGCGTCGACCTCGGTGAGGCCCACGACTGGTTCAGTGTCAATGTCCGGGTGCCAGGCTAGGTGCCCATCTGCTTGTCATTCTAGGTGCTAGACTTGGTGCCCAATGGGTGCATTGTGCGAGGTTACTCAGTTGGGAATCTCGCTTGGCACCGAGCACATGACCCAGGTGCCAGGCTGGGTGCCCAACTAAGTTCCGTTCTGGGTGCTCAGCTGGGTGAAGGGATTCCTGAAACCCCGTGCCCTCGCTCCAGTGCGCTGCCCGCATCACAGAGGCAGGAGGCCACGCGGTGGATACACAGTCCTCTGCTATTTCTGTACGGCAGGGGCTGAGTGATCTCCCTCAGAGCGACCTTGATGACTCACGGCGAGACACAGGCACGGGGAGAGAGAATTCGTTGTTTCGGGGCCGGGGGGGAGGGTGCAGACGAATCCAAGTGGCGATTGTGGGGGGGGGGGTCCCCCAGGAGTGTGCGGCGCCAGCGCCGAGTCCCCGGGGAACCGGTTGGGTGACGTCTCGTGTTGACGGCGGGCGAGATCTGAGCGTGCCGTTCTATCGCACGTGTGCGCGCGTGCTTGTGTGTGTGGGCGTGCGTGTGGGCGTGCGTGCGCGTGCGCGCGTGTGCCGTTAATATTTGGTTCAGGTGACCCAGCCACTCGAGGCGCTACCATCCACCCATAGCTAGTGATAAACTCTGTAACTTGGCATTGGTCAAAACATCCCGCTGCTGAAAAATGACACCGCAACTATTTTTTATTTTACCAGCTAAGGCCCACTGAGATATGTTCCTCTAATTCAGCAGCGACCTGGCCACAAATGATAGCTCAAACAAAGTGGCTGATGATTTGGAAATGTATAGCAGCCAAACACTCTTAAACGCAACATCGGCCACTTTCCTGCGAAAACCTGGCAGGACCCTCGTTGGTGAAGCAACGCGAGTGACAATGCCGACGACGCAATCCCTCAAGCGGCCTGGCATTGCCCCGCCGTCCCCAGGCAGCACCGTGGGTGACAATGCCCCGGCCACGCGTGGTGGAGCCGGGCGGGCTCTCGGCGCCACCGCAGGGCCCCACGCACTGGCAGCTCCAACCCAGCCCCGGTTTCATTTCCCCGTGCATTACCTCCCTCCGCCTTGCCTCGGCCTGCAGGTGATATGGCAGCGGTTACTGTGGCGATTGGGCTGCGCCAAGTTAGGGGTGAGGCTTCGTGTGGGGGGTGGGGGGCGTGGGATTTTGCTGTTGCGCGCAAACACGAAGATCTTTTTCACCTGCCACATGCCCTCGGCTGTGAGTGGGGTCCAGGCAGGACACGGCACGGCCGGGGAGGCACGGCGGGCGACCGTCAGGAACGACAGTGGAGAGAATCCGAGGAACGGAACCGCGTGCGTGCGCTCCGTGGATGAGTACGTTGCGAGGTGGTGGTGTCTTGGGGAGGCCTTCATCCAGCAGTGGATTGCCCGTGGCTTTTGCTGATGATTATAATAATTCACACACTCACTCTGTTCGTGATGACGGGGGGGCAGTGGGGGTTGAGGGGTAGCTTGTCCCGCCCCTCTGCCCCGCCCCCCTCCTGGCTCCGCCTTCTCCGTTGGATGTCTTCTCGGTTTGCCGCCGGAACGTTGCAGGTCAACAGCGCCACTACCACCACTGCGGTGGTGACGGCGGTGGTGGCGGCGGTGGTGGTGGTGGTTGTGGTTTTAATTAGGGGAGGAAGAAAGAAAAAGTTCTCTGTGGTTTCGGTTCTTGCGGCGCGCGGCGCCAGATGGGAGGAATTAGAGGCCACTCAGCTCGTGAGGGCTCCACTCTCCCCACTCCGGGCCAAACACTCCTCCCCGCTCCGGGCCAAACACTCCTCCCCACTCTGGGCCAAACACTCCTCCCCGCTCCGGGCCAAACACTCCTCCCCGCTCCGGGCCAAACACTCCTCCCCGCGCCGGGCCAAACACTCCTCCCCACTCCGGGCCAAACACTCCTCCCCACTCCGGGCCAAACACTCCTCCCCACTCCGGGCCAAACACTCCTCCCCACTCCGGGCCAAACACTCCTCCCCACTCCGGGCCAAACACTCCTCCCCACTCCGGGCCAAACACTCCTCCCCACTCCGGGCCAAACACTCCTCCCCGCTCCGGGCCAAACACTCCTCCCCACTCCAGGCCAAACACTCCTCCCTGCTCCGGGCCAAACACTCCTCCCTACTCCGGGACAAACACTTGATCATTCGCTCACTCGCCCACTCCCTGATGCCAGAGAGAATTCCCTGTGATGTATCATGCATCCCTCCTTGTCACTCCAATGGTTCCTGTTTCCGTGAACTTCACTCATTGATTCTTCCACCCGTGTTGAGGACTCGGTCCTTAGTTGACCCCCTCACCGACCACGTGGCCCCCCACCGGAGTCGCCGCTAGTGAGTACACGTTTCGTGCACGTGAGCGTGCGGTTTTGAGTCGGATGCGTGATAGAGTACAGATGGGAGGAGCAGGCAGCCGCCCCCCCCCGCCCCCCCGCCCCCCCACCCCCCCGCCCCCCCGCCCCCAAAGGTTCCTGGAGGCCTGGGGTAAAATGCCACGTGGGTGCCTCCCCCTGGCCCCCTTTCCCCCTGTCGGTGGTGGTGGCCAATGTGCACACCGGCGAATGCACCAACCGGAGGGGAGCGAGGCGGTTGGTGGATCACATAAGTGTTGGAACTCCCTCCTCCGTGGGCGTAGAGGTGCTGAAACCTGGCTCGCCAAGAGAAGGCGGTACAGCAAGTGGATTCCTATCTATCTCTGTCAAATTCTTCTCGGTTACTGGACCAGCCGCCTGGAACGCTCTCCCACTGCACAAGCGCAGCATCCAAGCACCGTCACCCTTAAGGGACAGCTCAAGACTTTAACCCGTCCAGACTCTCACCTGGTTCAGTCTCTCACCTGGTTCAGTCTCTCACCTGGTTCAGTCTCTCACCTGGTTCAGTCTCTCACCTGGTTCAGTCTCTCACCTGGTTCAGTCTCTCACCTGGTTCAGTCTCTCACCTGGTTCAGTCTCTCACCTGGTTCAGTCTCTCACCTGGTTCAGTCTCTCACCTGGTTCAGTCTCTCACCTGGTTCAGTCTCTCACCTGGTTCAGTCTCTCACCTGGTTCAGTCTCTCACCTGGTTCAGTCTCTCACCTGGTTCAGTCTCTCACCTGGTTCAGTCTCTCACCTGGTTCAGTCTCTCACCTGGTTCAGTCTCTCACCTGGTTCAGTCTCTCACCTGGTTCAGTCTCTCACCTGGTTCAGTCTCTCACCTGGTTCAGTCTCTCACCTGGTTCAGTCTCTCACCTGGTTCAGTCTCTCACCTGGTTCAGTCTCTCACCTGGTTCAGGCTCTCACCTGGTTCAGTCTCTCACCTGGTTCAGTCTCTCACCTGGTTCAGTCTCTCACCTGGTTCAGTCTCTCACCTGGTTCAGACTCTCACCTGGTTCAGTCTCTCACCTGGTTCAGTCTCTCACCTGGTTCAGTCTCTCACCTGGTTCAGTCTCTCACCTGGTTTAGTCTGTCACCTATCCAGTCTCTCACCTGGTTCAGTCTCTCACCTGGTTCAGTCTCTCACCTGTCCATACTCTCACCTGGTTCAGTCTCTCACCTATCCAGTCTCTCACCTGGTTCAGTCTCTCACCTATCCAGACTCTCACCTGGTTCAGTCTCTCACCTGTTCAGTCTCTCACCTGTTCAGGCCCTCACCTGTTCAGGCTTGCGTACGGAGGACTTTGAGCTCTGGCTTCGGACCGCCGAGTTCTCGATCGAACATCACGTCCGATTCGCGAGATAACGCGTGCGTGATACAATGTTTATTGTTATTGTTATAATTGTATATATCAATTCCATTCGGGCTCTGTGGGCCATGTATCTGACCAGTGGTTCAGAGTTGTGTGTGCCATGCACCAGGGGGGTTGTGTGCCCGAGGATCGAGTGATGAGAGTGGCAGAAGTTGAAATGCTGTGTGGGCCGTGTGCCTGAACCCGTGTGTCAGGAATTTGGCAAAATAAGTCGCCACAAATAATTCGCTTAGATTCCATACAGCAATCATCGCCCCCTATGGCGGAACCTTGGCAGGACCCTTCTGAAAATGAGTATTGAGACTCAGTGATGCTTTCCTGGGTAAACAAACATAATTATAATAGAATTTAAAACATTGTCACGTGTTACGGTCATATGATTCATTTGGCAGGCTCATGTGGTCATTGTGAGGCTCATGTGGTCATTGTGAGGCTCATGGGGTCATTGTGAGGTTCACGTGACCAGTGTGAGGTTCACGTGACCAGTGTGAGGATCACGTGGTCATTGTGAGGTTCATGTGGTCAGTGTGAGGTTCATGTGGTCAGTGTGCATATCACAGTCTCGTGGCTCATAGCGACTCATCCCTTGGGAAGTCCCACGTGTGTCCTAGCGTCTCCCCTAGCACCCCCCTTTCTCCCCACATCTCCCTATGCCCCCCCTCTCCCTGCATCTTCCCATCCCATCTTTTCCGTGCCCCCCCACGCGCCCCCCCCCACGCGTCTCCCCCTACGCGTCTCCCCCCACGCGTCTCCCCCCACGTGCCCCCCCCACGCGTCTCCCCCCACGCGTCTCCCCCCACGCGTCTCCCAGGTGAGGGTGGAGGTGTGAGAGACCGGAGTGCGCCACGTTCCCAGGCGCCGGCACCGCCGTCACGCACGGCGGTGCCCGCCAGGCCCGGGCGGTGAGCGCTGCCACCGCCGCCACCGCCCTAGTGGGGGCGGGGGGGGGGGGGGGCGTCACCCTCCACTTCCCCCCGGGAATCCGCGTGGCCAGGAGCTCCCGCGGAGGTTTTGGCGCACAGCGCGCCGGCGGGCGGCAGAGCCAAATCGCGATTCGGTGCGGTGGTGGTGGTGGTGGTGCGGTGACATCACCGGCACCACCACCGCCGCCGCCGCCGCACCACCTCCCGCGTCCGCACAGTGGGCACGGGCAGGATGGCGCAGTTGGGGACGCGTGTGCCCAGCAGCAAGAAGAGCATGGGCTTCACTCCTGGCCCGTGTGTGTGAGTGTGTGCACACGTCAAGTCTCATGGATCGCTAGCCCTTAGATTCACTTACTATGGTGGGGGGGGGGGGGGGGTTTCACTGAGTGGTAAACATTAGCCTCCTATTGCTGCTCGGCAAACTCAAAGGTTGTTGGTGGCTGTTGGGTGCCGCCGTTACTGTCCGCTTTTTCCAATTTCGAAAAAATGACTCCGCGCGTCGCTCCATGGGTTCCTGCACAGGACGCATGGCACCACCGCCCCCGCTGGGACGCAGCTGCAGCAGCAGCAGCAGCGCCTTCCGTAGCGGTGTCGCCGCACCGCACTATGAGAACGATCGCGCCACGAGCCAATGGACTCTGAGTGGAAGAGGGGTTTGGGGGGGTGGGGGGTAACGAGGGACTATGGAGAGGGCGGAATGTTGCCCACAGATGGGTTTCACTCTCCTGACCCCCCCCCCATCCTCCCGCCCCCCCCCCACTCCGTCCGCTAGAAACTAAGACCCGACAGGAAGCGGGGATGGTGCGGAGGAATGCTCGTGTTTGTGAGCGGGCGAGCGAGCATCTGCCAGATTCTTCTGAGCCAGAAGTCTCATTCTTGCGTTGGCGTCGGCTGTTTGAAACTATTCTCTCCATGTGCTTGATGTCTCTTCTGGAGTCACGTGCTCGGTGTTTACATAGCGAGTGACAGACTTGCACAGAGACCCGGAGACTCACTGAGACACCCGTAGACTTACATTTGCGTACATGATCCGTAGATTCACGTACAGACACTCACATGATGCTCTAGTTCTCTGTGGGAGTGTGGTTCTCTCCCAATGCCAGTTTGTGGGCCTCTAATCTCTTCTCGACACGAGCCCAAACCCTCCAAGTCTCTTCTCGCTGTCCTTCTTGGGGTTATCGGTCACAATTCAGACCAGCGACGCGTCACCGTGCCTTGGTCGCAACAGCGGCCACTGCGTTTGTGCGTGTGGGGGAACGGTAGCGTAGTGATAAGCCCACCGCAGTGCGTCAACATCAGCACCGGGAAGAGAAATCGGCGGGGTGTGGTACAGGCCACTGCACCCCCTCATCCGTGGATCGTTCCGGCCTTCATAGGCGCTCGCTCATGGCACTTTGCCCAACAACCTGTGCAGGCTCCCCGGGGTATCTTTGTGTTTGTGTGTGTATTGTACGCGTGTCTCTTGGGCCGTACAGTGCGCGCTTTACAGGGCTTGGCGGTGCACGCCCGCGGAGCTAATCGGGGGCTCCTTCAACACCTCCTTAATTGAGTTGTACTGGGGGGGGGGCTCGTGGAGAACGCAGTGTTAAAGGTTAATGGGGCCCCCCACCACACCCCTGCGTCCCTCCGCCTGTCCGTGTGAGCCCTCACCGATGGCCTCACGAGGGCTCGAGTGTGAGCTACTGCCCACTAGGACCGCTCCTCGTGACACGCGTGACCGGTGGTGGGCCATCGCGACCTCGACAACGGCCAGCCAGGCGTAGCGCTCGTCGCCACCGGGCCTTTCGATTCGAACCCTTCGGCGAACCCCGACGGGTCTCTGTGTTGCGTTTCGCGTGTGCGATGTGTGATGTGTGTGTGTGTTGAGGAGCGGTGGCACAGTGGTTAGCGCACTGCGCCATGAACCCCACGCCCCGAGGTCGATTTCCGCCAGTTCGTGGAGCCCTGGCGTGGGCCCTGCGCCAGCAGCAGCGGCAGCACCGGCGGCGGTCGCCTTGGCCAGTCGTTACGGAGGCCCCCCACACGGAAGCTCGACTGGCCCCCCCTTCCGAGAGGAGCCGGCAGGCTCCTCCCGCTCATGGCCAACATCGGTGACGAATATCTGAACCCCTCCTGGGCCTCCTCTAGGTCAACTCCACCTCAAATGAGACACCCGATGGCGCGTGTGTGTGGGTGTAAAACATCAGCATTGGGAAGACAAAAGTGGCTAGGCGTGGTTCTGGCCACCCACCTCTTCCTGTGCCGTGTCAACCTTCAAATTCGCTCACGAGTAACACTTGTCCCAAGAGTCTGTTCAAGGCTATACGGGTGATCTTTGTCTGTGTTTGATGTGGAACCCACCCAGCCTGCATAGGCTATGGAGGTGGGGGGGGGGTGATCTTTGTGTTTGGTGTGATGTGTGCAGCTGTCACACGGGGCGTGATGATGATGGCTGTAATCCGGTTGTTTAGGGCACGCAGGTGTCACTCAACTCTGGGGTTAATGGGGGGACCTGGAATGCCCTTCCCCCCACACAGCAATTCGTAGTTTGAACATTTATCCTGTTTCTATGTATTTACAATTGACATATTCCACCTGGATAAATCCCACGTGTTGGGCACATCTCGTTTGCAAGGGTGCCTATAATAATGTCCGCTTGTGACACCGCTCCACTGCCGCGTGGTCGTCGCCCTCTGCAAGAACGAGAGAGGGGCCGACTCAGAGGTGCCATGAGGACGAGGAACCACAGAGAAGCAGGAAGGCAGCAGCCAGATTTACCCGAGCTTTGCTGTCCTCTACGTATCAAAGTGTTAGTGGGCAATTAATGTGTGGGAAGGAACGGGTGCGACCGGGGAGATTCCATGGCGCCCACCGGGAAGGAGTTTCACAACAATTGTGTCATCCTCCAGGCTGTTCACAATGCTCAACACATTTTTTTAAATTATGAGCATATACTTTGCATATGCTTTGCATCGTCATAAATAATTGATTCGCTCACCCAAGATCCTGCAGGTGTGTTGTAAGCTTAAGGTCCGATTTGTATTTGAGGACTTGTTGCGCGCCTAATTCTTGACGTGTCTGTCGCACACATGCACTCGCACGCATACACACACACACACACACGCATACATACACGCATACATACACGCATACACGCATACACACACGTACACACACGTACACACACGTACACACATGTGTGCAGGGCCTGCAGAAGCTGTCGTCACAGTTCCTTCGGAGAGAGTGGAGCGTGCAAGAACCGGAGGGAGGGAACAATAGGTACACGCACTCACACACGCACTCGCACACTCACGAGCACACTCACGCACACGCACTCACACACGCACACTCACACACGCACTCACACTCACACATGCGCACTCACACACGCACTCGCACACTCACGAGCACACTCACGCACACGCACTCACACACGCACTCGCACAATCACGCACACGCACTCACACACGCACTCACACACGCACTCACACACGCACTCGCACACTCACGAGCACACTCACGCACACGCACTCACACACGCGCACTCACACACGCACTCACACATGCGCACTCACACACGCGCACTCACGCACACGCACTCACACACGCGCACTCACACACGCACTCACACTCACACATGCGCACTCACACACGCGCACTCACACACGCACTCACTCACACACGAGCACACTCACCCGCACTCACACACACACTCACACGCACACTCACACACGCGCACAAGAACACTCGCAAACACTTGCGTGCATATACACCCATACGTACGTCCTGCCCTCGCACACACACACACACACACTATATGTACATGTGCCTACACACACACACACTATATGTACATGTGCCTACACACACACACTATATGTACATGTGCCTACACACACACACACACTATATGTACATGTGCCTACACACACACTATATGTACATGTGCCTACACACACACGCGCCTACAATAACAACAGCCGCCACTAAGTGCTGCTGATGTCACCACAGCACTTGTGGAAGGGGACAGACCCAGGTGGCATGGGTTGACTGATTGAGATGGGTGGCAGATGCACCACCTGTGCTTCCCACTGTGCCACGTGTGCACACACACACACACGTACACACACGGGTGTGCATGGTGTCGTGTGATGACGCTGGTGAGTGGGGATGGTGTGCCGGTGATGAGTGATTGCCCGTGATGGTGGCGGTGTGTCGTCGTCGTGTCAACCTGCCCGTGGTGGTGGTGGCGCATGGGTGGTGTGCCCTTGACGCGCAGTGTTAACCCCGTCCCTGTGCCGAGTCGCCGGGCACTCGGCGTGGGACTTCCGTCCCCGCACGCCCCCCTCTCTGTTTAGCGGCGCTCACGCGGTGCCATGCGACCGAACCCGGCGGTGCGTGGCGGCGTACAGCGCGGCGCGCGATGAATCGCGGCGCCGCGCGCGACGGCCCGTAACTCCGCGCGTGGCGACCATCGCCCCCCTCCCCCTCCGTGTCCCCCCAGCGGCAGCAGGAGCGCGTTCGCCGTGTGGCGCCTCGTGCTGCTCGGCACGCTGCAGGCCGCCAACAGCCGCCTCGTGGCGGCCGAGAGCTACCGGAGCCGCGTGGCCGAGCCGGCCAAGGCGGCGCGGGCGGCGCGCGACGCCCAGCTCAAGAAGGTGCGGCGAGACGCGGGACCCCCCCCTCCCCCTCTCCACGGGCACCCACACGGGGCACCCGCACTGCTCGCCCATTGCTCGTGTAGCCCAATGCTCGCCCACGGTCGCCGTACCTGACCAATGTGTGATTGTCCGTGTGTGTGTGTCCATGTGTCCGTGTCTGTCTGTACGTGTCCATGTATGTGTGTCCCATGTCAATGTAAGTGTGTCCCACGTGTCCGTGTGTGCCTGTGTGGCCTGTGTGTTTGTTCGCGTCCGTGTGTCCACATGCATGTGTCTGTGCATTTGTGCCATTATGTGTCCCCGTTTGTGTCCCCGTGTCCCCCCCCCCGGTGTGTATCCCCGTGTGTCTCCGCAGTGCTCGGACCGTCTGGTGACTCTGCAGGCTGAGCTCGCCGACACGGTGAAGGAGCTGGAGAAAGCCAAGAAGAGATTCTCTGAGCTGGAGCGAATGGCCAATCAGACGCGAGGAAAGAGTGGGGACACCGAGAGCTGGTAGGACAGGGAGATGAGGACATGGGGACACGGGGAGATGGAGGACACGGGGACATGAGGACACGGGAAGATGGGGAGATGGGGACACGGGGAGATGGGGGACACGGAGAGATGTGGAGATTGGGAGATGGGGACACGGGGAGACAGGAACATGATTACACGGGCACAAGGAGACACACGAACACAGGGCACACGGGGACAAGGTGGCTGGAGCAGCGTGTGACACGCGTGTGCGTTGGGTTCTCCAGGCTCAAGCGGAGCGAGTTCAGCAGCCTCTTCCACTCCAAGGCGAGCCTGCAGAAAGCCAACGCCAGGGTGAGTCCGCCTGCACCGTCACTGGCGCCAGCGCCACGATCGCGGTGTTTGTGATGTGGTGTTGGTCGTCGCCCGGGTCGTGACGTTGACCGCGGCGTGGCGGTGTCGCGCTTGCCCGCCAGATGGCGGCGAGGCGGAAGGAGTGCCACGTGAAGCTGCGGCAGGCACGGAACGAGTACGTGATAAGCGTGGCGGGCGCCAACGCTCACCAGCAGCGCCACGCCAGCACCGACATCCCCGCGCTGCTCTCGGTATGTGCCACAAATTCTCCCTCCCTCTCCTCTACACGGCCTCTCCCTCAACCCTCCACAGTCTCCCTAAACTCGCGATCAAACTCGCCACGAACTCTCCACGAACTCTCCACGGCCGCCACCCTCGGCGGCGTAGCCCGGTTGGTGCGGGGGGGCACCCTGTTGCCGTCGCCCCGCCTGGGCACTCGGGAGCCGCGCCACCCCGCGGGCTTCACCCGCCACGGCCGCCAGCGCCGCGGTCCGGGCGGCGTCGAGTTGACCCGCCACGGCCGTGCCCCGCCGCGGGCGGCGTCCGCCGGTGCGGTGTCGCCACCCAGTGGCCGGTCCGCGGTGGGCGTCGTGGCCAAGCCCACGCGGCCGCAGCCCGGATGGCGGCCCGGGGGGAGGACGGTCGAGAAAGGTGACGCGACGATGAAAATAACCGCCGAGTGTGGCTCTGTGCGGCGTCAGCGCTGGGGAGACAAAGGTGGCCGGGTGTAGGTGCTTGCACCACACTGGCCTCGTGCGCCTTGCCGGTCTTCTTGGGTACTCGAGCTATCTGGTGACGCTGACGCTGCTGTTGTGATGGCTGTGGTGCAAGCGCACAAATAACACGTTTGTCAATAATACAACCCTGTGGCCTTAAAGATATATAATAGATGACGATTTGGGCCACGGCCTTTCGTCATAGCATGTAGATAAGAGTGCGAGAACAGCACTCGCCCCAGCAGCACTGTTGGGGTGACACGGCCCCCCCTCTCGCTGTGAGCGCGAGGAGCGGATACCGCGCGGTAGCAGTGGCACAGCATCGCGAGTTGACGTCGTTACGATGATGATTGCTTGTGTGTGTGCACGTGTGTATGTGTGCACGTGTGTGCGTGCGTGTGGGCGCTGCAGGCTCTGGATGGCGACGTCTACGAGCGGCTGTGCGAGTATTTCTGCGTGCTGGGCCAGACGGAGCTCGAATCGTGCCAGAGCACGCAGGAGCCCTTCGTGGCCCTGCTGCAGGCCGCACACGGGGTACGCACACTGGCACGTGGGGAGCGCGAGTGCAGTGGTCAGTGCACCGTGCTACGAACCTGGCGACCCACGTTCGATTCCCGCTCGTGGCCACCATCGGTGACAATTATTTGAACCGGTCCGGGGCCTCCCTCAGTTAATTTCAGCCTTAAATGAGGACCTGTTGCGTTGTGTAAACATTTCCACTGGGGAGACAAAGGTGGCCGTTCTACACCTTTTCCTCTCCAGTGCTTTTTTAAGGCTGAGCTGACCTAGGGGAAGACCAGAAACCTGTTCAAATATTTGCCACTAATGTAAGCCATGAGCGAGAATCAAAATTGGTTCGATGGATTCATAGCGCAGTGCATTAACCACTGCACGCACACAGACGCACGCACGCGCAAGTGCGGTCACGTATGCACACGCACACACGCATGCGCACGGTCGTGCTGTACGTGTGTTGCACGAGTTCCGTATACGTACTGGGCGTGCCCTGCTCTGCGCGAGGCGGTGTGCTGTCTGTGTATTGAGCGCTGTCCTGAGCGTGCCGTGCGTGCCGCCGTAGGTGTCTCGCGAGCACGACCTGCAGCTCTTCCTGCGCGAGAACGCGGTGGTGATGGAGCTGCCGCCCTTCTGCGCGCACACCGGCGACGACGCCGTGAGTCCCTCTCCCGTGCTCCATCCGCTGCCGCGCGAAGGCCCACGCGGGCCGTCGCCGCGCGAAGGCCCACCCGGGCCGTCGCCGCCTCTCGCGGTCCTCGTGGCTTCCGCGCACGGGTCGATTCCGCCGCTCCGTCTCCGTGGCGGCGCCGCTTTCCCGCACGGCACCCGCTCGCGCGGTGGTCGGCCGCGCCGCTCTCCCTCTCGGCCGGTCTGGCCGCTCACCCCAACGCCCAAACGCGGGCCCGCCGTCCGGACGGCCCCCCTCCCTGACTCCGGCGGGGTGCGGGAGCCGTTTGGAGGTCGGGGGAAAGACCTCAATAAAGATGAACAAACGGAGATTTAATTTGAGAAGCCGCGTGGGCGTACGGGCGTGCGGGCGGGCACGCTCGGCCCGGATTGAATCGGCTCCTCTGTGCAAACATCCCCCACCCTCCCCTCCGCCGCCGAGTGGGCGTGACCTCCACCCAATGAGTTTCTTTGGCTGCAAAGTTCGACGCGCGTAGGGTGTGTGTGTTCTCGTGGGTGGGCGTGTGTGTTGTCGTGCGTGGGCGTGTGCATTGCGTATTGCCCTGTGTGTCCTGCGCGTGTGCTCCGTCACGCATGTGCTCCGTCACGCGTGTGCTCCGTCACGCATGTGCTCCGTCACACGTGTGCCGGTGGCGTGTACGCAACTGCATGTTCTATTTTCATCGCAAGTTTTGTTCCCAGCTCCGCCATTTATCACCAGGTCTCCCCAAATAGACTCGTATTGTTCTGTACTTCTGTGCTCCCACGTCTGTGTCCCCCGCCGGCACCACTCTGTACCAACCAACGTGGCGAAGTATGGTCACAGAAACCCCACAAAACCCGCGCTCTGTGGGGAACCCTAATCCAGCAGTCGCCCGAACTGTCCCTCCTCTGTGGTCTGTCCACCTGCCCCTATTCCCTGCCCCCTGTCTCCTCTCCCGTTTCCCCTGTCCCCTGTCCGCTATCCCCTAACCCTTGTGCCCTGTCCCCTGGTCCCTATCCCCTTTTCCATCTTTCTCCTGTCTCCAGGGTCCCGAGCTGCTGGGCCCTGAGGAGGGAGCGGAGGAGGTCGACCAGAGCCTGGACAAGGAGGCCCGCAAGTGGGCCTCGAAGGTGGCACGAGACCACAAGGTCTCCGTGCACGCCCAGTGGGTGAGTCTCCCACCCACCCACCCAGTGAGTGAGTCTTTCACCCACCCACCCAGTGGGTGAGTCTCCCACCCACCCACCCACCCAGTGGGTGAGTCTCCCACCCACCCAGTGGGTGAGTCTCCCACCCACCCACCCAGTGGGTGAGTCTCTCACCCACCCACCCAGTGGGTGAGTCTCTCACCCACCCAGTGGGTGAGTCTCCCACCCACCCACCCAGTGGGTGAGTCTCCCACCCACCCAGTGGGTGAGTCTCCCACCCACCCACCCAGTGGGTGAGTCTCTCACCCACCCACCCAGTGGGTGAGTCTCCCACCCACCCACCCAGTGGGTGAGTCTCCCACCCACCCAGTGGGTGAGTCTCCCACCCACCCACCCAGTGGGTGAGTCTCCCACCCACCCACCCAGTGGGTGAGTCTCCCACCCACCCACCCAGTGGGTGAGTCTCCCACCCACCCACCCAGTGGGTGAGTCTCCCACCCACCCAGTGAGTGAGTCTCCCACCCACCCAGTGGATGAGTCTCCCACCCACCCAGTGAGTAAGTCTCCCACCCACCCAGTGGGTGAGTCTCCCACCCACCCAGTGAGTGAGTCTCCCACCCACCCAGTGAGTGAGTCTCCCACCCACCCAGTGGGTGAGTCTCCCACCCACCCAGTGGGTGGGAGACTCTCGTCTATCGTGCACTCCACTCTCATCCGTGCTCTCAGCCGAGAGGCTGCGACGTCCATCCCTTCATGTCATCAGTTGCGTTGAATGCCAAATTTTTCACGAGCGGTGTTTTTGCTGCAACGATAATAATCTAACAGGGGGGCTAGGCCTTCCAAATTGCCCCCCGACACTACACGGCTGTGACGGGCGCTCGCCGACCACACCGGCTGATGTGGGTCCCTGTCTGTACTGCGGCTGATGATGATGGTGCTGATGATGATGGTGCTGATGATGATGGTGCTGCTCTAGGTACTCGAGGGGCTGGAGGGGCAGATGGCGGGTGCGGGGGGCCCGGGGGGAGTTCCGGATCCGGCCGCCAACCTTGACATGGAGGCAAAGATGGAGGACGCACGGGAGAGCATCCGGAAAGCGGAGGTGAGACGCTCGCTCGCTCGCTTGCACGCGCGCACACACAAAGACAAGGATCCCCCGTATAGTTTTCAACATTCTGCTGGGGCAAGTGCTCTTAGCGAGCACCTGTTAAGGCCAGCATGGTGCACGAGGGGTGGGGGGGTGGCCAGCCCCATTCTCGACCCTCTTTGTCTCCCTCGCGTGTTGAGGCTTGTACATTTCACCGGCTACTAAGTTACTAAGTTGGCCGCCGTGAGCGGGAATCAAACTCGGGCTGGCCGGGTTCGGTGCCACGGTGCACTCATCACTGCGCGACCGCTCCCCATGCGCACACCCACACACGCAGTGACGCACATCTACAGCATCGACACCGTGTGTGGCCTTAAACGGAAAATATATCGTAGGCAACGTTTCTGGAAATGGCCCTTCTTCATAGCACCTTTATGTGCAGTGTTATTTTATGCATTATTATAATTGACAAATGTGTTGTTTGTGTGTTGAGCGTGCTCCCCGTCAGCGTGTGATGTCTACTTCTAAAAGTGTCTCCCTATCATCTCTCCGTGTCTCTCCCTCCGTGTCTCTCGTTGTCTCTGTCTGTGCCTCGTCTCTCCATGTCTTTCTCCCCGTGTCTCTCTGCACACGTCTCTCTCCCCGTGTCTCTCCTCATGTTCCTCTGCCCCCGTCTCTCTCCCCGTGTGTCTCTGCTAACCGCTCTCAAGCGCAGGACTTCTGAATCGTTCTCGTGCCGCGAAACAGCCGTGGGGATGAGTAGCGAGCGCTCGGGAACCATTGCGGAGGTTTCAAATGAGACGCGGCGATTCCCCGTGGCATAATAACCCCACTGGTGTTATAATAATTATAATAACCCCGCTGGTGTTATTATTATAATGATTACGCTGCCTGTCGGCAGCGTCAGGAGTGACGATGGTTGGGTTTGGGTGGTGGTGAGCGCCAGCGGGGGGCGGTGGGTTGACGTCGGTGATGTCGGCGTTGTCGCGATGGGCGGTCTCGTTGGGATGTTGACTTTGGTGGGTGAGGGACGATTGTGCGATGTTGCTGCAGGGCAAGTCCGCAGCGGTGACTTGATGCGTATGGGTAGGCGATGTTGCTGTGACGATGATGGTGAATGTAGGCGTCACGAGTGACTCTTCAGTTTGGGTGGGGGGGGGTGTTGATTGGCTTATCGTCAGAGGCGGGCAGCGGTTGGGGATGTGTCCGTGGGGGGGAGGGGTGGTGGGGGGGCGTGTAGGAGGCTGTGAACGAGACGAGGCTTGACACTTAATTAGTGGAGCGAGTGGTGGCCGTGTGGAGTGGCGCCGCCGATTGATTGACTCCGTTAATCCTTGCGCTGCACTCAGCCCCCCCCCCCATACACTCACATAGAGACCCACGTGGGTCTATGGGTCTCTATGTGAGTCTATGAGTCTCTATGTGAGTCATAGAGTCTCTATGTAAGTCTATGGGTCTCTATGTGAGTTTATGGGTCTCTGCATCAGTCTTTCGGTCCAAAGTGTGAGTAGGATGAAGATGTTCTGATAGGGGTCTCGATGGGGTTTACGGTAAGGGGGCAGTGGGGGGCAGGTTTCCTTGGAAGCTGGCAGGGCGGAGTGGGGTAGGGTGCACCAGTGGTATCTCACCATCATCAGCCATAGTAAATCCACTGCTGGATGAAGCCACTCCCCAAGACGAGGGCGGCAGGTCAACTGCACGACGATGATAACGATGATGACGATGATGACGATGATACTGATGACGATGATGATGATACTGCTGACGATGATGACGATGATACTGATGACGACGATGACGATGATGACGATGATACTAATGACGATGATACTGATAACGATGATGACGATGATGACGATGATACTGCTGACGATAATACTGATGACGGTGATGACGATGACGATGATGAAGATGATACTGATGACGGTGATGACGATGATGACGATGACGATGATGACGATGATACTGATGACGATGATACTGCTGATGATACTGATGACGATGATACTGATGACGATGATACTGATGACGATGATGACGATGATACTGATGACGATGATACTGATGACGATGACGATGATACTGATGACGATGATGACGATGACGACGATGACGGTGATGATGCACACTCGAGAAACATTAAAACAAAATCGAAGTTTCCACCTTCCTCCCAATTATCCTCCCGTTGTGCTGCAATCAGTGGCACGGTGGAAGGAGGGGGGAAGGGGGGGAGTGATCCACTCACACGCAGCCCCCCCCCCCACGGCTTTGGGTAATGGCCTCTGGGGGGCCAAGGGGGGTTCTTTCATTGGCTCAAACACACGGCGCTCTGCCCCCCCCCCTCTCACCGCCCCCCTCTCTCACCGCCCCCCCTCCACGGTTTTGGAGATCAAGACCGTTAATAAATGGCTGACTAACGAGCTGGGGAGAGACAGGGGGGGGGGGGGGGGGGGGAGTGGTGAGGCGAGCTGGTGAGGGGTAAGGTGCAGTGATTTAGTTGAGTCGTGAGGTGGAGCGGTGGAGTGGTAGAGCGGAGTGGTGGAGCGGTGAGGTGGAGCGGTGAGGTGGAGCGGTGGAGTGGTAGAGCGGAGTGATGGAGCGGTGAGGTGGAGCGGTGAGGTGGAGCGGTGGAGTGGTAGAGCGGAGTGGTGGAGCGGTGAGGTGGAGCGGTGAGGTGGAGCGGTGGAGTGGTAGAGCGGAGTGGTGGAGCGGTGAGGTGGAGCGGAGTGGTGGAGCGGAGTGGTGGAGCGGAGTGGTGGAGCGGAGTGGTGGAGCGGTGAGGTGGAGCCGAGTGGTGGAGCGGAGTGGTGGAGCGGAGTGGTGGAGCGGAGTGGTGGAGCGGAGTGGTGGAGCGGTGAGGTGGAGCGGAGTGGTGGAGCGGAGTGGTGGAGTGGTGGAGCGGTGAGGTGGAGTGGTGGAGCGGTGAGGTGGAGTGGTGAGGTGGAGCGGTGAGGTGGAGCGGTGAGGTGGAGCGGAGTGGTGGAGCGGAGTGGTGGAGCGGTGAGGTGGAGCGGTGAGGTGGAGTGGAGTGGTGGAGCGGTGAGGTGGAGCGGTGAGGTGGAGTGGAGTGGTGGAGCGGTGAGGTGGAGTGGTGAGGTGGAGTGGTGAGGTGGAGTGGTGAGGTGGAGTGGAGTGGTGGAGTAGTGAGGTGGAGCGGTGAGGTGGAGTGGTGAGGTGGAGCGGAGTGGTGGAGCGGAGTGGTGGAGCAGTGAGGTGGGGTGGAGTGGTGGAGTAGTGAGGTGGAGCGGAGTGGTGGAGCGGTGAGGTGGAGTGGTGAGGTGGAGCAGAGTGGTGGAGCGGAGTGGTGGAGCAGTGAGGTGGAGTGGAGTGGTGGAGTAGTGAGGTGGAGCGGTGAGGTGGAGTGGTGAGGTGGAGCGGAGTGGTGGAGCGGAGTGGTGGAGCAGTGAGGTGGGGTGGAGTGGTGGAGTAGTGAGGTGGAGCGGAGTGGTGGAGCGGTGAGGTGGAGTGGTGAGGTGGAGCAGAGTGGTGGAGCGGAGTGGTGGAGCAGTGAGGTGGAGTGGAGTGGTGGAGTGGAGTGGTGGAGTAGTGAGGTGGAGCGGTGAGGTGGAGTGGTGAAGTGGAGCGGAGTGGTGGAGTGGTGAGGTGGAGTGGAGTGGTGGAGTAGTGAGGTGGAGCGGTGAGGTGGAGCGGTGAGGTGGAGCGGTGAGGTGGAGCGGTGAGGTGGAGCGGTGAGGTGAACACCGGTTTACGCTGCCACCAATGGAATCCGCCGTGTTCTCTGAGCGCCCAATCAGGAGAATGTCGCCAAGTGAAATATAAATATATAATCGTCAGATGTTGGCTTAAATAAATAACGAAGACATTTAATTAGGTCCCTCGCTTTTCAAATCGTTACTCACTGATTGGTAAGCGCCGTGCTGGGAGGAGATGTGAGGAGGCGTGTGGGAGGGGAGTGATTGTGGGTAATCTGGAGCCACCTGTGACCCCCCCCCCCACACACAAAGACAAAGTTCCCCCTATAGCCTTTACAGACTCTTGGGACAAGTGCTGTTAGCGAGTAGCACCAAGAGGGGGTGGTGGAGCCGCACGCACGCACGGGGGGGACATTCACACAAGACTCCGCACTTGTATACCCGCGGACACCTCGGCAGCGCTTGTGCCAGGCTAGGTGCGCTCTGAGACCCTCAGCAGTGGATAGACCACGTGTCATGGGAGATTTTTTGTCTCGCAGTGCATAGCCCGTATCACATGATGATGTAGGGGAAGGTATCCAGCAGTCGACAGACGATGTCTCGTGACGACGACGACGATCACGACGGCGGTGACACGCGGAGCTGCGGCCGCGTACGAGAGGGACGCTCTGCGAGTCTCGTCACCCACACGGCGCCCCGCGCCGGTGACGATCGCCGCCTCGCCTCGCTCGCCTCGGAGGCGACGCGGGGAAGGGAACCTCCGCCTCGCCACCGTGACGGAGGCGGCGTGACACGGCAGGAATACCAACGTGGGAGGCCCCCCACCCCCAGCCCCCCCTGCCCCTCCCCGCACGTTATCCCCCCCCCCCCCCATGCTACCCGCGTTCTGAATTGGAATGCGGTCCCTGGCTCTGGCTTGGGTTGTCGCTGCTGCCCACCGCTCCCCTCGCCCTCCTCCCTTCCTCGCCAAGCACCACCACCTCCCTCTCCTCTGCAATCCTCCACCTCGACACCCAAACCACACCACCAACACGCATCTCCCCTCCTCATCTTGGACCATCACCATCCCCGTCCCACCTGACACCACCTCCGCCCCTCCTCCATCCGTCCACCCCTCGTCCCGGGGCTCAGATGCACACCGATCCCCAGTCCAGTGATTCATCTGCCCCCCCCCTCTTCCAACTCGCAGCGATTTTGTGATTGGTCACGACTCGGCGTAGCGATTGAATTTCTCAGAGCCGCTTGTCGATAACGCACAACTCCCCATTTGCATCGCTGCTCGCGAATGTGCAATGGGGCTCCTTCGTACGGTCGTCATCAGGCACTCGACTCGCTCGTACACACGCTCCCACTCGCACGTACACACGCTCCCACTCGCACGTACACACGCTCCCGCTCCCACTCGCACGTACACACACTCCCACTCGCACGTACACACGCTCCCATTCGCACGTACACACGCTCCCACTCGCACGTACACACACTCCCACTCGCACGTACACACGCTCCCACTCGCACGTACACACGCTCCCACTCGCACGTACACACGCTCCCACTCGCACGTACACACGCCCTGACTCGCACGTACACACGCTCCCACTCGCACGTCCACACGCTCCCACTCGCACGTACACACGCTCCCACTCGCACGTACACACGCTCCCACTCGCACGTACACACGCTCCCGCTCCCACTCGCACGTACACACGCTCCCACTCGCACGTACACACGCTCCCACTCGCACGTACACACGCTCCCACTCGCACGTACACACACTCCCACTCGCACGTACACATGCTCCCACTCGCACGTGCACACGCTCCCACTCGCACGTACACATGCTCCCACTCGCACGCATCGCCATCGCTTCGAGGCACGCGTCGCCATCGCAATGCGGCGGGGGGGGGGCTGTCCAGTGGCCCCCCCAGGGAGACCGTGTGGGCCCCCCTCATAGGAGGGTGGTGGGGGTGTCGGAGGGGGACAGGTGCCTGTCAGGCGGTGCAGTCGGCCACCACCGGCACTTCTATGGCCGCCATCGTGAATATCTGATTTGGGGTCTCCCCGTTCTTGCGGTTGGTTGTGACGGTGTTGTTGTGTGCGTGCACTCGTCCGTGTCTACATGCACGCGTGTGTGTGCATGCGTGTGTGTGCACGCGTGTGTGTGCATGCGTGTGTGTGGCAAGACTGCCCGTACGCACGACACGCATGCGTGACTTCCGGCTCGGAGAAATCTCTCTTCACTGCCCCCTCCCCGTCCCCCCTCCTTGCCGCCGCCACATCTCTCCCCTCCCCGTCTCTCCGTGTCTCCCTCACTCCCCCTCACTCCCCCTCACTCCCCCTCATTGCTCATTTATTTCCTTGCTGCCGCATAGCTCCATTCTGCGATTTCTCGTGCTTCCCTCGCTCCCTTCGGCTTTCCCAATACCGTGTCCCTTCCCTCCCTCCCTCATTTGATTCTCTCCCCCCTCTCTCTGCTCCCAGCAACGCTTGCCTTGCACTGCACATTCATGAAGGGCAACGTGATCTGATTTACGCTGGATGTGCAATATTTGCGTTTTTAATTTGCCCTAAATTACAGAATTGTGGCTGTAAATTGCTCTGGCTGAGAGTAATAATGAATAAAGTGTGCGGAGGGGAGGGGTGGTTTCGCCGTGTGGGGTGGGGGGTATTGGGGAATGCAGGGGATTGTGGGAGAAGCGGAGGTTTGTGGGTAGAGATGAGTACAATATTAATTGTATGAGTGTCTGCTATACGAGTTAGAAGAATGGAGGTGTGTGTATATGTGTCATGACGTGTGCTATGTATGTGCGTAGTTGTGAGCAGTAGTGGTTGATACGCTGCACTACGAACCAGGTGACCCGAGTTTGATTCCCACTCAAGACCAATAGCAGTGGCATACCGGGCGACCTGCCAGGTTACACCTATGACCTCTACAGCAGGCTGTGAATGCCGCGGGGCCATATTATTGCGCCTATTGGGAATAATAATAATAATGTTTACTTTTATTCAGCAACGTTCACACAAATTGCATCTCACAGGAGCCGAGGAACCACAGACGAGTGAAGGATCAGGAGCCGGGCGGCGAGCTGGCGCTACCAGCCGTTGTGCAAGCTCTGCAGTGCTTTACATATGAAGATGTTTCCAGCCAATTAATGAGTGTCTACACATATTTGAGGAAACCGTAGCACCCCGAGAAAACCCCACGCACGTGAAAGGCGCGGCACGTCGGTGCCGTACAGATGGTACCGACGGAGATTAGTCCGCACTTTGCCGCACCGCCGCCTCCTGGCCAGCCAGGGCACTGCGTCGATGCCCACGGGAACGGAGTTTTGCGAAACCTAATCGACCTCCTCGGCCAATCGCCAAGGAGGTGGCAGAGCCCCCCACCGCCCCCCTTCATTGCGGCGTTCTGAGCTGTGTTCACACCGAGTCGCTGGTCCGACTGGAGCAGTCGGCACGTGGCTGGCGGTTTACCTAGCCAGGGAGGTCTCCAGTGTTTATTGCCTCTCTGTCACGGCCGCCCCCCCACTCCCGCCCTCGTGAGAAATGCAGCGTGCGGCTGGTTTGTGTGCATGGTGCGATGCGGGGTGTGCGAGCGTGCATGTGCATGCGAGCGTGCACAGATGAGTGCATGTCTTTGTGCACGTGCGGCGCATGTGTGTGCGCGTACATGTGTGAGCGTGTGCATACGTGCGTGCATATGTGCGCCTACGTGCATGAGCATACTTATACGCTAGCACACGCGTGCTTGCATCTGTGCGCGTGAGTGCATACGTGCCTTGCCGTTCAAGCGTACCACTGCCAATTACAGCTGCCAGACAGAGAGACATGGGGCCCCACCTCTCCCTCACCCACCCACCCACCACTCAACCCACACCATTAGTGGGGGGGGGGAAGTGCGTTGTGTTCGTGGTGACGCTTCGAGTGGGAGTGAGTATGAATGGGAATGGTTGAGGTGGCACTATCGGGAACACGGGGACGTAGCAATGTGGGACACGGACACGGACACGGGAAGATGAGAACACGGGGACGTGGGAAGATAGGATGTGTGGATGTGATGACACACGATCGTGGGAACATAGGAGGAGGGAATATGGGAACATAGGAATGCAGGAAGATGAGAACACGAACCAGGGAACTAGGGAACACGGAATCATGGGAATCCAGGGAGACGAGGACACGGGGACACGGTGCCAAGTCGGCTGTGTGTCTCTGACGGAGTGAGACCCTGTCATCTCCGCTCCCCCGCTCAGCGTCCCCGTGACCCCCGCGACGCCGCGACCCGCACCGCGCTTCCCCGCACCGACGCCATCACCTGCGGAGTCGCGAGTGGCACCGACTCCCCGTGATGGCAGAGAGAGAGACGTTCACTCGGCTCCAGTCTGCACGAGCATCTGGTCTCAACAAATCAGCTTAATGACTGCAGCGTTCCTGCGTGCGTGTTGTGTGTGCATCGTCTGCCAGTGCGTGCAAGCACCTATGCGTGCATGCGCACGTACGTGTGCACGTGTGTGTCGTGTAGCGTGCAGTAGTGTAACGGTTAGCGCGCTGCGCTACGAACCCAGCGACCCGAGTTCAATTCCCTCTCGCGGTCAACACCGGTGATGATTATCTGAATCAGTCTAGGCCTCCTTTAGATCGACTGAGCCTCAAATGAGTACCTGGTGCGATGTGTAAACAGGGAGACAAAGGCGGTTGGGCTTGGTGTTGGCCACCTACCCCCTCGTGTACCGTGCCGGCCTTTATATGTGCTCGCGAACAACACTTGCCCCAACAGTGTGTTCAAGGCCATATGGGGGGTGTTTGTGTTGTGTAGTGGCTGCACACATGCGTTTATTCGTGTGAGCGTACTTGTGTTCGTCGCGTGTCCATTCCTTGGTGGACATCTGTGCTTTGCGTGTGTTTGTGTGTGTACGTGCCTGCTTTCACAAAAGCTTCTTTTCATGTGCAAGTGCTCTCACGCTTGCGTGTGTGCGAGCAGACCTTGATAGGTGTGCACGCTAACAGCACTTGTATCAGTGGTCTATGAAAGGCTCGACTGGCGGTCGTGGCTATGCACGTGGCCTGTAATCCAGCACTCTGGACACAGCGAAGGTTGGTGGAATGCGCAAATGTTGTGAAACCCCTTCCCGTGGGCGTCGAGGAGGTGTTAGACCTCGGCTCGCCAGGAGAAGCCGGTACGGCTCCCACACTGATAAGTACTCATTTAATTGGCTGAAAAAAATCTTGCTACATAGAGGACTGCAGAGCCTGGGCAATCGTTTGTAGTACCGGCTTACCGCCTGGCTGCTGCAGCTGCTGCGGCCGCCTTCCCCGCTCATCTGTGGTTCCCCGGCGGGTGTGAGGTTGAGCGATTTTACTGAAGGACAGCGCCGCGTGCGAACGCGATCGAACGCGATTGCGACCGCCATTGTTCACCACGCGGCCGCTGCGTGTGGTTGCGCCCGCAGACGGACCGGCTCAAGGCCGCCGCGTGCCTCTCGCTGCTGCGGCGCGTCGGCGTCGACGCCGACCTCTGGCTCGACGGCGCCATGACCAAAGCGACGGCCGAGCTGGAGAGCGAGCGGCGCGCGACCGAGGCGCGGCGCAACAACGGGGAACTCTCGCCCACGGTGAGGACTGCGCTGTTCCTGTGTTCCCTCCTTCCTGCGTTCCCTCCTTACCGCATAACCTCCTTCCTGTGTTCTCGTGTTGTGATGAGCGATTGCGAGGGGGATTTGCGTGCCAGTCTACTCGACGTTAGCAGTCAAACTCTTGACTCCACTCTGTGTTTTTAAATGTCAATGTTAAAGGGGCGCGTTCGGTTCTCCCAAACCATCATTAAGAGGTCAGCCAATTAGCGAACTCCGCGATTCGTTTTCTTTGACGTCCGTAGCCAATTACCATGCCTGGTCTTGCTCGGAGCGCCACGGTCTCTGGTGACGTCACTGAACGATCCCAGCCTGCATCTTCAGACTCTGATCTCATCACAGTCAGCCAGGCTTTAGTCTCTGGTGGGTAGATGATGATGATGATGGTGGTGATGACGATTGTGGTGATAATTGTGGTGACGATGTGGCGACGATGTGGCGTGATGTTCACGCATACCAGCGATGGCACACAGCAGGAGGAGGAGGGAGAGAAGGAGGGAGATGCAGGGATGAGGAGGAGCAGGAGGGAGACATGGGGGGAGGAGCAGGAGGAGTGAGCGGGGTGCTGGATCCATTCTAATTACGTGGGGCCGCTCGCTGCTGCCCGGGGGGGGGATGCGGCCCAAATGCCGAATCTCGGCTGGAATATGAATGAGGGTGGGGGGCCGCGTGACCCCGGTACAGCTGGGCCGGTGGGTGGGGGGAGGGGGGGGGATCTGGGGACCGCACGGCGGTGAAGGTGAGCGTGCACGCAAGTGTGCAGGTGTGCTCCTGTGCGAGTGCTTGTCGCGACACGTTCACGGTGGTTCTCGCGCACTTAAGGCCGAGTCGACTCAGGGGGAGGCCCCAGACCGGTTCAGATATGATGCTAATGATGATGCTGATGATGATGTTGCTGCTGATGCTGCCGCCCACGACCGCCCTGGGCTTCGTGCCGCGGCTGGAGGGCCGGGAATCTCAACGCGGCGCACCGTGGGCTTACCCAGCGGCAGCAGGGATGCAGTCGCAGGTCTCCCCGAGTCGGAGGGACGCGAGTCCCCGTGCGAGTCTACGAGTCCCTGTGCGAGTCTACGAGTCCCCGTGCGAGTCTACGAGTCCCCGTGCGAGTCTACGAGTCCCTGTGTGGCCACGGGAAATGACCGTGAGCCTGGACTTGGGACGGGGAGGCAGGGGGGCGGGGAAGGGGGGGGCCGCAGGGAGTGGACGGGGGGGGGTGTGCGGGCGGGGGAGGAGGAGGAGCGGCGACCTCCCCCTCGTTGTGGGGAGCCTCGTTCGATGGCGCGGTGATGGTGACGGGAGGCTGAGGAGGAGGGGGGTGGTTGGAGTCATCCCACGGAGACCCATAGACACACAAACTACTGTCCCTGATGCCCTCAATCGGAAGCCGCCATTGCCATTTGGCTGCAAAGAGGAGCGTCGTGCGCCCGGTGAGAGTGTGCCCGGTGAGAGCATGCCCAGTGAGAGCGTGCCCGGTGAGAGCGCGCCCGGTGAGAGCGCGCCCAATGAGAGCGTTGCCGGTGAGAGCGTGCCCGGTGAGAGTGCGCCCGGTGAGAGCGTGCCCGGTGAGAGTGTGCCCGGACCGCGAGAGGGTTGAATCAGTCGGAGGCCTCCTCCTCCTCCCTAGCAGCGACTTCACAATCGCAGCCTGTCCTCCCCTTCAGCGCGCCGCCACTCATCCCACCCATCCCCACACTCGCGTGACACTGACTCGCCACCCCCACACACTACCCCCACCCCTCCCATCGGCTCTCGCCCACTGTCTGCTGACGTTAATTAATGGACGAGTGAGCGGCATAGCAAATGGCTTCTCGTGCTCAGCTTAACTTCCTGCGTGACACGGAGTGGCACGGAGTGGCTCGCCGTGGCAGTGGCATATGACAAAGCAGGCAACCCAGGATGGGTTCTGATGCCACTCGCCACTGATGTTTGCCGTCGTTGGGAATCAAACTCGGATGGCCAGTTCACAAGACAGTGCGCCAACCATTGCACCACCAACTTCTGCCTCCCCATGCTTTTATATATATATATAAAAAAGCCCCCCCCCCCGGTTTCCGATCGGGGGGGGCACCGCCGACAACAAGTTCGGCTCGTGGCCTTCTTGCAGCAGTAGATTGATCACAGCTGATGGTTAAAAAAATATACACAACAATCATCACCCCCACCCTCCCCCAACTGCGAAAACTTGGCAGGACCCTCCTGCTGGACGAGTCGCGAGACTCGGTGAGGCCTTGCTGGGCAAACAGGCATTGCGATGATCATGACGACGACGATAACAAAGTGGGAGGATGGTGCCGAGCGAAGCCGCTTCCTGCGCGTTTCCCCCATTAACGGGAGCCGCACTGCAGGCCCTCGCGCTCGGCCACTCAATTATTGACGAGCGCTGCTGCTGCTGCCGCCGCTGCTCTGCCAGACGCTGTGGGGAGGGGGTGGGCAGGGGGGTGCAGGGGGCTCGGCGGGTTGGGGGGGTCAACAGAAAAACCGAGCGATGGGAAGATGTGCGGGGGGCACGGAGGGGGGCGGGTGTGCGGCGGTATGGGTAGTGCGTAGTGTGTGTGCGTGTGTTGCCCATGTGTTGTGCTGTTGTTGTGAGACAAAATTAGCAATTACTTTGAGCCATGTAATTTTTATGGCAATTACAAATGTAATGAAATTACTTATTTAAATTACGTGCAAGTGAAATACCGGAAGGGTGGCGCAGTGGTTATGCCCAATTACTGACGGGGAGGGCGTCTCTCGGTGTGTCCCCCCCCCCTACTCTGCCTGCGGTATTCTCCCGTTTCTCCGGTTTACTTCCACGGCGAGAAATAATAATGCAGTGTAGCTGGTATTTGCCGAACGTCCCAATGCTGTGAAATTACCTGGAAATGGGATTGCATATGGGAACAAAAGTACTCTCTGGATGAACTTTCTGAGCCGAGCTCAGGCTTCTTGCCGGTGGAGGCCACTCGGCCCGTCCAGCTGCCTGGTGGCCCTGGGAGGACCTGGGGCGGGGGAAGGAGGGAGAGTAAATCATTGATGTAAGCCGTGATGTCTTCCAGCCATCGATCGCTTGGCTGGGTTGGAAGGCGGGGGGGGAGAGAGGGTGGAGGTGATGGCAGTGGAGGAAGAGGCAGGAAGGGAGGGAAGCAGTGGGAGGAGGGGGATGACGAGTTGGGGTTTGTGACGTCGCTTGGTCGCCGTGACGGCTCGAGGTGGCTCAGCCCCGAGGAGATCCTCCCCTCCCTCCCCTCCCTCCCTCTCCTCCCTCCCCTCCACCCCCCACCTTCCTCCCCTCCCTCCCGCACTCCCTCGGCACGGGCAGTTTGTGCGCTGACCTGAATATAATCCCGCTTCCTGCAGTGATGCGTGCATAAGGGTGTGCGTGCGCATTTATGTGTCTGTGTGCGTCTGGGTGTGTCTGGGAGTGTCTGTGTGCGTCTGCGTGTGTCTGTGTGCGTCTGTGTGTGTTGGGAGCGGTGGCGTAGCGGTTATTACGCTGCGCTACGAACCCGGCGACCCAAGTTTGATTCCCGCTAACGGCCACCAACACCAGTGACGATTATCTGAACCGGTCCTGGGCCTCTCCTAGGTCGACTCGGCCTCAAATTCAGTACCCGGTGTGCTGTGTAAACATCGCCACTCGGGAGACAAAGGTGGCCGAGCGTGGTGCCAGTCTTCATAGGTCCTGCTTACTAACAGCACTTGCCCCATCAGTCTGTTAATGGATATACGGGGGGATCTTTGTCTTGTGTCCATCTCTTGAGTCTGTAAATGTGCAATTTTTTTAACACAGGTGCTAAACACAAGGACCCAAAGGACCAAAATCACAAACGGTTAGCAACAAGCAGCACTCGTCACAGTTGTAATGGATTCGAGTGTAACGCATTACGTGAATCGGGCAAGAGCTTGGGAAAAGCGACATTGGGAGGGAATTCCAAATCCCGAATGTCTCCCCTGCCTCTCTCCCCGTCTGCAGCGTCTCAAGACCGCGGTTTCCACCGATATGAAACGTCCATACTTCACCGTGCCCATGTACTGATACCCCCTGGCTCCCTGCCCCTCCCCCACCAGGAGGAGCTGTCGCTGGGAGGATACTACGACGGCGAGGAGTTTGAGTCGGACACTCTGGATGAGAGTGGCTCCTCGCCCTCGGGGACCTGGCGGCAGTACCCACAGACGTGCCGCGTCCTCTACTCCTATCAGGTGCGTCAAACATCTACGCACACACACATAGACACGCACACGCATAGACACGCACACTTATGCACATACACACATGAACATATACACAAGCACGCACACGTGTGCACACACACATACTCAAGCGCACACACACATACACGAGCATGCACTTACACATGCACACACATACGCGCACTCGGGCACACACGCACGTGCAGATGGAACAGGAGGAGTCCACGCTCTGTTGTACCGCTTTCTCCTGGCAACCCAGGGTATGGCACTTCCTCAACGCCCACAGCAGCAAGGGAGATTCGCAACATCTGTGCGGTGATCCACCAACCCTCGCTGCTTCGTCCACAGCGATGGACGATTACAGGCAGCCACGTGCAGCAGCGTAGCCACCGTCGCGTGTGTGTGTGCGCGCGTGTATGCGAGTGTGTGTCCGCGTGTATGCGCGTGTGTGTCCGCGTGTGTGCGCGCGTGTTATTTATTTCTGTGCCGACCCTCTGCTTGCTCGGGCAGCGCCGAGTCGTAAATCCGGGTGCCACAGCCGCTGGGCGCACATCGCTCGAGTGGCCGCACTCGGCCTGGCGAGCTACGGAGCGCTGGCACGGCGGCGCTAACACGGCGGCGCTAGCACGGCGGCGCTAGCACGGCGGCGCTAGCACGGTGGCGCTGGCACGGCGGTGCTGGCACGGCGGCGCTAGCACGGTGGCGCTAGCACGGTGGCGCTGGCACGGCGGCGCTGGCACGCTGCGCGACGGACGCCGAGACCCGAGTTCGATTCGACCTAGGGGGGCCTCCCCTAGGTCGACTCGTCCTCATGAGTAACTGGTGCGGTGTGTAAACATCAGCACCGGGGAGACAAAGGTGTGTGCTGTGCCGGCCTTCGTAGGCGCTCGCTAACAGCACTTGCCCAACAGTCTGTTAAAGGTTATACTGTGCATCTTTGTCTTTGTGTGTATTTGCGGAGTTGTATGTGTTCGTGTGTTTATTTGTCCTCGTGTGTACACATGTGTTTGCGTACGTGTGCATTTGTGTGTGCAGGACGTGCGTGCGTAAGTGCGTGCGTGCGACTGGAGGAGCATATACTGGAATGAAAGAAATGGGAGTGGCAATGAGAAATAGAGAGGCAAGAACAATAAGAGAGAGGAATACGGGGAGAGGGAGGAAGAGTTAAAGGCAAGCTCTGATAGTTGACAGTGGAGGAGCAGTGGTGCTGCCATATTTAACCTCTCTGTATCAACCCGATTGAAACATCAGGTGTGAAGTAAGCTGCAGATGTACCAAGACGGGGCGAGGGAGAGACAAGGAGAGCCAGAGAGCACGACAGGGCACAGGGCGAGAGAGAGAAAGAGTTAAAGAGGAGAAAACGAGAGTGGGAGGGAGAGAATGGGAGTTAGAGAATTAGGGTGCAAGAGGGAGAGAAAACCAGAGAGGGAAAGATTGAAGGAGCCAGAGAGCCAGAGAGAGGAAGAGAAGCAAGAGAAGCAGGGAGATAGAGCGAGAGAAGCAGGGAGATAGAGCGAGAGAAGCAGGGAGAGAGAAGCAGGGAGAGAGAGCGAGAGAAGCAGGGAGAGGGAGCGAGAGAAGCAGGGAGAGAGAAGCAGGGAGAGAGAGTGAGAGAAGCAGGGAGAGAGAGCGAAGCCCGGGTCCCGGCAGGGCGCTGTCTGCGTGGGGAAATAAATCCTGGGCCTGCGCCCGACGGGCCCGGGCGTCTGGCAGCGCGAGCTGCACTGCCAGGCCGGAGCTGGCGCCAGCGGCAGCCGTGCCGTGCCGCCCCGCTCCTCGTTATTTATGCCACATGGTGGGGTTATGTGCGGCGTGTGTGCGGTGCGTGTCTGTGTGGTGCGTGTGGTGTGTGTTGTGTGTGTGGTTTGGTGTGTGGTGTGTGTGTGTGCGGCGTGTGCGGCATGTGTGTGGTGTGTGTGTCTGTGGCGTGTGTGTGTGGTGTGTGTGTGGTGTGTGGTTTGGTGTGTGCGGCGTGTGTGTGGTGTGTGTGTGTGTGGTGTGTGTGGTGTGTGTGTGTGTGGTGTGTGTGGTGTGTGTGTGCGTGGTGTGTGGTGGGTGCCAGCGTGTGTTGCAGTCTGTGTTGTTTGTGATGGGTGTACGATGGGTGCGGTGTGCATGGGGGTAGAGAGGATACACGGCGCAGGTGTAGTATGTGGGGTGTGTGTGGTGTGGGTGTAGGGTGAGGGTGAGGGTGTTGTGGGTGGTATGTGCCTGGCAGTGTTTGTTGGGCCATAGAGTGGGTATGGTGAGCGTACGTTGTGGATGAGTGTGTTGTTTGTCGAGGTGGGAGGCTGTCAGGGTTAGGAAGGTATCAGGGTTAAGAGTGTGTCAGGGTTAGGAGTGTGTCAGAGTTAGGAGTGTGTCAGGGCTGGAGTGTGTCTGGGCGGGAGTGTGTCTGGGCGGGAGTGTGCCAGTCGCTCATTAGCTGGCGGTTGTCAGAAGGGATGAGCAACAGGGATGCGCATCCCCGTGCATCGTGGCACGCGCGCAGCCCACGGTGATGAAGAACAGAAGCCCCCGCACGCGTACACGCTCACACGCACGCAGCAGTAACGTCGGGCGTTCGCCACTTAGTAGCTGTGATTTCACCACGGCGCGAGTGCCAGGGTAGGTGCACCCTGAGGTCACTTGAAGTGTCGAAAGCTTGCTGACAGGAGATCACGGAACGGACCCGGGGTGCCGCGATGACCGGCAGATGCACGAGCGGCTGTGCTACTAACTGTGCCGCCTCGCTGCGTTTTAGCCGCCCGGCGCTCCGCTCGTTGTTGTGAGCGTCGCTCCCCTGCCCTCCGTTGTTGTTGCAGGGCGACTGTCTTCGTGCGTAGCGATTGCGTACGTGTGCGTCCGTGTAGGTAGGCGACACGGGGTGCTTTTGTCTTTGTCTGTGCAGGCGAACATGCCGGATGAGTTGACGATTGACAAGGATGAGATGCTGGAGATCATCGAGGACGGGGACATGGAGGACTGGGTCAAGGTGAGGACGTCCCACGATTCACGTGTCCCATGGCCCGGACGTTCTGCCATCCGTGCGAGCTGAATATCAAATCCTCCACACATTGTAGCTGGCATTGGCCAAACTGACAAATAACCTACAAATCACTCCACTAGGATTTCACACAGCAGCAGCAGCAGCGTCACCCCCCACCACCGCCCCGACTGCCAAAAGCTTGACAGGACCCTCCTGAAAAAGAGGCTTGAGGTTCACCGAGACTTTCTGAACATGTCACACGATCTACAAGTCTCATGAGCACCCATCCTTACATCACACCATCCCACATCACATCATCACAGGTGCCACCACCACCACCACCACCACACTTGAGCTCATTGCCATTTGTTCTGTGTCCATGCGTGTGTGGTGTGTGAATGTTACGTGCGGTGTTTATGTGGAGTTCTATGTGCGGTGTGTGTGTTGTGTGTGTGGAGTTCTATGTGTGGTGTGTGTGTGGTGTGTATGGTGTGCTATGTGTGTTGTGTGTGTGGATGTTATGTGCGGTGTGTGTGTGGTGCGCATGGTGTGCTATGTATGCTATGTGTGCTCTATATGGGGTGCGTGGTGTCTGTGTGAGCGCAGGGCCGGAACGCGGCAGGCAAAGTTGGCTACGTGCCGGAGAAATACCTCCAGCCGCTGGAGCCCGGCGGGGGGGGCGGGGGGCCCGGGGGGGGGTTCGGGGGTGGCGGCGGGGCCGGCGGTCTGCGTGGCAGCACGTCGGCGGACGTCATCTCCTACACGTCGGGCAACTCCATCGAGCCCGAGCTGCCCACCGAAGCCTCGCTCGGGGGTGAGCGACCGTACGGAGACGCCGGTCCCCCCCCCCACCCCCTCCACCCCGACTGCCCCCCCGCCCCTCGATAGCCTGAGCGTTGTAGAGAGCCAGGTCGATCGCTTGCGCTCGTCCTGGGACCCTCTTCACCGTCCAACCCGTCGACTTGTCGCCGGGCTTCAACCAAATGAACTTGCCAAATATGAAGCTTCACTCTTTCCTGAAGGTCGACGAGACGAAAGACGGCGATCCACCCCCGATAGCCTGAACACAACGCAGGTGCTGTTTGCGAGCACCTGTCCAGGCCAACACGGCACACTGGTAGCGTGGTGTGGTCAGCACCACGCCCGGCCGCCTTTGTCTCCCCAGTGCTGATGCCTCCTACGCACTGCATCAGGTACTAATTTCAAGGCTAAGTGGACGTCAGGCGTGAAGCCGGGGACCAGGTTCGGAGATATTCGTCACCGATGTCGGCCGTGAGCGGGAATCGAACTCGGCTCGCCGGGGTTGGTAGCGCAGCTCACCGAGCGCGACCCTGCCGCTTCCCTGTGCGTACAACACACGCACAGACATGCGCACACGCGCAGACATGCGCACACGCAAGACATTGGCTGGAGCGGGAGGGTGGACACTCCTGGACTTGGGAGAATTGCCGGAGCACGGAGATGTAGGGGTAGCTGGCAGAGGGAGCCAAGGGGAGGGAGGAATTTCTGGACGGCGAGGGGACAGATTGGCTACGTCCTGTGGGAGAGAAGTTCTACAGACATACATACAGAGGGACTGCAGGAGCGAGCAGTTGGCTGTGCTCAGCACCACGGAGAGCGCCCAGGCCCTGCTGCTGCTGCTGCTGCAGTGGCGGCTATTGATCTGTGGGCAGCCGTGGCGGAGATCGCAGCCACGGCCAGAGACGGCATTGACGCACTAAGTGGGGCGCGTGTACGTACGTGCGCATGCGTGCGCGTGTACGTGGCGACGCGTGATGTCGCTGCGCTAATGCAGCTCCCGAGCGCCGAGGCACATTCCCCGCAGAGAACCACGCTTCTCCGCTTCTCCGCTTCCCCCGCGCCACCCCGCCCTTACTCCCTCCACAGTGGTGCGCACTGATGCGTGTGTGAGAGTGCGTGCGAGCGCGTGCGTACGAGCGTGTACGTGTAGGAGTGTGGAGAGTGAGTGTGTGTGGAGGGTGTGTGTGTGTGTGGAGTATGAGTGTGTGTGGGGAACAGTAGTGTCGTGGACAGCGCGCTGCGCTACAAACCCAGCGAGTTCAATTCCCGCTCACGGCCAACACCGGTGACAATTATTTGAACCGGTCCTGGGCTTACCCGACGCAGCTTCAAATCAGTATCTGGAGCAATACGTAATCATCGCTACTCGGGAGACAAAAACAGCCGGGCGTGGTGCTGGCCACACTTCCCCCCCTGGAGTGCCGTGCCGGCCGTCATAGCCGCTCGCTAGCAGCACTTGGCCCAACAGCCTGTTCGAGGCTACACGGGGGACCTTTGTTATTGTCACGTGCGCGTACAGCCCCTCGGCTGCGATCGCTTGGCGCTGCTCCACTCGTCGCCTTCCCTTCCGCTCGGCGGTTTTGGGGGGTGGGGGGCTGCGCTCTCCGTGTATTGCCGACTCGCTGTTTAATCCGCCGCCGGGCTGAGCCGCGTGCATTGTGCTGGGCGGCGTGGGGATTTGCACCCAATGAAGTATTTAGCGCTCTTTAAATATTTACGACGTCGCTTTGTTGCGAGGACTTTCCGAGTCTTACGGACGCAGAGAGACGCGGCGGGGGGGGAGGGCCGGTGCGGGGGTAATGGAGGGGTGGAGGGTGGGGGCCGTGCAGAGCAGAGTGGAGGAGTGGGGGCTGGGGGGAAACAGAAGAGGTCTCCTTGCCTGTCCCCCCCGCCCCCCACCGCATTGGGAGTTTGAATTTCGGTCAAAACTGAAAACGCCGTCGCCGGGCTCCGGTGGATGCCACCGCGTGGAGCCCGCCGTCGCGCCGCCTATTTTCTATTCTCAGCTAGCCGGGCACGGTGCTAACCGCACCGCTGCTCCACGCAGAGCTGTTGCGCTGACGGACGATCCCGCGATTCGACGCCAGTCGCTCTCTCGCCGTCGCCGTTCAGCCACCTCCTCGTAGCTCTCTGACAGTTACTGCCACGGTCGTTGTTCGTGTGCTTCTTCACACTTCGGTATCTTTTCCCCGAGTCGAATACGTCGTGTGTAGTGACGCCATCAAAGGGCGGCTGCCCTTTGACCCTGTCATCATGGGCACAGTTTAATTCGTATCGGGTTATCGTGACCCCACGTTACGCACGGACGGACGAACACAGCTGCCGCGTCAACGCGGTCTAAACTCGCGGGCGCAAGCGCAACGGCGGCGCCACCGCTCCCCCTCCCACGTGCCTGCCCCTCCCCTTCCCGCCGCAGCCCCGTCGGCCGAACCCCCGAGCGCCGGGCCGTGACCCCCGTCCGTCTGCGCGCGATCCCCCTTCCCGCAGTTGTGGCTGGCACGGGCGCTGTACGACTACGAGGCGCAGACGGAGGACGAGCTCTCTTTCCCCGAGGGCGCCATCATCCGCATCCTGCACCGCGGCGGAGCCGACGAAGAGGTGGAGGAGGGCGACGTGGACGACGGCTTCTGGAAGGGCGAGCTCAACGGCCGTGTCGGCCTCTTCCCCTCGCTCGTCGTCGAGGAGATGAGCTCCGGCGCCGGCGCCGAGGGCAGCAGCGGGGGCAGCAGGAGCCCCGACGAGGAGCGCCGGCCGTCCCCGCTGGTGCGTGCTGCCCCCCCCCCCCCCCGCCCCACCCCCTTACTGTGACTGCGGGACTAGCGCCGTCGTACTGGTCGGGTACCGGTCGGGTACCAGTGGGGAATTGTTGAACTGCCAATGACGACCACTGTGTGTGTGTGTGCGCGTGTCCCATAGTCGCCCGCCGCCGGCCTGTCCCGCTTGTTGAGGCCGGTTTTCACTGGCGCACAGCGGCCCCCGAGCCCCGAGGTGCCCCGGCCGGCCCGGCCCCCGCGGCCAGCCTCCGCCATCATCGGTGAGTGCCCCTGCCGCTGCAGCAGCAGCAGCAGAGCGCATGAATCGTGCGGTGCACCCAACACGCTGATCTTGCAGCAGGCCAATCGCACACCGTATGCGCCATCTGGGGTCTCCACGGATCCAAACATTTTATTCCCTGATGTACTGGTCTCTGTCATATGAATGTCGAGTTTGCAAATCTGGCTCCGAGTCATAATGCATCTTTGTGGACTGAGACGCTATGACTTTGACCGGACGTTTGAAGAACACAGTGATGATGATGGTGGTGGTGGGTTTGTTCGTGACGAAGGCAGAGCTGACGACGACGATGACGACGACGATGGCTGTTGTTAGCGAACCCCGCCCCCGACAGCTCTGAGTGCGTGGGGCTTGAGGCTCACTCGCTCTGAGCACCTCATCGTCGCTTTCATTGCCTCCGCGGAGCCCCCCCCCGCTCCTCATGAACCGCCACCCCCACCCCACCCCGTGCCAGCCTCTGAGATGTGTAGAGAGGACAGGGTACTGGGGGAGAGAGAGAGATGGGGGAGGGAGATGGGGGAGGGAGAGAGGGAGATGGGGATACAGAGATGGGGCTCATCTCCCTCCAAGGAGCTTGGAGGGAGATGAGGGGAGTGATGGCGATGGGTTGGCAGGGATGAAAACGAAGACTTCTCGGTGGCCCTGCAGGGGGGGGGGGCGGGGGTCACCCGCAACGTCGTTTTGTCGTTTCCCCGACGTCGCTATCGGCGGCTCGTCGTGAGACCCCTCGCGCAACTCTCACAGAGCAGCGCAACGGCCCACGGAAGCGGATATTACAGAGCTGGCTCGGATGGAGGAGAGGCAAGGAGTTGAATGGAGAAAGGGAGAGAGGCGGAAGGGGGGAGGGAGGGGAAGGGTGGGAGGGGTAAGGAGGGGGGGGGGGTTGTGGGGGCCCACGAGGCGAGCGTCGCTTGGGAGAGGGCGGAGGCGGTGACATTTGTCAGGATTTCATTTCCCGTTGCTCGCCGTGGCGATGAGCGCCGCGCCTGGCACGAGAGACGGTACGAGCAGGCGGCTCTCCCCCGCGCTTGCGCTGGAGGAGAGTCGCGCGCCGCCCGGCTCAGATTTGTTTCAGCGGCGTTCTTCGTCACGATCGCCACGACTCGTCCCGGAGCAAATATAAAAATACACCTTCGCTCGTTGCTGAATAATGTGAACCAAGCACGAGACGGTGATTACGCGCTCGCTCAGACGCGAGTTTCCGCTTGGATTAAATTTAACATGAAACCGAACGCGTTTTTTTACTTAAATATATTTATTGTTTGGCGATGCGATTGGTTTCGTAAAGTTGCCGGCGTGCTGCCTGCGACAACCGTCGGGCGATTGTCGATGTCACGGTCACTCCAGGGTAGACGATGCCCGGTAAACGCGCCCACCCACTATACCACCGACGTTGCTGCACATCGTACTTAGCGTCCATGTGGTGGGAACCGTTGGCTGAGTTCAACGATTACTGGGGCGCCTCTGCTCCGTTCGCCTTACGCTCTTACAATCCAGTTCGGGTGACGGCCTCGCGGAGACAAACGGCCCTGGTAGCATCCTGTCCTCACGTCTGCCACAGAGATGTGGAATTTCTCTCCACTGGCTCTGAGCCACGACTGGAGGTGATTCGCTCCCTCTGCTCATGAGAACAACGGAGACTGTGACTCGACCCTTGCCCCATTGAACCCCAGTTCGATTCCGGGCCACGGCTAACATCAGTGGCAAGTGATGTCCACAACGTGCTTCACCAACCCCCCACCCGCACCGACCAGCATGACGAAGTAGAGTCAAACAACCCCCACGAGCGACACAGCATGGGGAGCCCTTCATCCAGCAGTGGATAAACTACAGAGCCGTACATGCAGGGGCGTGACCCGGGGCTCGAACGCCGACTCTTGGAGGATCTGGCGCAATATTCCGTGAGATGGGCAGACTCGGCAGACTCCGGCGTGCATCTCGTCCGTGTGTGTGGGCGGCTCTCCATGTCCACACGCCCCATCGTGCAGTTGCCTCGCCACCCACAGCTCGCAAGATTTTTAATTGACTCAAACCTTATTATCGATTCCAGTTCCCCCCCTCCCCTTCCTCCTCCCCCCTCTTGTTGTTTGTTGTTGTTGTTATTGCTATTTGGTGCCTTCGTCATTGAGTGCAACTCTAATGAGATCTCGCCGGGGCTGGAGCCAGGCCGGCGCTATTGGAAGATCATTAACGAGATGCTGCCTGCTGATTAATCACGTCCCCTGGGCAACCCCCACCCACAATCCACCGCCCCCTCCTCGGATGGTCCTAAGACGCGACCGACGTTGCGTGCTCCGAGCGCGAGTCCCCTCCGCACGCAACACCTCCATGCCTGCCGTGCCGGGAGCAGGCTCAAGGAATCCGCGCCCGCATCCCCACACCCCTCCATGGAGCGGCCCCCCTACAGTCCACGGCTTCTCTCCTCCGCCATCCCCCCCAGCTACTCGGGTTAGCCGAGCAGAGGCGTTCGTGTTCAGTTTCGAAGAAATATCAAAAACTCGGTGGTGATAACCTCCACGCCCCCCCCTCCCACGTGGAGATGATCATGGGAAGGCCCTGCACCGGTTTAGATATTCATCCCTGGTGTTGGCCGTGAGGAATGGGATCGAACTCGGGTTTGTCCGAGTTCGTAGCGCATGGCACCTACGACAGCCCCACCGCTCGCTCCCCCACCCTAACCACAACCTCAACCACCACCACCGCTACCATCGAGATGGCTGCGCCAAACGCAGCGAGTGTTGATAGTGGAGTGCGATGACACTCACCACGTCGCTCACCGTGCCTTGTGCCGCGTTCTCCGCGTTGTATGACCACGCAAATTGCTATTTTCTGGATATTGACCGGAGAAACACATTTCAGTTGTTATCCATATAGGGGGCGCCCCCCCCCCCACTCCGAGGAAGTTTCCCCAAATCTAACCTCGCTATGAACTCGGACATCTGGGTTCAATTCCCGCTCGGGACCAATATCAGTGAGGAATATCTGAACCGGTCCTGGGCCCTGCCCTAAGTCGACGCAGTCTTAAATGTGTACCCATTGTTGCAGTGTGCACATTGCCCACTGTGTAAACGGTGATGTGAAATGTGAGCAGGTGTTGAAAGCTACGCGGGGGATCTTTGTCTTTGTTGTGTGAATCTCAGCTGGATCTAGCGGATGCGCCAACGGAGACATAGGAGGCGCGTTCCGGCTCCCGCCCGTACAGAGACCCTCGCTGCGGCCGGTACGACGCACCTGCCGCTCCGCGTGAAACCTGCACGCACGCACGCACGTACAAAGACGTACACACACGCACGTATGCATGCGCGGATGCACACATGGTGTTGACCACAATGATGATGACCATGGAGACCATGGTGACCTTGATGACCATATTTTGTTCCGCAGGTGAGGGCAGCTCCCCCGCCCCCAACAAAGAAGGCCGCCAGCCCTGCAGGACGAAGGCTTAGAGGTCACGCTGGTGTGACCTCGCCGACCCCATTTCGGGTCAAAGTGTCAATCGTCCCTGCTCTCCCCCCTCGCCCGCTGGCCGGGAGAAGTGTCCCACGCAGTGGTCTCGCTGGGGGGGCCCCAGAGCCCCCCTGCCCCGCCCCCCAATCTTCCTGTGGTTGCCCGGTCGGTGGGGTGCGGGGGGGTCGGGGAGGGGGTTGCCCCCACACCCAGAGCCGTGTGGATGAACTCCCCACCGGTCGCACGCCTGAGCCGCCCGCGAGGCCCGGAGTCGCTGTCCGCCCCTCTGCGTGCCCTCTCGCTGAGGCTTTGTGTCTGTGCTCTCATAGCAAGTGTAAGATATTGTTATTATAATAATTATTGTTATATGATTACTGTTATCGGCGGCGTCGGTGGCTCATACCTAGCCCCCCCCTCCACCCGCAAAATTCTGCCAACTGCCAAAGGGGGGGGGGAGGGGGGCACCCAGGGGTAGCCCCCCCCCCCCCGCCACAAGCCAAGCTGTGCTTCCCCCATCTCGCCCTCCACCTCCCCCCGACCCTCGGTTCCTCAGCCAGCCTCTGTCACCGTAAAAAATATACCGTGGCATTTGAGGCCGGTGGGAAGTGGCATTTAGAGCGAGCAGGTGCACGGCAGATCTGAGTGGTGGCTCGAACTCGGCTCTCGCTGCCTTGGCCACTCGCCAGTGAGCAGCCCCCCCCCCCCGCCCAAGCAAGCCCCCCCCCCCCCCACCCAAGCAAGCCCCCCGCTTCCCCTCTTCATCCTCTGTCCCCTACTAATTCCACATCCTCTTCCTCCCACCTCAATTCATAACCGAAGGAAGTTGGGACGATGGGGGGGGGGATATTGGGTAACCCCAACCCCAAACGAACAGACAAAGATCCCCTATATAGGCCTTTAACAACTGGCTGGGCATGTGCTGTTGGCGAACACCTTTAAGGACGAAGAGGTTTTGGGGTAGGTTGCCAGCACCACGCCCGGCTGCCTTTATGTCCCACAGTGCCGATGTTTACACAACCGCACCAGCTAATCATTTAAGGCTGAGTCGACTTGGGGGAGGCCCTGCATCGGTTTAGATATTCATCCCTGGTGTTGGCCGTGAGGAATGGGATCAAACTCGGGTTTTGCCGAGTTCGTAGCGCATGGCACCTACGACAGCCCCACCGCTCGCTCCCCCATCCTAACCACAACCTCAACCACCACCACCGCTACCATCGAGATGGCTGTGCCAAACGCAGCGGGTGTTGACAGTGGTGAGGAGGCACGGTGCGGCGACACCCACCACGTCGCTCACCATGCCTTGTGCCGCGTTCTCCGCATTGTATGACGCAACCTCGCCCCATCGTCTCTGGATTTTCAAGCAAACGTTGGGGGGGTCCCTCTTGTAACCCGGCGGGGCGTTGGTGGGCGTGCTCGCTTACGCACTTAC
>NC_083795.1:0-341520 GCF_015708825.2 Lethenteron reissneri
CAGTAGAACCTCTGGTCACAAACGCTTCTGACAACGACCAAATCGGGTTATGACCAAAAAATTCACAACATTTTTTAATCTGGTCACGAACACAAACTCGGGTGATGATCAAACTCGGCCACGGTCGATTTCCCCTTCCGCGCCATTTTTTTTGTAAGCGCCAAATTTCATGTTGTTTGTTTACAAACAACACAAAGCGTAACAGTTAAGTATATCACTTTTGTTATATAAAATTCCTAGTAAGATATTAATTTTGTGAGTGTAGTCATACCCCTCCCCCTCATTCAAGCCGTAATTTAGTGAGCGAAAGCGCTGAGTACGTAAATCGCTAACATAAGAACCCGTGAATCTCTTCTCGCATCATTCATACGATGATGCGGTGAAGTAAACGTTCATACGATATTACAATGAATGCTTCCAAAAACAATTCTGTACCCAAATATTACTGTTTACTTACTTTCAATATAAACATGAATTGCTCGTACGAATTTTCTCTCTCTCTCTCTCAGAATCGACCGACTGATGTAGCAGACGAAACAATCATCTTGTTGAACGATTCTAAACCTTGACACGGCAATGTTAGTTTTCTCTGTTGTTCAAGGTTTTCTCAGTGTTATTCAATGTTTTTACATTTAGTTTACTATTACACTGTGAATTCTATGGCATAATTAACTATTTTTGTGCTTAAAAATCTTTAAAAAACAATATTTATATACAGTTCATAGGAGTCTGGAACGGATTAATCATATTTACATCCAATGGGGAAATTAGGTTCGAGTCACGACCAAATCGGGTTGCGACCAAAGTTATGGAACGAATTATGGTCGTGACTAGAGGTTCTACTATATACCATTCTGGCCTTCATAGGTGTTTGCAAACAGCACTTGCCACAACAGTCTATTCAGGCTATATGGGAGATCTTTATATTTGTGGTGAGTGTACCTCTAAATGTGGCGAGTGGCTGGTCTGGCATTTGGCCTGGTACAGACATCATGGTGACATCACCGCCACTTAGTGGCGAATGGCATCTGTTGTTGTTGGTGAGTGTACCTGTGCCTGTGGTGAATGGCGATGAGTGTATCCGTGTGTGGTGAGTGACAGTGTGGTGAGTGTACCTGTATGTGTGGCGAGTGGAGGTGAGCCATTGCCTCCTGGAGATGATGAAACGGGCGATTTCCTGAACCTTTTCCAACGTAGAAGATGGAACTCACGAAGATACGGAACTGCTCACCACCTTGCTCACCACCTCCACTTGGAGCCATAAGTTTGCTGCTGACCAAGTATAACAACAACAATAGCCGTCGTTTGTTATTTAGTGGTAGTGTAATAATGTTCAGGAGGACTTGGACGCCGGGGTTGGAGGCACACTTATTTATTCAGTACAAGGTACAACACAGACCGGGACGTACAGCACTGGAAGGGGTGTCGGCCCCTTCACCCGTCTAACTGGGAAGTCACGCTCTAGGCTACACCTAGCCTACCTCTAGGTCCTCCACTATCGGGCTAGGGGAGGCTAGCTAGCCTAGCCCTGGTTAAGCTGGGATTACGGCGCCCGGAGTCCCCAGACCGGCTCTGACAAGAGCACCGGCTCTGGCTCTCGGGGCCACGCCACTGGCTCGGTTCTGGTCGGCCCTGAGAAGGGCAGCGATCCAGGGGAGTCCCAGGGCTCTATCTAGTAGATCTTCCTTCTTCACTGGTTTAAGCTTAATACATACTGCCCCGAGCCCTCCGGCTCACTGCTTTATATATCACCCCCCCCGTTGAGGGGTGAGGCCGCGGGGGATCCCAGCTCCGTGTCAGCCCCCCAGGCTGAACGGTGCGGACGTCGCTGTGAGCATCTCCCCTCGCACAGACATAGCCACGCCCAGTGTGTTTGTTTACCGTCCGACAACTGTATAACACCCCCTCCGTAACACCCCTACAGTAGTAACATCATCACGGCGCCTGTGCCAGGCTAGGTGCAATTTGAAGCCGTCATGTGAAGTGTGGAAGGCTCACTGCTGGCAGGTCAGGGGACAGACCCAGGTTCCAAGGGTTGATTACTGTGCCAGGCTAGGTGCGGGAGGTCACATATATGTGCATGAGGTCACGGGACAGACTCCGGCGCTATGGGTTGACTTACGGAGATGACTGGCAGATGCACCACCTGTGGCCCCTCCTACTGTGGCAATTTCCTTAGCCGCCCGGCACTCTGTTCGTTGTTATGAGCGTCGCTCCTCTGCCCCCCACTGTTGTTAGAGGGTGACTGCCTCCAACTGCCAAGTCGCCTCAAGGTGCACCTAGCCTGGCGCTGCCCAGTAGCATCCTTCACAAGCCTCCTTCTCCGCAGAGGCTGATCTTGACACCACATCCTCCTGTACTGCACCAGCTCCATCTCTTGTCTAGCCCATGCCACTCACCCACTCGTCTCTGATAAGTACGGTTGGCTACGTAAGGTGCGAAAGAAGTTCAGGTTCACCAACCCACCCACTCGTCCACCTACTCGTCCACTCACTTACCCAACCCACCCACTCATCCACCAACCCACCCACTAACCTACTCACCCATCAGTCCATCTTTTCTCCAGGTCGTGCTACATCTATTCGCCCCTCTACTCTTGCCAAACATGCTGGTTTAATTGCTAAAAAACTATAGAAAGTATTCAAAGACAAAACCCCCCGTATAGCTTTAACAGACTGTTGGAGCAAGTGCTGCTACTGAGTAGCAATTATAAAGGCTGGCACGGCACGAGGTGGATGGCCAGCACCACGCCTGGCCGTCTTTGTCTCCCTAATGGTGATTTTAAACATCACACCAGGTACTCATTTAAGGCTGAGTCGGCCTAGGAGATGCCCAAGGACTGGTTAAATTATTCGTCACTGTTTTTGGTCAAAAGCAGAAATTTAACTTGGGTTGCCAGGTTCGTATCGCACTGCACTAAACACTGCGCCACCGTTCCCATACACAGAAAGTATAAAACAGAGATAGACACGGACACACAGAGATGCTGCAGCTACTGTTGGTGCTACTGATGCTGCTGCTGATGATGTTGATGATAATTCTGTTGCTACTAATAATTCTGCTGATGAGGCTACTGATGCTGCTGCGGATGATGCTGCTGCTGCTCACCGCGGGTCAAGCAGGAGGTAGTTGAAGCAGTTCTTGATGCACCGAACCCTCCCCATGCTCCTCCGTCTGCCCCTCGGCCGAGGTCGTGAGGTTAGGGTCCAGGAGTCGAATTGGGACTTCACGAGCTCCTCATCCTCGGAGCAGTCGGGAATCAGGCCAGTCAACAGGGCCCGACGCATCTCCAGGCTGTAGCACACTGGAATCATCAACAGCATCATTATACATCACCCATCATCATCAATAACCCATCATCATCAATAACCCATCATCATAAACCATCCATCACCAAACAAATAATCTTCAGTAGCAGCAACATTATCAGCAGCAGTAGTAGCATGATCAGCAGCATCAGCAGCAATATCATCAGCACCATAAGCATCACACAAATGTGGGGATGTGAGTGTTAGTGATAATGTACATTTACAATTTGGATTTATATAGCGTCCAAATTTCGACCACATCTCAAGACGCTGTCGGTCATAGGTCTCTCCGTGAGCCTGTGTGTCTGTGTAAGCATGTGTTTCTGTGGGAAGCGGTGACGCAGTGATTAGTGTGTTGCGCTACAAATCCAGCGATTCGAGTTCGAGTCCCGCTCACGGCCAATAGTGACGAAAACTATCTGAACCGGTCCTGGGCCTCCCCTAGGTCGACTCATCCTGAAATAAGTACCTGGTGCGGTGTGTAAACATCACTACCGAGACGATAAAAGCGGCCGGCCGGGCATGGGGCTGGTGACCCACACCCTCTTGGTGTGCAGTGCCAGCCTTAAAAACTGCTACTCGCTAACAGCATTTGCCCAACAGTCGGTAAAGGCTATATGGGTGATCTTTGTCTCCGTGTGAACTAAGGGGTGTCAGAGTGTAAGTCTGTATCCGTGGCACATGGTGCGTGGCACGCGCACAGTGGGTGGCACACACGTATGTGCCTACCTGTGAGCGAGGGTGGCGTGGCGGCTTGGGCTAGGCTCTGGCAGTCCGACGCTGATGCCACCATGCGCATGAGCAGGAGTCTCTGCATGAGTCCACGGGTGCTGCTTACGACTGGAGCCGCCCTGACGCCCAGAGCGTTGAGCGCCCCACGCAACTCCATATCGGGCAGGGACAGCACCCAGAGTGGCACAGAACAACCCACTTCACGCCCACCACCACCATCACCACTAAAACAGCGACCATCACAATGATCAACACCATCATCATGATGATCACGATCATCAACACCATCGCCAAAGCCACTAATTTGAAATGCACCATCAACATCTTGACATAAAGCATGATCATCATCATTGCTGTCACCATCACTAATACCACCGCCATGCATGTCATAATTAACACCATCACCACCACGACCAACACTGCAATAATCGACATCATCACCACCACCACTCTGACCACCACCTCCACCAACATCAGCATCACAACCCAGGCTTGACACTTCACTCTCTGTCCAAGACAAGGTTACTTGAACGTCCTGATCTTTGAGTTCCGTGTCTAAGCAGACACTTGAGTTTTGTCCGAATGTCTGTGTAGTGTTGCCCAAGTCCAACAATGGATCTAGCGTCTTTTCGGACGAGTCAGACACATCACTAAACCAAGGCAAGGTACATTGAATGTCCTGATCTTGGAGTTCCGTGTGTAAATAGACACTCGATTCTTGTCCGAGTGTCCGTGTAGCACTGTCCGAGTCCTCTAAATAGGATGTCTTCTCAGACGAGTCAGACACATCACTAAACCAAGGCAAGGTACATTGAATGTCCTGATCTTTGAGTTCTGTGTCTAAATAGACACTCGAGTCTTGTCCGAGTGTCCGTGTAGCACTGTCCAAGTCCAACAATGGATCTAGCGTCTTCTGAGACAAGTCAGATACATCACTAAACAAAGACAAGGTACACTGAATGTCCTGGTCTTTGAGTTCTGGGTCGAGGTAGACACTTGAGTCTTGTCCGAGTGTCCAATGAGATGTGTCCGAGTCGTCTAAACAGTTTAAAGTGCACTTGGACAACGAGGCTGTCTCTTCTCTCGTGCTGAAGTTAGGAGGTCCAGCATCATGATCATCATCATGATCATCGGAATCATCATGATCATCATCAGCATTGTCATAGTCATCATCTTCACCTTGTCCACAGATTTCTTGAGGATTATCTCCAATCACATCATCATCAACATCATCTCGAACAATGCAGTGGACATTAACACAATCTCCAACATCATAATCATCACGATCAGGAAACTGATCTTGATCACAAATGTATTTAGTATCACCATCATCAGCATCACTGTTACTCTGGTAAGGGTTTGGGGGTTCGGAATGGTAATGCGGTGATGGTGCACAGGTCACCCACAAAGTTTGTTCTTCACAAACACCATCACCACCATCACCACCATCTCTACCAACACCATCATCATCGCCTCCATCACCACAGACATCTACATCTACACCACAGCTATTGTGAACAGAACCAATAGGACTGTTGTTTCCACAACCATCATCACTACCACCACATTCACCAAAACTACTATCGTGACCACCACCATCAGAATCAACACCACCATGATTACTACCACCATCTCCAAATCTCATTGCATCCTCAGAGTGGCAATCGTGGTTTAGCAAAAGCGTTTGAGTGACATCTTCATCATCATCACCACCATCATCACCACCTCGCGCTCCCATCTTTGTTGATGCCATCAACCTTAGGCGGAACATCTCCATCATCACCATCACCTCATGGCCATCACCACCATCGCCACCACCACCACCACTACTCCGGTGGCGTAAGCGGGGGGTGCGAGTGGGAAGAGGGGGCGTGGAGTCAAACTGGGAGAAGAGAGACTCAGACCCACAAGCCAGCTGAAGATGATCATCATGATGACAATGATCAACATCATGATCCTGCTGGTGTTGATTATTATAATCCTGGAGATCCTGTTGCTGCTGATGCTGCTGATCGTGATGATGATGCTGTTGCTGCTGCTGTTGATTTTTCGCTACCGCATTCCGCTTTCTCCGGATCGTGACAAAGCTTCGTAAATGCTCGGGGATGAAGGGGCAAGCTGGCGGTGTCTTTTCCTCCGTCATCTCCTCCTTCTCCACGCCGGCCTCCATCACCACGAGCTCGGAATACTTGTCTGTCGCGTCCCCTAGAGATATAACGCACACAGGTTAGGAATGGCTGCTCCACAACATTGCTTTACAGTGAGCTTGGCAGAATTCTATATAAAGGCAGACCCCGCTTAGCCCATCCACGTAGAACGCTGATTTGTTAGAGCGTTCTTTGTCCTGCAGGACTGTTTACCTAAACAAATATAAAATCAAAAATATCTACAAAGCGCTGACGAGTGACAACACGAAGCAGCGCTCGCCAAGGACACGTACCCGCCCCCATCATTCGCTTAGCCAATGAGAGCGACGGACGCTCTGACCCCCCCCCCCCCGCGATTCGATTATCACGATTCGTACTCAATCACGTAAAAACATTTTATCTGTTAACCAATCAGGTTTGTTAATGAGCAAGAACTCCACCTGATGACGGACGCTTGTGTTGCGCCCGAAACGTCGTGATTTATTTTATTTTATACCAACGTGACTTTACCGAAAGAACCAAAGAGTAAAGAACTCCATAATACAGGGGTTTTTTTTGGTTAGATCTCGTAAATATAGAAATGTGTCGTTAAACCCGCCACCACCCAACACAGCCAATTTAGTAAGGTTTGTCACGTGAACAGAACATGCCAATTCATTACTAGTACAGCACACCGGTGTGTTGGAGAGCCAAGCCACAACATTTTAAATCCGAGTACAATGTTTCGCCAGAAATTACAACTAGCTTCATCAGGCGACAGACAGATTTGCGATCCGGTGTGCTGTACTCGTATCGAATTGGCATGTTCTGTTTACATGACAAACCTTACTAAATTGGCTGTGTTGGGTAGTGGCGGGTTTAACGACACATTTATATATTTACGCGATCTAATACAAAAAACCTGTATTATAGATATTGGTTCCGAAAGCCTACGTGTTAAACTAATCAATACCTCAATGCTTCGCTCCAGTAATTTTACTCACTCTTCTATCACTCCTACTGTGGTTACTACAGGCAGACCTCACTTTATTGCCTTGTCTCTGTACCAGCGTTAGGCCAGAGAACGTCAAAATGCGAACAGTACACGGATACTGCAAACATACACGCTTTGATGTATATATTATTGAAACCGAATGGCCTATACCAGAGCTACAGCCTTCTCTGTGGCCTTGTGTTTGTACCAGTATTAGAGCAGAGAACAACGCCAAAAGGTGACCAGCACAAAGGCAATACAAGTATCAAAGCATTGATAGCTCGGGTTGAGCAGTTATAGCTCTGGGAAATGTCTCTGGTGTAGGCCAATTGGTTTAAATGGCAATGCATACACATGCATGCAGACGTGATGCCTTGCAATAAGGTGCCCACAATAGGTGGTGTTTGAAAACCTCGACACGTCCTGTATATGTGTTGCCGGGTCGAGCCTCTTCTTTTGTCATCATCTCAGAAGTGCTGTTTGTTCGCGAGCGGTTGGCGATGTGGAACTTTGTGGTCTGTGCTCATTGTTCACATTCTAACTACCGCGATACGGCCAGCCCATCCATAACCACACACACATTCAACTTGTTTAGACTGCACACAAACGGCACTCATTTATCCGCCCTCGTGAGTTACTGTGATTTGAGTATCCGCGCGGCGTCGCACTGTACATACAGTACGACACGAGTGATGTACAGTGCGCAGTACGTACAGTGCGTCGGGGCCTGGTCACCGTTGGAGGCCGGGTCTCGCCTGCTCCCCGTCCGTTCGCTCCGAACACACCTTACCTCATTCGCTCAATATATATCTTACACAGTGTTCATTCTCGCCTTTTTAAAAGCAATGTTATTGATAATTGTGCCGAGTTTTCATCACTTCTTAATAGGTTGCATCGGCCAACTCCATTTACCACACAGACGCCAATTTCCCAGTCCCTGCCATTCAAATTCCCGCCGTGCGCACCACGTGATCGGGTTGGACGATACCATTCAGATGTGCGGGACAAGGGGGTGTGGGCTGTACCATTCCAGATGTGCGGGACAAGGGGGTGTGGGCTGTACCATTCAGATGTGCGGGACAAGGGGGTGTGGGCTGTACCATTCAGATGTGTGGGACGAGGGGGTGTGGGCTGTACCATTCAGATGTGTGGGACGAGGGGGTGTGGGCTGTACCATTCAGATAAAAAGATGTGATCTATTTAGTTCTTTTATTTTGTTTTATTTTATATTATTTTATTTTCTACCTACGTGACTTTACCAAAAGAACCAAAGAGTATGGATTCCTGCAGTCACGAAAGCTTCAATTCAATATTAGATGTGCTCTGCATGCACGGGGAGTCCTCGACTAACGAACATAATTCGTTCCTGAGACCCGTTCGTAAGTGGAGCGGTCGGTAAGTGAGAACACGTACTGTGTTTAAATGCCCATAAGCTCAGTGTTATGAAATGTGTTACGGTTCAACAAAAAGAAAGCATTGTTAAACGCATAAAAAAATATTGTACATTTCCATGTAACACTCTTTGGTTCTTTCGGTAAAGTCACGTAGAAGGATAATTAATAAAATAATAGAGTACGACGTTTCGATTGCAACACAAGCAACCGTCATCAGGTAGAACCAAATTTGAGACAAAACACAGACACGGAGACAGACACGCAAGCAGAGGGAGACACAACACAGACACACAGAGAGAGACACACAACATACACACAGAGACAGACACAATCAGAGAGACACACAACATAGACACCACAGAGAGACACACAACATAGACACACAGAGACACAACATAAACACACACAGAGAGACACACAACATAGACACAGAGAGAGACACACAACACAGACACACAGAGACACACACAACATAGACACACAGAGAAACTGATTGGTCCACACCAAGGGACGGCTTTCTTTTGAGCCTCGACCCAATTGGTGCTCGACCAGAGGACGCCAAAAGACGAACAGCTCAAATAATGCATTATCAAAGTAATTAGGGCTCGGGGTGAGCATCTACATCATTATACCTCCTTTGCCATTACCAAAATATCATAATAGGGGTTTTCCCCTTTTTTCTGGCAACAAGATTGAAACCTTTTTACAATGATTCATGTCTGCATTAACCACAATACTTATTATCTGTTCCAAGCCGCTTTCTCCTTACAAGCTTCTTTGATAATTCATTGCACTCCATGATCTTCTTTATCTGTGGTCCGACGAAGACACCGGCTTTGACCTTTGCCTCAGACAGCTTAGGGAAGACTTGAAAGTACTTGAAGGCTGCCGACTCCTTATTTACAGCTTTGACATTGTTTCATAGGGCCCAATTTGATGTGCAGTGGTGGCATCAGCACCTTCTGGGGGTCCACGAGTGGCTCCCACTTGACGTTGTTACTCCCCACAGAGAACTCCGCTGTGGCCAGTCCCACCTGTGATAGTGCACCTTGGTGCCTAAATCTTTTGTAGTAATTTTTTTATTACTTTAGTATTAATACATGTTAATTTTTATTCATGTTTTTTTCTTACTTCACGTGAATTAAAAGACAAATTCGCCCGTTTTCCCATTGAAAATAGGTAAATTTCAAAATATCACTATCCTGGTCACAAAAGCAAAGTTTGTGGGGAATATCCATTTTCTGTACTTTTGAGGCATAACAAATTAGGAAATAACACTTACTACCCAGAAACAAAAAAAATTGTGTTAGTGTAATGTAGCGAGAGCCAAGTGACCCACAGTCTAGCAGACCAAAAAGCTCGGAAAAGAATTCCGACAGCAGTGAAGACGACGGTCGTTAGACAGCGATCGTAAGCCCCTGCATGCTCTTCGTTATTTTCACCAGTGCCAGCTCGAATGACGAGATTGTTAGCTGCTCATAACTTTCATGCAGACGTCTGTATGGCGAATCAGTGCGATCCCCCCACCACGCGAGCTGTCGGTGCCAGGTTTCCCGCAACGATGCTAACAATAACTTATCAGTTAGGTGAAACCTCACACTTAATTACTTCTGGTGAGTCGTCGTATACCCAGGTTTCATCAAGGGCAAATGTTGAGTCAGAGGCCTTCATGTAAAAGCCTCTGAGTATACCTGGCCTGGCATGTCATGGTGACGCCACAGCCACTTAGTGACGATGGCTGTTCGTGTCTGGTACAGACACAATGGAGGCTAATAAATGCACGGGTCAGGTCAAGAGATGGCTCCCTTTTGGTCAATGTTACGCTGATAATCTGATTGCTGCTCACTCTAAGGAGTTTGGAGATTCTCCTGCTGAACCTAGAGCGTATCACCGAGAGGTGAGGCCTTACTATCAGCCCCATAAAAACTAAGCACCTCCTAAATTCCCCATGAGTGATGGGGCAGTTGTGGAGAGTAAAGTTTCAATACCTGAAGCTTCGTGTCTTCTTGGCCCGTCATGCCTTTCTTCTGCTGTTTGCGAAACGTGCACCCCCCTCCAAATGGAACGTGTCGGTTTTAAATATTTCTGTTGGCCTGCCAACAATCCATCCTGGGTTTATCCAGGCTGGATTGTGAGCTCACAAATCCTTGATATATCTGGACACATTCCCATCAACGAGCTCCTCCAGAAAGAAAAAAAAACATGGCTGGGTCCCACCTCATTTAAACTGATGTATTAAAATCACTAAAGTTTGACTGTAATTTTGCTTATCTGTAATCGTGGACTGCTTTTGATGTTTTCTAACGGCCGAGTCACCCTTGAAACACAGCTTCTTAGCTGCCGAAGTACGGCAGAGGTTTTGTGGCAACATCTACAACCAGACTGCTTAGAGACCTGGGAATAAAGGGCCAGAGCCAGCGTTCGGCAATCAGAGCTGTATCGGAGGCGGCAGAAGGCAGCAGTCAGTGGCTCTGGATGAAGAGGAAAGACCCCAGCTGGGCCCCAAAGTGAAAGGGCCAGGAGGTATGCAGTCAACAATGCTTGACTCAGGGAGGAGGACGCCCCTGCCATGCATAGTCCCATGGGATGTTGGCTACCAACAACAAGGCAACTCCTATGACTAATTGGGAATGGGACGCAAGCGTAGGATTGATCACCCTGTCGCTGGCCGCCTTTGGGGAGGGTGTATAGTATGAAAGGCCGAAACACCCTAGGAACCAAAGGTACACTACTGACGATGCGCTCCCCAAATTTCACCAGGCTCACTGTTCATGAACTCTTGGAAGTGCTTGCACAAAGGATAGTAACATCTCATTCTGTGTTCTTGGAATCTGTTCAATGGGTTTTACTCAAGAAATAAATATTCTCACCATTGGAACCTCATTTGCCAGTAAAAAAATATGATAATTGTTTTTTTACCCTTTTATCTGGCAACAAAACTGACACCTTTTTTTACAAGGAGTCATGTTTGGATAGACCATAATACCTGCAGTCATAATGCAAACAAAAAACATAACTGATAATGTATGCACTGTCCTTGAAGTTGATTGGTCCACACCCGAGACAGCTTAAAAAAAGGTGTCAGTTTTGTTGCCAGATAAAAGGGTAAAAAAACAATTATAATAAATATTCTGTTAACTCTAAAGCAGAAACGACCTCTTAAGAAGAATTATGGTAGCATGTGTGTGCAAGCTCCCCGATATGACATCAGTACAATCATCTGGTGCACAGGACAGGTTCCGCAGGATTTGACGTCCTGGTGGTCACCGCACCGATTACAACTCTCTGTGCAACTCAAGGGTTACACTTATCACTAGTGTACGAAATCGTGCCCGTGTATAGCTCACCCATCCATCTGCTCTGCAATTGCTTGTTTTATACAGCAAACCCTTCCCCCTTGCGAGTTTAGCTATCTTGATGGGCCGCTTGGGAGACAAGACAGATAAGACAGCGCATGTGTTCTTCTGCGGCTGCATCTTCACTAGTTTTTACGTAGTGTACAGGAATCTTGCAGTCAACCCCTAATAGTTCAGCCGGCACAGCGGCGCGATCGGCAAACTGTACCTCAATAGATCTGGCGCAAAACCACAAAAGCTAAACCCGCGAGAAGGGTTTGTTGTATGCCAGATATCCCCCAAACTGTAAAGGTTCTCCCCAATTGGCATCCGCTCCCACAGCACACATGACACTAAACATAGGCTTAATGTTAACTTGTTTGCTTTATTAGGACTACCCACAGCACTGTACCTTAATTTGTTCAAAAAAAGATTAAGAGGCCAAAGACAGTATTAAACCACTAACTTTAAACGTTATATCACGGTTCCCAAAATGTCATCATCCTTTGGCAAGGCAGCCAAATGACAACTTCCACCTCTACCACACATCAGGTCAAAGCCCTTGACAGCTCCACCAAATAATAGCAGTAATGGACACAATGATACTTTTCATCGTAACCTATTCACTACCACTCTCTGTGGCTCCCATCGCAAGGTTCCCTTGGGGGTGTAATCAAGCAAGCGAAGCACTCTGCTTGGAGAGGCTGGTGCCGTACAACTCCTCCAACAGCCCGCGCAAGTACAGCAGCTCCTTGCTGATGGCGTCTGCGCGCTCCCTGAGTTGCCTGTTCCGCGCCTGTTCCCCACTCATCGTCCCCTTCAAAGTATCGTGCTCCGTGCGCTTGCGCTGCCTGTAGCGTACGGCTGCCCGCTGGTTTTGCTGCTTCTTCCGCAGTCGACGCTCGCACCCTCCAGACAGTGCCGTGGCGGCTACAGTCGGCAGCTGCTGCCCCAGCAATGCAGCGCCATCGCCTACGACCTCGTCACTGCCAATGACACTGCTGCCAAGAGGTATCATCTGAGAATCTGGCCGATCAGAGGTGTCGCTGCTATAGCCGCTGCTGCTGCTGCAGTGGTCGTAGCTTTTGCCGACGCCACTCTCCACCACGGTGCCACACTTTAGGAACCGTGATTGTAAATCAGACTTGCTCATCCACCCTGGAACATCAATGTGGCTATTATTGATGTCAAAGTTTACCTTGGTGTCACTATCAATCTGTCTTGCTACCTCGACGGTACTCACTGTATCCGAATCGGTGTTGGTACTGGGAATAATGCAGCTATTGTTGTGAGAAGAAACAATGGGGGAGGTGGAACTGATCAACGATGAGGATTCCAGAAAATCCAGGTCAGACAGCTCCATGAGTTCTGTGTCTTCGATGCTGGAGAACAGGGCAGAATCTCTGAAAGACAAAAACGACACGAGAAGTCAGTGCACAATGTGGACTCGTAACATTTACAGGCAGACCTCGCTTAGTGCAACCCCATAGAACGTCAATTCATTACAGCGCTGTTTGTCCTGGATCATTTTTGTTAAAACGAAAAATTTAAATCACAACATCTGCAGTGTTTACGAGTGAAAACACGCAGCAACCGCAGCAGCGCTGGCCGAGGAAACATACCCACCGCAATTATTCTCTCAGCCAATGAGAACTACGCACGCTGTGAACCAATTACAATTTTTTGGCCAGCTGATAACTCCAGAGACTGAAAGTGTCAAGCTCCACCTAAAAGAAACCTCACCACAGACATTTAGACTAGCGGGATTACTTAGATCACGAAGGTCCTGGAGCTCTCTGAAAATAACCCAGAATATTTTAAGTTGCTGAGCACTGAATGGACACTGAGCTTTTGAAAGTCAGTTTCTATCAATAGCTAGCAATGGCAGATCCAACACCCTCATAAGTGTATATTGGGATTGAGAACTGAGGAAGGTAAAATCCTGAGCATTCAAGTGACTTGTATGTACGAGAACAAAGCTCCCAAATAGTCAAGTCAAATATTAAGGCAGATCTCGTTTGGTGCTCAAGATACATTCCTGGAGAAGTGAGGCCTCATCATTGGGGTATCGGTAATAGCATTAATAATACAGATGGTAAACATTTCATAATTAAGAATTATATAAATAAGTATTAATTATGTACTGTACTCACAAGTGCAATCTAGCGTACTCCTCCTAAAAGGCAGCGCTGGAAAACGAGGTTGGAGGAGCTGTTGCTCTCCCAATCCAGGTCTTAGCAATGGAGATGCTGTTAGTCAAAATCTCTGTGGTGAGGTTTCTTTTAGGCGAAGCCTATGTATGTATGTTGAACTTATTTCGCACCGTATGTAGCCAGCCGTGCTAATCGGAGGTACGGGGGAAGAACAAAAGAAGACGATCCTGGTCTCGTGAGTTTTCACATAGCTAAACACACTGTATTAACATTGGAGAAAAATAAACAAATGAAACCGACCAAGAACTGTGATAATATAATTGAATAATCGAGGGTAGGGTCTGTTTGGTTCAGAGCGTGCATCGCTCTCATTGGCTGAGCGAATTATGGGGGCGGGTACGTTTCCTCAGCCAGCGCTACTGTTCTCAATCGTAAGCGCTCTGTAGATGTTATGATTTTCTTAATTTTTTGTAATAGAAATGTTCTCCAGGATACAGTGCTTTAACGAATCAGAGGTCTACAGGGTAGCGCTAAACAAAGTCTGTCTGTAGTTAACTTTATGTACGAAAATAAAACTCCCAAACAGTCCAGTCAAGTGATTTCCTGCTTAAATTAGGGTTATGGCAGTGTTCAATCTCCCATTTACAGTGGAGTCAGTGGCAAAAAAAAAAATCACATACCCAAGGAGTGTATCCACAGGACAACCAATAAGTACATTTCTAAATGCACAACTCATAACCTATGTTATTACGAGTGCGCAATATTAATACATTGTAAGCTCTATGAAACACTTCTGTCTTGCATTTTCTACTGAACTGGTTAAATGTCTGCGAAGAGTCAAGAACATCGCGTTGCGGCAAAGTTCCAAGCCGATGGACCGCCAATTGGCTGGGTAGGCGAGTTCCAGGCAGATCGACCCCACAAAGTCCTGTTCAAATTTTTGTACGTTGAACTTCTTTTGCACCGTACAAAGCCAACCGTGCTAATCGGAGGAGCAAAAGAATGATAGGCAATCAACCACCTAACCAAGATTTGAACTCACAACCTTCCGTTCCCTCCACTGCCGAGCCAAATGTCCAGGTTACGCACAGTTTCCACCAGCAGCACCCCAGCTCTCCACTCACCCAAGATCGAAGGGCGACTCTTCTTTGATATGGTCAAGCTCCATGGCAACATACTCTGTCCCGTGGAGCGAGGAAGGTTCCAGCAGGGAATCGAGGCACAGAATTCCGTTCGTCGAGTCGCCCATCAGCTCGTCCACAAGCAGCTCCAGGTCAATGGTGTCAACCAGTGAGTTGCCCCCAATCGGACTCAATAATGGAGTTTCATAAGGATCTGGGGAGCAAATGTTTACACGTAAATAAAAATATGCTCCAGTTATTGTTTTCAAGAAATTAGTACTAGACAGAGTTCGACCATTTGGGAGTCACAGAGTGAAATTCGTGCTAACTGCAGCCGACTTAGGCACAGAATAGAGGTCGGATATGAAACAAATCGCCGTTTAATGCGCATTCACAAAACAGGCGTCCCTCACATAACGTACCACATGCGTTCCTGAAAAACAGCACGTAAATTAAATCGCGCTATATGAAGCCAATTTTCGCAAAGATATACATGTTATAAGGGGGGGGTGCGATATTGAATAAAAATACTCTTATATAAGTGCACAACTTTATACATCTGTGATGAACGCTGCACTTTCCGTCGTTTTCATGCAGGGGGTCGTTGCAAACCTACACCTCCCCTGCATGAACGACGGAGGCACAGGGACAGACGTTCGATAACGTTGGAATCGATCTGCAGACGGCGGTTCCGTGTCACCTTATCTCGATCCCGCAATCCCAAACAGGTGAAAGTCCACATAGAACCGAATCCCCAGCAAGGCCATCTACTTAGCAAGAAAATTCACACGAAATGTCGTTTTCAATTAAGTCTTCCACAGATGTAAAATGATATAAGCTTTTAATGAAAAAATAAAATTATCTAATTCAAAACACAATACAATTCAAAGATGTTTAAAAACTTCAAAACGGAGCATCGGGTGCTTGCGTGAATGCGTCGTTCGCGTGAATTTTTTTTGGCGACTTTCCTGGCCGAAGGCCGTAAGTGGTTGTGAGGGGTGCCACAGGCGCCCCTGAACAACCCCTAGTAATGTATAATTTCAGCCCTGGATTTACTAAAAACGTATCCATTTAATATTACAACAAATAATAATTAAGATAAAAATATTACAACTTACAAATATTATTGGAGCAACTTCAGGGATTCTTGAACACTTCTGTGCGCTGCTTCTAGTCAGATCTAAGATGGTTACGCCCATCCTGTTTCACTATAATGCGGTTTTGTGCATTAGGGAACATGTTTCGCACAACGCGGGAATGCGCCCGTAATAACGCAGAACGTGCACCGTTATAACGCGGAATGCGCACCATTATAACGTGGTTTCTGAGCGGTCAATGACGAACTTTCTTGAGCTGCATGACTGAGCGAAGTGATACAGTATGCCGAATGATCCAGTAACGCGGCGGCGTACCCTCAGTTATGTCCCACCATCTCACTGCGTGTGCGTACATCGTATTTCACAAAACTTTTTTGTGGCGTTATTTATGGGCAAAATGTTTTAACTTCACTTGTTTTCGCTTAACGCGGCACTTTGCATGGAGACTCTGCTATCGTGTTAAATGAGGACTTACTGGATGATACAAAGCAACAGCAGAGTGGTAAGGTGACTGAGCGCCGGTGAGCCGAGTGATTGTGGAAGTGAATCGGTGTTGATGGTGGTTGGGGTGTCGCACCGTGCCGGGCTTCCTCCCACGTTCCCAGCAGCTTGGTGGTGGGGAAGTCACCGCTGCCACACACCCTGCGGTCAGGGGAGCGAGGGGGCTGTAGGGGCTGGGCTACCCCTACGGCTCCCTCAGCAGGGAGCAGGGGGCACACGGGCCCGGCCTCCGGCAGCTGCTCCTCCAGCCCAGGCAGCAGCAACAGGCGGTCGTCCACGTCCATGATGAGAGACGACAGGAGCCGAGACATCTGAACTGGTGTCTGCCACAAACACAAAGATCATTCATATAGCCTTAACATACTTTTTGGGGCAAGTGCTGTTAGCGAGCACCGATGTAAGACCGGCACGGCACACGAGGGGGTGGGTGGCCAGCATCTGTGAAAAAGAGCTCCATAGTTCATCAGATTCCTCCAGGATAATTTGAAGAACTACCGTGCCGAACCACCGAGATTATCCCATTTAGAAATAAACGAAAAACCTACTTATTTCCTAAGATGTTAGATAAACTAGAGATGTTTTTGTTTCTGTACGGCATTCTGAAGCCATTTGTTGGGTCTGCTATGCCTTATAAAAAAACGTTAATAATTTGAGTTAAGTATGCGAACCGTTACACCAATGGTAGTGGCTCCCCTTTATTTTTCATTTAAAAAGGCAAACCGGTCATGGAAAACGACGATGCAAATAAAACATGTTCACAGTCCTGATCACACAACACCAGTGACGCACCTCTTGCTGCGAATCTCAGCTTGGGGCGGTGTCGTGTGATGAAGATGAAGCCACGTCTCCCAGCGGCGTCTCCCGAGGCCTTGGCCTCCTTTGTGAGTGCTGCACGGCGCCTCCTGCACCACGAAAAACGGTCGCGCCAACCACAACAACCACACTCACTCGGATTCCTACGAAGCATTCAAGAAAAGCAACAAAAGAACAGCAAAGACAAACTTCCCCCGTACAGCCTTACCAGACTATTTGCGCAAGTGCTGTTAGCAAGCAGCACCTATGAAGGCCGGCACAGCACGGACAACTTTAACAAAGTATTTAAGATATGTTTGGCATTTGAATTCTGGGGAATGTAGAGGATGCAGGATGGTGAACCCAACTTGTAAGTTTGGAAGAGAATATGGCAGTACAGCAAACCCTTGCCCATCAAGGGGGTTACGTTCTCGAAAACAGCTGCAATTGGCAAATCTGCGATAGACAAACTCAAAAGGCATTGTGGGGAAAACTATGGTTTGGTTGACGGTTCGTAATACGACCTCTGCTTTTATTTTACGTTACCCTACACCAACCCAAACATTGCAGTTAGTCTTTAAAATGTAAAATGATGAATATGTTGTAGTGTTAAATATAACTTTTAAGGGGCCATCCATAAATGACGTCACGCGATTTTGGACCCCCCCCCCCTCGTTACGCAGCATCACAAAAAGTCAGAGCTTCCCTCAAATATGACGTCACAAAGCTCTGCCCCCCCCCCCAAAAAAAACATGCTTCAAATCGCTTTAAACTGTCATTGTCGTGCGTAATTAAGTGGCGCTGCATTCTGTTGTAGAAAACATTTATTACAAAGTCTATTTAATTAAGTGGAACGTGTTGTCTATAATTATTTAAAGTTGCGCATTTTGATGTGACGTCACATTCTCACCCACCCTCGTCACAAACGTCTGACCCCCTCCCAGGTGCGTGACGTCATTTACGGACGGCCCCGCAGGTAAATGTATGCAACTGCAAAACATATATTTATTTTATATAACATATGTACCGTACATGCATGTGCGTGTAGGCATGGTACCACAACAGTACACAGCGTGTACTGTACACGTGCATAGCGCGTGTACAGTGCACGTATGTGTACAGTAGTGTACAGTACACTAATGGCAGACAAATCGTGGGCGGCTGAACCGCACTGGAGGCTGGGAGCACCACGTGACCTGGGCCCCGTGATGGGCCGCTTGGGAGACAAGATGGAGACACAAGACGGCACACGTGTGGTGGTGGTGGCACACGTGTGGTGGTGGTGGCACACGTGTGGTGGTGGTGGTGGCACACGTGTGGTGGTGGTGGTGGCACACGTGTGGTGGTGGTGGCACACGTGTGGCGGTGGTGGTGGTGGCACACGTGTGGTGGTGGTGGTGGCACACGTGTGGTGGTGGTGGTGGCACACGTGTGGTGGTGGTGGTGGCACACGTGTGGTGGTGGTGGCACACGTGTGGTGGTGGTGGTGGTGGCACACGTGTGGTGGTGGTGGTGGCACACGTGTGGTGGTGGTGGTGGTGGCACACGTGTGGTGGTGGTGGTGGTGGCACACGTGTGGTGGTGGTGGCACACGTGTGGTGGTGGTGGTGGTGTCCCACAGCAGCAGCAGCTTCGTCATCATCGCGGGCAGTGCAGTTACAATGCGAACTGCACCTCAATATCGATTTAAAGCTTTCGTGACTGCAGGGATTCATCTTCTTGGTTCTTTCGGTAAAGTCACGTAGAATGGAAATAATAAAATAATGTCTCCCTGACAGACCTGGTCTTCACCTGAGGACGGCTGCTTGCGTTGTTGGCCGAAACGTCGTGAGAATTATTTTATTGGTTTATTTTTATTATTTTATTATTTCCATTCTACGTGATTTTACCGAAAAAAGCAATAAGATGCACCTCAATAGTTTTATGCAAAACCGCAATGGGTAAACCCGTGGTTGGCCGTACGCTGTCGAAATTACAAGGGGAATAAGAATATTTTATAAGAATATTTTAGACCGGTAGAATCCATTGAGCTATAAAGCTTTTTCATGCACGTGATGTCCAGCAGGGGCGAGTGAGCAAGTTACAATACTAAAAACGATATGCATAAAGGTTATGAAAACCAATTTTATTGAAGTTATATAAATCTATCGTGCGTGACAGCGCATAACAATACAGAAATCCCTTCCCTCTTGTGGGTTTAGATGTCGTGGTTTTGCGCCAAAAGTATTAAGATGATAGATTGCGAAGGCTCTGGCTTGTAATGTGATGGATTATGAAGATGATGGATGGTAATGTGATGGTTTGTGAAGGTTATACGTTGTCATGTATTGGATTATAAATTGTATGGATGGTAATTTAATATTAAAGTTATGTAATGTGAAATGGGTTGTGATGTTATTGATTATGAAGGTGATGGGTTGTGATGTTGTCTTGTGATGGATGGTGAAGGTGATGGGTTGTGATGTTGTGGATGGTGAAGGTGATGGGTTGTGGAGGTGATGGGTTGTGATGTTATTGATGGTGATGGGTCGTGATGGATGGCTACTCACGCCATCGCCGTTGTTTGTGCCGCCGCTGCCGATGCCGAAGTCCGAGCCGCCAACGCGCCGCCGCTCAGATCGCCATCGCTTGGCCTCCCCCCGGAGCGAAGGAGTAGAAGCGAAGTGGTATAGAAGGAGTAGAAGCGAATGAGTAGAAGCGAAGCGAATGAGTGGAATAGAAGGAGTAGACGCGAACGAGTAGAAGCGGGGCTCGGGGTGCAGACCGCAGAGCGCCGCCGGAGGGAGAGAAGAAGACGGAACAACACCCAGAAAATGGCCGCGCACTCGGTTCACCAACGTGGCATCACGTGACGTGAATGCGCCAATCAGGCTCGATGTTGGGACGCCATCTTGTTTAGCTCAAATCATGGGGGCACGTGACCCACTTTGGTTGACCAACGTGGAGGATGCGTCACGTGACGTTATTGTGGCCAAGGTGAACTGCCATCTTGTTCAGTTCAAATCATGTATGTTGCTGGTACCATCAGCAGTCGAAGCATTTGACATTAACACAGCGCCAAGCTATACAATGGATGGCAAAAATGTATAGGATAGACGGCGATTCTGGCAATAACCATTCTTTATAGCACGCGCTATGGAATGTTGTTGTAGGAGAGATGTAGCTGAGGCAGTACAGGAGGATGTGGAGCTGAGTGGACTTGCCAAAAGACCAGCACCAGTGGTGACAAGATCGGCTTCTTGTGGGGGAGGCTCGTGGAGGACGCAATTAGGGGAGTGCCATTGTGCCAGGCTATGTGCCACATAAAACAACCCAATGCCCGATCCACAAATACGAAGGAGACATCACAGCCACACACTCCGCTGCTCCAGGCCCGCTTGTGACCACCTGCATGTGAGATTGTTGTTGTTGTGCATCTACCAGTGGCGGGCCGTGCATTTTACACCTGCAGGCCTGCAGTGCTATCCTCCCGAAAAGAAACCGCCTTCGAATAACCTCACCATGACACTAGGGCTATAGGCGATTGTCATTCGACGTAACCACTCCATATTCACAGTGACAGTAACCTTTATCGAGTGGAATAAAGTGATTTAACACGAGGCTCAACACCTGACAGTTAAAATAAACTAATTGCAGACATGAATACATGGTGACTGAAACCATCAAGGATGTACCACTATTACACAGTATGACAGGATGCTGCATCACAAATAGACATCGCTTAGCCCAAATCAACGTCATTACCAAAGAAACAAGAGCAAACTCATAAAAACCCGTCCGACCACCAAGCAAGCAAATACATAAATAACACAATCAGGATTCAACAGGCTTCCCCCACATTCCAGCCAAGCCGCTGGGCCTAAACGCACATGCCACCACGCACACTCAAAGGCACAGCCAGTCCACTGAATCTGAATACCATTCACAACAGCAGCAACGATTTAAAGCAAAAGCAATAAACGCGTTCCTTCGGAGTGGGCAGCTAGCAACTTGGTTGGACAGCGCTGTCATGCGATCCGTGTCACGTGGTGCAAGCTGCGTGGGGCGGCGCGTCACGTGGTGCTGTGCCCGCCCGAAGCGCTCTTCTATGAAATACAAGTCGAGGGCGTGGCCATGCACGACAGACAGACAAACAATCCCTGGTGGGCAGTGTGGAACTACCTGCATCTGTAGTTCCTACCTGTATTATACCTGGTGGGCAGTGTGGAACTGTTGTTCCTTCCTCCTGTATAATAAATAGTTAGTAACAGGCCCGGCACCAGGATGGCCGCTTTCCGCGTTATGTAGAAAGAACGCATTACGTGAACACGCGTAACTTGAGGAATTACTGTTAACTTTTTCAACGTGAGAGATTTTATTAAATGTAAGGCATGTGGAATTTCCACCACTAACTCTGAGCTGTGAACAAGAAATTGGAACCACCTGATTGCTGATTTGAGCAGGAAATCACTGACTTTTAAGGATTTGCAGAGGGTAAGCCTGCAATGCAGATAAGTATAGAACTTTTTTCGCACAGTACAGAGCCAACCGTGCTAAATTGGAGGTACATTTTCTACAGTTGTGGGTCGGAAGCCCACCTATTACGTGTTTTTGTGTTAGCTTAAACACACCTAGTACCATCATCTGGGCAAATTGGACTCGTTGATTCCAATCCAGATGTGATCAGTAAAGCTAAATTCCAATAACAGGACGATTCGTTGCTGGAGAAGTTGACGGTTGACACTAAGAGTGGACCGCCACACACCATGCCTCATGTCAGCAGGAGCCTCCTACGTCAGCAGTTCTCCTGCTGTATCTGTTCCACCTGATGGCGGTCGCTTGTGTTGTGATCTAAACGTCGTGATCTATGATTTCTCTACCCACGTGACTTTACCGAAAGAACCAAAAAGTATGGATTCCTGCAGTCACCAAAGCTTCGAATCGAGATTGTTCTCAGATTTTAAATGTTGTGGCTTATCTCTCCAACACACCAGTGTGATGTACTAGTAAATAATTGGCATGTTATGTTTACTTGACAAACCTTACAAATTGGCTGTGTCGGGTGGTGGTGGGTTTAATTACACATATTTACGCGATTTAACCCAAAAAAAACCTGTATTATGGACAAAGAGAGCTGCAAGCAAAGGAAACTGTGAAACTGGCCCCATCATTGTCTCTACGGATAGACGGAAAGGAACTAAACAGAATAAGGGTATGTAGTACACAATGATGTGCCATTCAGTGTTTCTGTACAAAAGGCAATTCTAGACGTATGCATCCATATAAATATCAGATTATACAAGAACCGGAATTACCACTCATCTGGATATTTTTAAAATGTGAACGCTGACAAAAATATTTTTGGTTGTTTGCCTGCTGAGATATTCTCTGAAGAATGTCCTTAAGCAGGTGTCGCCGGTGTGAGCTCACCTGTGATTAATCAAACAAAAATTATGCTTTCAGTAGCATATGGGAACCTATACTCTTTGGTGCTTTCGGTAAAGTCATGTTGGTATAAAATAAATGAATCACGACGTTTCGGGCGCAACACAAGCGTCCGTCATCAGGTGGGAAAGCTTGGTCTGTTGCTGATGCAGACTGTTTTAAAACCTACGTGACTTTACCGAAAGAACCAAAGAGTATGGATTCCTGCAGTCACGAAGGCTTCAAATCAATATGGGAACCTATTTTAACATAACTACAGGTAGTCAGGTTCATTGTATTATTTGAGATCAGGCAATGGTGATCAGAGATTGGACCCCGAGCTCCATGTGCACAATAGAGGACGAGGCAGTCCCAAGTTTAGATTTTGAGCGGATTTCGGACCGAGGAATTGAACTGCGGCAATGTGATATGGAGGGTATATCTGATTGCTATTGCAGATACGTAATTGTCCTTCTAAAAAGGACCTTTTAAATAAAGTTTCGCAAACCCCTGGTGTTGAGCTGTTGTCGAGTCGCTCACTTCTCCGAAGGACAGAACACGCAACACAACTGACGTGATTGCGTCTGGAGATGGAATTCTTATCCAGCTCAGACACCGCCTGCTTACCCTTTGTCACAAATATAACCTCTTGTTGTAACAGCTCTCTCTCGCTGTGTTCTTCCTGGTTCAGCAGTTCCACTGCTGGATTATTTTGTCCGCCTGAGGACAACCGCCTGTGTTGCGATCGAAACGTCGTGATTTTATTTAATTTTTCTACCTACGTGACATTACCGAATGAACCAAAGAGTATCGATTAAAGATGTCGAATCAGTGATTGTTGTTGGTTTTAATAACCAGGCGGTTGATAGGATCTCTATTGATTTTTGTATAGCTGCCATCATTAAGTAGGTCATGAATTGTTATTGTATGTGGTTTTGTCCAAGATGACAGTGGCATTGCCCTTGTCGGCTGAGAGGATGACTATGTCTATTTAGCCGACCCCCCCCCCCCTACATTCGAAATGATTCACGACAGATTTTCCAGACCATAACCCCCACGATGGGCAAGGGTTTGCTGTATGTTAAATTTAAGAAAAAATAATGGACAGCAATTGTGTGTGGGATTTTACAAACCAAGAAAGGCATTCAATACAAATACCTCCCATACAAAAGGAAAAACAACAACACAGTCAAACTGGAATAACCACTGATGTATTTCAGGTATGTTGGAAACTCCCATGCAACACGAGCAGACGCCTATAAATACACTGAAAAAAGGTATACAGGCTGTATTCAGAAGTCGCGTGAAATGGAACCATTATGTTTACTAGCTATAGGCTTAATCGTACTGCATATAACTCCTCATATAGAAACCAGGCTGTTTATAGAGTCTGGTGGAGACGTTATATTAGGTGGATTGTTTCCACTGCACAACAGCGTAATTAATCTACCACTTGAATTCAACGCCGTTCCTACATCTGCGGATTGCGTAATGTAAGTTTACATGCAGATGAACTTAACTTTCTTACACTTGTAATCTATAATTCAGAGAAACTGAACAACATACTTTATGGAACTGACTGATGAAAATTACTTTGGCAGATTTAATTTAATTGCATATTTTTATAATAATGTTTTAAGGATAAAATTATGTTAACATCAGAAACCCTTCTTATTCAACACAATTAATGACACTCTGTCGTGGTGTATTTTGATCATTACATTAATTTAAAACAAACATGCCGGTATATATGAGGGAGCAGCATCATTGAGGGCCGTGTAGGTGAGGAGAATAATCTTGAACTCTACCAAGACCGGACAATAGAGAGACGCCAGCACAGGGGTCATGCGTTCAGCAAGAGGCGTGGTGCGCGTGAGAATTCTGGCAGCCTCATTCTTCAGATGTTGTAGGCGACTTAACAGTTTAAGGTGGAATGCCAGAAAACAGTGAATGACCAAAGTCAATACGAGCGAAAACAAACGCATGAGCCAGCTTTCTCAGTGTCCGATCGTGAAAAGATGGGGCGCAACCTGGCTACATTTCTAAGATGGAATAAAGCAGCTTTCATTACCTTGTTAATGTGCGCTTCGAAGGTTACTGAGGCATCAATGATAACACCAAGATTGCGAATTTTCTGAACAGCACCAATATTGTGGCCGTCGGTAGTTAGACAGAACCAGTCTTAGAACATTCGTGTGGGGACCCAATAAGCAACATCTCCGTCTTATCATCATTTAGCTGAAGAACATTGGATTGTATCTAAGCCTTGGTGCATCAGTGAGAGTACCTAACAGACCTGAAGCATAACAAAGCATGCCTATTTTTTTTTATTCCCCAACATGTTGACATGTCTTTTTCCTTTCCAGGTTAAACGAGAGGGCTCTGACAAGACTCTACACGATGCTGTTCACAATCGAAGAGATCAATAATAGATCTGATCTTCTGCCCAATATGAAGCTTGGGTATAGAGTCATAGACTCGTGCACTGATGTTATGAAGGCTGTGGAGGCCTCCTACGAATTCTCACTGTCTGGGTCGACACAGAAATCTCCGCTGGTAGTCATAGGAGATGCCTATTCTTTTTTGACGATTCCTGCAGCATACACATTGGGTTTAAATCACATTCCAATGGTGAGTACAGGGAAACCTTGTCCAACATGGCTTTATATAACTCGTGTTTTGGCTCTACATGGTATACCTAATTAGGTTTGTTTTCTGGAACACGGGGGTGGTGTGTCAGCTATACGCGATTTGACGTGAATAAGATTCTCATCTCCGCTCACACACAACAGAAAACCACAAATGTTGACACATTGCCATATACATCTAGCCGACCGGTTGTTAGGTATGTGAGTCAGACAGATGCCTAGATGTGAATCATTCACGTTCAAACGACAGTGTTAGGGGAAAGCCTCAGGCTCAGCATTCAGCATTAGGGGCTGGCGATTCAGGGTGTTAGGGGGGCAGCGCACGGAATGTTCCAGTGACGCGGCGGTGTACCCTCAACCATGTGCGCTATCTCACTGCGTGCGCGTACAGCGTATCTCGCCACACTTTAACGTGTTTTCACTTAATGTGACCCTTTTCAGGAATGCATCTACTGTATTAAACGAGGACTTACTGTAATCATCGCATTGCTTGAGATTATAATCTCAACAAACGTTTTATGTTTATTACAGATAAGTTACTCTGCAAGTGCACCCAGCCTGAGTGACAAGACAAGGTTTCCAACGTTCATGAGGACGATCCCCAGCGACACATTCCAGTCAAAGGCTCTTGCCGAGCTTGTCGGTCATTTCGGCTGGACGTGGATTGGCATTTTGGGCTCAGACGATGACTACGGCAGGCAGGGCCTCGGAAAGTTTCAAAGCGATGCCCACGAGTATGGCGTCTGCTTCGACTTTCAAATCTGGGTGCCTAAGAAAATCGCGATTAATGACATCAATAGCATCGTCAATGTGATTCACAATTCCACAGTGAAAGTAATTATTGCATTTGTAATTGACGCCGAACTTGAACCTATCATCAAAGAGATGGCCAGAAGACAAATTGTTGGGAAAACGTTCATCGCAAGTGAATCTTGGATTAGTTCTCCAATCATTCACAAACCGCAGTATGCCGACGTTCTTGAAGGCACCATAGGGTTTGACATGATTAGCGCCGACATGAACAAGCTCAGCGATTTCCTTAGAAACAGCAAACCTACAACAGACAACCCGTTCATGACTGAGCTGTGGCAGGAGACATTTCACTGTACACCGCATCCACCAATGGAGAACGCATCTGGACTTGCGGACGCCGCGCGCCTTCCGGCTTGCAGTGGAGACGAGTCTCTGGGCAGCGTGACCTCGTCGTTCTTCAACCCGAGCGAGATGACCGTGCCGTACGCGGTGTACCTGGCGGTGTACGCCGTGGCCCACGCACTGCATAAGCTCGCCGCCTGCACAACGTCGACCAGTGTCTTTGCAGGAGGCCACTGCGCCAATCTGTCTGACATCCAGCCATGGCAGGTATGCATAGAGGTAAAGATCCCCCGTATAGCCTTGACAGGGGACAACGGTGCAGGTTCTGCGTCCGTGTTGTGCAAATGTACCCTCATGGAAGAACCGCGTTATAGCGAAAACGTGTTGTGTGAACACCACGCGTTAAGCGTGGACTTGCTTATATAAAATTAAATACAATTGTGTTCTCAGTGATAAGTAATGTGGGCCTGATACAATGGTCCTGTAGGTTTATTTTAATATATTGTGAAACACGGTGTATAAAAGCATTCCTTTAAAATTTGACGCTTAAATGAATTCACTTTTATCACATTGTGTATGGTTACATAGTAATTATTATTAATAATAGAGGTTTTTGGGTTAGATTGCGTTATTATAAATGTGTCGCAACTCTCAACCACCCGACACGGCCAATCAGTAATAAATGTGTCACGTTAACAAAACGCCAATTAGTTACTTCTTCAGCCCACCGGTGTGTTGAAGAGTGAATCCAATTCTATTCTAATTGGGGTTTTGTCAACGTGACACATTTTTTACTGATTGGCCGTGTCGGGTGGTGGAGGGTTGTGACACATTTATAATAACGCGATCTAACCCAAAAACCTTTATTATGAATAATACTGGTCGCGAAAGCCTACGTGTTAAACTGAGTAATTATTTTCTATATTTTTAGGTTATGAGGTACTTAAAGAAAGTTGACTTCAAAGATAACGGCTACAACATTAGATTTGACGCAAATGGAGATCCCGTTGCCTATTACATCTTGAAGCAATGGCAGCGGAAGGACGATGGAAACATGAAGATGGTAGAAGTCGGGTCCTACACCAATCTAAACAACAACACGAACAGCACCAACAATGGACATCTCATCATCAACGATGAGCTCCTCTTTTGGACAGGGAAACAGCTGAAGGTAAGTTGTGCATTTTATTTTACAAAATAGCTCCTTTCTATCCGAATCTAACTGTATATTGAGCGCCTTCACTCAAGGCGCTTGACATTGCTAACAAAATGATGACACAAAATAGAATGATGTATCATTGGTACCTCATTTGCCAGTAAAAAAAAATATGATAATTGTTTTTTTACCCTTTTATCTGGCAACAAAACTGACACCTTTTTTTACAAGGAGTCATGTTTGTATAGACCAAAATACCTGCAGTCATAATGGAAACAAAAAACATAACTCTGATAATGTATGCACTGTCCTTGAAGTTGATTGGTCCACACCCGAGACAGCTTTCCTTAGAGCCTAGTCTCACATGGGTTGGACCAGATGACGCCAAAAGGCGCACAACTCAAAGACAATGCATCATCAGAGTATGAGAGCTCGGGGTAAGCATTTACACCATTGGTACCTCATTTGCCAGTAAAAAAATATGATAATTGGGTTTTTACCCTTTTATCTGGCAACAAAACTGACACCTTTTTTACGCCCACAGACACCACGCAACGTCGGTATTTTATGCTCGGATTTATTCCCGACGTGACTGCAATTTAAACACTACTGGCCTCGAAACTCGAATCACTCAGCGAGCCGTGTCCCTCCTATTTCTATTAAATCCCCTGGTAGGTCTCTGCGCTACCTCTCACCTCTCTCTCGTGCTCACGATTCTGCCCTGATGTGCGGGAAGTTGGGGCCGTATCCTGGCTGCGCTCCGATCGCTGACTTGGAAAGAACTCGACTCGGGGCTCCTCTATCCTGTTTTTATCCCGCTTACATCAAAAGAGCTCCCCGCTAAGCTGGGGTTCCTCGACCAATCAGAGCGCTCCCCCGCGTACCTCCGTCCGTCAGGTTGAACCTCAGCCCGCCCAGCCAATCAGACGCTTACCCTGGTGCTCACGCAGACCTTTAACACCCTACCCTGCGCAGCGAATCGGGCGCCTACCCGGCTAGTTCTGCCTCATGTGTGCTTTAGCCCACCGTTCGTGCCACCTTCAGCTCGCCGTTCGTGGCCCCGCCCCCTACCTGCCGTGCTGCCCCATTTCTGCTTCCTCACCGCGGTTGCCGGGTGGCCTTGCCGTGATCAAGTAATTTCAAGTCAATTCACGGTGCCGCAGTGTAATTTAACCTGGAGGAAATCTGCCAATTTCCTGACCCCGGGAAACCGTTGGAGCATTCCCACGAGGGGCCCCCGGTGAAAACCCAAAGGCCAGGTGATTTCCCCATGAGGTCCTACGTGGGGGTATATGTGTGCGTTCGTGTGAGGGTTGCGAGGGGACAGCAGCGCCGGCAGAGCTGCTTCGTTGCTGTGGTATCACAGTTCTTCTCAGAGCATGTGACCACCCATTGGCCCCCTCCACCGGTGGCCCCCCTCCAATATCATCCGGTCACATGTCTCCAGGTCAGCCAGAGTATCATGCCCCCAACGTAACCCTAGATGGCTGACACTCTCTCGCTCTGTCAACTGGAGCCCGCACCGCACGTTGTGCATGGTGCCACCGCGCTTAACCAGCGCTCACCCAAGCCCCCACTAGGGCTGGTACTACACCCTCTGTCCGGGGTGTACACACAACAGTAGACATCCCGCCGTGGCCTCGCAGGCCCAGCACCTCACACAGTGACATTCGCAGTCACTACAAATGTACAGGAGAAGTTGATTCCAGTGGAGGGGTGCAATGAGGGAAAAATACTGAAAATGGGAATGGGCACAGAGAGCAGGAGGGGCAGAGACAGACACGATTGGGAACGAAGAGGACTAGAGGAGGGGACATGGAAGGAGGCGAGAAAGGCAATATAAAGTGGGGCCAGATCATGTTACACATATTATCCAGATGCATATATCACATGCATTTATTTGGTTGTGGAAAGGGCAATTTTGGCATCCAGAGTGCAATTTATGATATCTTTGTACAAAGTGTTTCCAGATGAACACTGGGAGATTGTGAAGATGTACCCCAGTACTTTATAAACCCATGTTCATTTGCGATTCACTTTCCCTTCACAGATGTGTAATGTTGCAGATATGCAAGAAGTAAAATGACTCGTGTGTACGTATCGTTTGAGCCAGTGTTGTGAATCCTATATCATTATATAAGGGAGCTGAGTGTCTTAGACTCTTAAAGCAACGTTTGACATTGTACCAACTGTTGCTCATTAAACGGTCACAATTCTAACAATCCTAGCTCAGTGAGTGATGTTCACACAAATATAAATTGTAAAAAAAGTTTAAAATAATTAAAGGTCAAAATGCCATCGTGGCCAAAGTTGTTGATGGCGTTAATCCTTGTCAATACGTTCTACTCCTCTGCGAGTTCCTGCAGCTGCTGCGCAGGAAAAACGCAACTGTGATCCGCCCTCAGTCTCCCCACCATCCGCTCTTAAGCCTTCCCGTTGTCACCGGACTTGTACAGACCACTCAAATGCCCATCTCGGCCATCTGATACGGTAGACCTCGCTTCGCCCCTCAAGATACGTTCCTGGGGAAGTGAGCGTAAATCGAATCTGCGCGAAAAGGGGTCGTTACACAATTGTTTACTACATGTGTAGGGATGTTGGAGAGAGGGCCGTTATGCATGGCAGCCTATGGGAAAGAAACACAGTGGGCGGGGCTACGTGTGTGCACAGGGAGATGCCCTCTGCGACGTCCGAGCCAGACACCCTGGGGGGGGGCTGGTTCGGCGTTACGATCCCCCGGGGCCCCACCCCTCAAGGAGGGTTGGGTATAAAAAGGGGTCGTTATATGGGCTTAGTCAGTTATGTTATAGTTAAGCTAAGAAGTCGGAAGACGTCGTAGCTAGAGCCCTGGACTCCCCCTGATCGCCGCCCTTATCAGGGCCCCACGGGATCAGGCTCGAGCCAGTGGCGTGGTCCCGTGAACCAGAGCCAGTGCTCTGGGACTCCGGGTACCGAGCCCGATTACCAGTGTCGGGCCAGACAGCCTCCCCTAGCTCTTAGTGGAGGACTCAGGGGATAGGCTATGGATAGCTAGGGGTATTCCCTGAGTTATACGGGTGAGGGGGCCGCTACCCCCTCTAGGGCTGTCCTGTACTGGCAACTTGTTAAATAAATATACGTGTGCCTCAACTCCGTTGTCAAGCGTCCTCGACGGGTACTTCATCTGGCGTCAGAAGTGGTAAAAATGGAAACGCGCCATACAGCTCGGACCAGGGTACCACAAGAGGAGGACGCCGCGGAGATCGCCGAGCCCGAGACAGAGCTACAAGATGGGGTGCAGCCGGAGCCTGGCGCCTTCTCACCGGGACGTCAGCATGGAGAGGGGCCGCAGCCAGATGCACTACGACTGGCTCACGAACGGCTGGCGGAGCTACTTTATGCCGCTGCCGCCACACTGGAAGGCATTACGCGGTTGGGGGCTGGTGGTCCACCGCAGGGCGAGGAGAACCGGCGGCCGGAGCACTTTCCCGCCATTTCAGCGACTTCACAATTTGAATTTCCCGCCATGGACGCCGCGGCTGTTCGGGGCGTGGCCAGCTTAGACATCGGCTCCGACATCGCCGTCGCCGGGGCTGCAGCGTCATCGCAGCCGAAGGATGCGTCATCGCTGCCGCGACAGGCGATGCCATCGGCCAGTCGCGCCGAGGCACCGCCAAAGGGAGGTGAAAGCAACCTGCGGGAGTCCACATCGACCGCTGCGCTTCACCAAAGGCTGCCCCCGCTGAAGGAATTCATCGGTGCGGAGGGTGACTGGGGCGGCTTCCGGCGACGCTTCCTCGCCCATCAGGAGATGGCGCGGTGGTCCGACGAGGAGGCCCTTTGCGCGCTGCCGGCGCTCCTCGATGGGGACGCGCTCGCCGCACTCACGTCGGCGCCAAAAGAGAAGCGGGCTACACTACCAATGGCGCTACAGCTGCTGGCCGGGGTCTATGGACCTTCAGCCGAATGCCGTCAGCAGTTCTACGATCGCAGGCGGGGTGAAAAAGAGTCGCCTCTGGCTTTCCGGACAAGTCTTCTGGCGCTGGCAAAAACAGCCTTTCCCCGCATGGACGACGACGGCGTGGACGCAATGGTCGCGGAGAAGATCCTCCTCTTGGCGGACGACCTCGACATCGTCGTCATCGCACAAGGGGATGCAGAAATGACCTCCCTCCAGGCTGCGCGACTCCTCCACGCCAACCTTCTGCAGCAGCGGCGAAAGGCAAACAGGGCATCGGCTGGGCGTGCGGTGGCTGCAGCCACCCTTCCGTCAGAAGAACTTTATGCCGTCGACCATCGACGGCAACAGACGACGGGGGCGCGGCCGGGTCGGGACGGGCCGAGGCGTTTCGACCGTCCATCGTCTCCATCGGCGCTCCCGCGGTGCTTCAACTGCGGCATCCGGGGCCATGTCGCCTCGGGGTGCCGTTCTCCTCGACAGCGGGGGACGACGCCTCGACAGGACGCCGGCCCTCCTCTTCCTCCTCCCAAGCTCCAGCACCATGATCCGGCGAGTCGCGGCACCTCACATGTTTGGCCAACGCACCCACCTGTCGCACACTCTCGCACCGTAACGAACGGGGGGCCGGTGGGGCGCTGCGATGGACCGGCGCGGATCACTGCGGGGACTCAAATCGAGCCCGAGCGGTGGTCCGTGTTGGCCCATCGCGTGGTGGCCGCGGCGTCGGGATCGTCGGCCGTGGTCGGTTACATTGATGGGGTGGAGGTACGCATCATAGTCGATACAGGGGCATCGGCGACAATTATTTCGGAACTAATTTACAATATTCTACCGGTGCAGAGCCGTCCTTTGCTACCGGTTAATGTCCCTTTCTATGCCGCTAACGGGGGCTCTCTCGGCATCGTGGGACAGATTCGAGCGCAAATTTCTATCGGGGACATCAAATTGTCGGGGCCGATTTTTGTCTCCTCCTCACTGGCAGTTCCGTGCCTGCTGGGGACGGACTTCTTGGGCAGGATGCCAATTCGTATTTTGATCGACCAAGGATGCATTGAGCTTCCGTCGGGGCGACGTATGGCGTTCCTGCCTTCCCCTGTAGCGACTCGGACGGCGTTCGCGACGGTACCGGCGTTCGTCGTAAAAACAGTGCGTGTGCCGCCGGGGGCACAAATGCTGGTACCTCTTAAACTTCGTAGGCCCTTCGCTAAGGGTGTTGGGGATCAGGGTGTTGTGCTGGGGCCGTCTAGGGCCGGGGTTAATGGGCCTCATTTAATTCCGGCCCAGACCATCGTAAGGGGGGACGAGGATCCCTTCATCGCGGTCCTCAATGTCGGGTCGCAGACAGTAGTGGTTCCCCAAGGGACTGTGCTCGCTCACGCGACGCCGGTGCCCTGTGAGGAACCTGCCGTGAACCACATTGACACTGCTGCTCGGACGCACCCGCATTCGGACGGCGATGAAGGGTGGCTCGACGCGCTTTGTGCGGGATCGACGAACCTGTCCAATTTAGAGCGCCAACGGCTTAGATCGCTGCTAAAGGAATTTTCCGACGTTTTCAGTCGGAATAAATACGATTTGGGTTGTACTCACCTGCTGCGTCACCATATTGACACGGGTGACAGCGCGCCTATTCGCCAAAATCCTTTTCGGTTGAGTCCCGCCGAAAAGGACCATGTCAAATCGGCTGTCGATGACATGTTAGCCGCCGACATTATCTCTCCCTCTACCAGCCCTTGGGGAGCACCGATTGTCCTGGTTAAGAAACAGGATGGCTCGTTGCGGTTTTGCGTAGATTTCCGTCGCCTTAATAAGGTTTCGGTTGCCGACGCATACCCGCTCCCACGGATGGACGAATCGCTGGACGCCTTGGCGGGAGCGCGATTCTTCTCCACACTAGATTTACTTTCGGGATTCTGGCAGCTTCCTCTGGACGATGATTCGAAGCCTAAAACCGCTTTCCGTACACCGCACGGCCTGTTCCAATTCAACCGGTTGCCGATGGGCTTACACTCAGCGCCGGCAACCTTCCAGCGGTTGATGGAATTGGTTTTGGCTGGATTGCAATGGGAATCGTGCCTGATTTATTTGGATGACGTAATTGTTTTTGGAAGAACCTTTGACGAACATCTCCAGAGGCTGCGGGCGGTTTTCCAAAGGATGCGGGCTGCTAATTTGAAATTTAAGCCCCAAAAATGCTATTTGTTTCGCGAGTCAGTGCGTTATTTGGGGCACATCGTGGGGCGCTCGGGTATTGCTACCGATCCCGCCAAAACGCAGTGTGTCAGCTCCTGGCCAATTCCGACCTCGGTGGGGGAGGTGAGGAGTTTTATTGGCTTCGCTTCATATTACCGACGGTTCGTCGCTAATTTTGCTACAATTGCCAAACCCCTACATGCTTTGACATCAAAAGGGGTTCGGTTCCACTGGGGTCGGGATGAGGAAGTAGCTTTCTGCTCCCTTCGGGATGCATTGGTGAAGGCTCCTCCTTTGACTTACCCCGATTTTTCGAGGCCATTTTTGCTCGACACCGACGCGAGCAACACAGGTATCGGAGGCGTGCTTTCCCAGGTGGTTGATGGCGTGGAACGGGTGGTTGCGTACGGCAGTCGGGTGTTGTCTCCAGCGGAGCAAAAATATTGTGTCACCCGTAGAGAACTGTTGGCAATTGTTTTCTTCATCCAACAGTACCGCCCATATCTGTACGGTCAGCATTTCACTGTCCGTACGGATCATGCGGCACTGCAGTACGCCCTGAAGGTTCAACAGCCATCGGGACAATTGTCCCGATGGCTGGAGGTCCTCCAGGATTTCGATTTTGACACCACCTATCGTAAGGGCATTCGCCACACAAATGCGGACGCTCTGTCGCGCATGCCAACCACCTCCGAATGCGCATGCCTCCTGGGGTCGGGGCGTTGCAAGCCAGCTGGGGACATGACGGTTCCAGTCCTGGCGGCCGCCGCCGATGTTGACACATCGCTCCCCGATGAGATCGGGAAACAGGGAAGGGATTCCCTGCTTGGGTTGCCTGTGATTGAGTGGGGACGCCTCCAGATGGAGGACGCCTCCCTCCTCGCGCTGCGTCGTCGCGCCAGGGAGAGGGGGTGTGGGACGGGTGATGCCGACAATTGGGAAATACACGCGGGCTTGCTCATGCATTGGGACGGTAAATCCCACCGTCACCGGCTGGTAGTTCCTGCGGGGTTACGGGGTAAGGTGGTGTGGGCTGCTCATGAGCGCCTCCTCCACCTGGGTACCCAAAAGACCCTCGCCTCGCTCCAGCTGGATTTTTTTTGGCCGGGCATGACACGGGATGTCACGGATCTCCTGGCAGCATGCCCCCGGTGTGCGCAACGCAAACCACCAGCTCGGGAGTCGAACCCGCCGTTGCAGTCCATCACAGTCTCCAGGGTGAACGAACTCGTAGCGTTGGATATCCTGGGGCCGTTTCCCGCCACCCCTAGGGGCAATAGATATTTGCTAACAGGGGTCGAATACTTCACACGCTGGCCTATGGCCTGGCCCCTGGCAAATCAGTCGGCAGCAGCCATCGCGGACGCCTTTGTCCAAGGCTACGTCATGGACAAAGGTGCTCCGGAGCGGCTGCTGACCGACCAGGGTAAAAATTTTTCCGGGAACCTCCTCAAACAAGTCTGTGATCTCCTAGGTACAAAGAAGATTCGTACCTCTCCCTATCACCCACAAACTGACGGGATGGTCGAGCGTCTGCATCGTACCATCACGTCTATGTTGTCGCACCTGGTTTCGGAGTCACAGACCAATTGGGACTTGCAAATTCAAGGGGTCCTGGCAGCATATCGATTGGCCCCCCATGCTGCCACGGGATTTTCACCCTTCTTTCTCATGTATGGTCGCGAACATGACCCACCTGTTCGGGCACAGCTGCAGATCCCCGCGCCTCTAGGTAAAATTAAATTGGACGAGCACGTTAAATTTAACCTTCAAAAGCTAACTGAGGCGCGGGATGCTGCCATGCTCAATTCCCGCATGCGCCAAAAGGCGAATGAGCGCCTCAGACTCGCGCGCGCGCACGTGCTGCAGTGGAAGCCAGGGGACAGGGCATGGCTGCACTGTCCCCAGGTACCGCTTGCGACCTCCTCGAAACTGGTACGGCCATGGCGGGGCCCCGTCGAGGTGGTCGAGGTTTTGCGACCGCAGTGCGTTCGTATCAAGTGGGGGAGGCGCCGGTGGTTCGTTCACCCCTCTAGACTAAAACCCTTCGTTGCGGTGCGGGACTCTGCTCCACACGCGCAGGGCCAAGCATGTGAGGGGTCGACCGACCCGGAGGGTCCGCCTCTGTTGATCTCACCTGACGTCTTGCCGGTTGCCCCGCCCCCAGGTTCTCCCGGAATGACGGGCTCGCGCACATCCCTCACGGGGGATGCCGAGGGTCCCGCCACTCCAATTGCGGACTCGCCTCGGATGGGACAGCGGCCACCGAATGGTCCGCCATCTGAGGTTGGCCCTTGTGACGGGCCTGCGGTAAGGACGCGCGCTAAAATGCGCAGACTCTTATAAAAACACTGGAACGCGAACAAGAAGTGAAAACGAAACGAAAATAAGAAGAAAATTTTTTTTTATTTTTTTTTGCGTTTTCTGGTACACTTTCGTGTGCTATTGTTACTGGACGCTGCGTTCGTGTGGCGCTCTTGGCGCGTTGTTGTATTATGGCTGTGTGTGTGTGTGCGTCTTGTGTGCGTGTTGTGCGTGCGCTGAGGGTTCCGGGAAATGTACATATCTTGCCTCTACGGATTTCGTATTTATTCGGGGGGGGGGCGCGTCGGTTTGTTCTCCCTTTAGGGGCATTGTTAGTGTTGTTGTTCAATTCTCGTTCTGTTAAATGAAAAAAAAATGGGGCACACACGGGGGGAGTTAAGGGGTAAAGATTCATTTGTTGAAATTGTTGCAGCCGGGACGGCTGCGAGCTATGCGGGGGGGAGTGATGTAGGGATGTTGGAGAGAGGGCCGTTATGCATGGCAGCCTATGGGAAAGAAACACAGTGGGCGGGGCTACGTGTGTGCACAGGGAGATGCCCTCTGCGACGTCCGAGCCAGACACCCTGGGGGGGGGCTGGTTCGGCGTTACGATCCCCCGGGGCCCCACCCCTCAAGGAGGGTTGGGTATAAAAAGGGGTCGTTATATGGGCTTAGTCAGTTATGTTATAGTTAAGCTAAGAAGTCGGAAGACGTCGTAGCTAGAGCCCTGGACTCCCCCTGATCGCCGCCCTTATCAGGGCCCCACGGGATCAGGCTCGAGCCAGTGGCGTGGTCCCGTGAACCAGAGCCAGTGCTCTGGGACTCCGGGTACCGAGCCCGATTACCAGTGTCGGGCCAGACAGCCTCCCCTAGCTCTTAGTGGAGGACTCAGGGGATAGGCTATGGATAGCTAGGGGTATTCCCTGAGTTATACGGGTGAGGGGGCCGCTACCCCCTCTAGGGCTGTCCTGTACTGGCAACTTGTTAAATAAATATACGTGTGCCTCAACTCCGTTGTCAAGCGTCCTCGACGGGTACTTCACATGGGTATGCGTTCCCAACAATGTGATTTCTTTCGTATGAGAAATACATGAGGGCTTCATTGGGGTATGAGTAATAGCGCTAATAATAATAAAATAATAAAGATGGTACTGCACTCACAAGTGCATTCTATTGCACTCCTACAAGGCAGCAGTGGGAGACGAGGTTGGAGCTTCTGCTGCACTCCCAATCAGGGGCACTCAGAGAACAGCTTCAGGACCTCCGTGATCTTAGTGATGCCCTCAGTCTACATTTGTGTGGTGAGGTTTATTTTAGGTGGAGCCTGAGACTAACCTGGTCTCGTGAGTTCTCACCTGGCTAAGCAATTCGATAAAAACATGCAATCGTCACTACGAATCGTCATGCCTACGTACGGTTCGAAAGAAGATCAGCATACATCATAGATGTATGGCAAGCGAGGTCTGGTTGACTCAAGAGCGTGCGTCGCTCTCATTGGCTGAATGATGGGGGAGAGGACGTTTTCTCAGCCACTGCTGCTGTGTTCTCACTCGTAAGCACTTTGTAGATGTTTTTATTTTTAAAAATTCGTTAAAAAGATTATCCAGGACAAAGAGCGCTATAATGAAGTCGCGCTGAGCAAAGTCTGCCTGTATTTCATTTGTTGTAATGTACGATTCGTACATTGTGCTAAATCTAATTGAGCAACGTTGTTGTCAATGCATTACAGGCTCCGGATTCATTATGCGTGGCTGCTTGTCCAGAAGGAAGCAGGAAGGAATACGAAGCGGGGCAGCCTTCCTGCTGCTACAGATGTGTGCAATGCTCAGATGGCGAGTTCAGCAAGACTAAAGGTATTGCTGTGGATGCAAACAAATTTGACCGTGGGCTTTACCCTTTCTGGCAATAAGTGATGTAAAAGGAGGCTGTCTCTGATGTTGGCTAATCATTTCCAAGGACAATGCATACATTATTAGAAAAGCATGTTTTTTTGCATGTTTTGCCACAAAGATGTATGGTTAATGCAGACTTGATGATGCCTTGCAAACGGTGTCTTTATTATTTGAACATCTTAACACCGGTGTTAAATGTGTAACCTGGTGCAGAATGTGAACATCAGCACTGAGGAGACAAAGGCGGCTGGGCGTGGTGCTGGCCACCCACCCCCTCTTGTGCCGTGTCGGCCTTCATAGGTGCCACTCGCTAATAGCGAGTACAGCAAACCCTTGCCCACTGCGGGAGTTACAATCTTCCAAATAGCTGCAATCAGCAAATCTGCAATCCGCAAACTCAAAGGCATTTTGGCAAAAATTAGGGATTGGTTCACAGTTCGTTGTTCAACACCCCCTCCTTTTTAAATCCTTTATATTAAGTTCGCTTGCTTGCTTGCGTGCTTGCTTGCTTGCGTGCTTGCTTGCTTGCTTACGACCGTGCAAATCTTTCGGTCGTTTTTTAACCCCCTTCCCGTGATCCAATCGAGCTGACATTTTCCACACAGGCTCGTTGTGCGAGACAATTAATGTTCGTGAAAAAAAAATTCCCAAAATGTTACACTTTTTAGGCAAAAAAATTTATTTTACATATATTCAAATAGAACTCATTCATGGCTTTGGCTGAACGTCACAGTGTAAGAGCCCAGAGCGTAACCCCTCCACAGGCCGTGGCGGAGTAGCGCAGTTGGTAGCGCCCTCGCTTCCCATGCCAAAGGTCGCGGGATCGATCCCCGCGTCCTCCACAGGCGAATATATTTTTAAATCCTTTATATTAAGTTCGCTTGCTTGCTTAGGACCGTGCAAATCTTTCGCTCGTTTTTTAACCCACTTCCCGTGATCCAATCGAGCTGACATTTTCCAAACAGACTCGTTGTGTGTGACAATTAATTTTGATGAAAAAAAAATACAAAATTTTACACTGTTTAGGGAAAACAAATTAAATATTTTATTACCAATTGCTTAATGGTGGCAGACAATCATCTGACGCATAGGTGGCAGCCATCTCAAGCCAGAGGATGAGAGGACTTTAGCCGCCACGCATATAAAGGATTTATAGTGAAAAACTTTGTTTTTACGGGTTTACTTGTTGTTCCCCTATACCAGGGGTCGGCAACCAAAATAACAAGAAGAGCCATTTCTTTCCAATTCGGTACAAAATTCAGTATTTCAAGAGCCGCAATGCATCTATGTACATACGTACATATCGTCAAGAAGCAGCCCGTAAAGAGCCGCATGCGGCTCCGGAGCCGTAGGTTGCCGACCCCTGCCCTATACCAACCCAAACATTAAACAGGAAGTATTTTAATCTGGATTTAAAGCTTTCGTGACTGCAGGAATCCATACTCTTTGGTTATTTCGGTAAAGTCACGAAGTTAGAAACAAGTAAACCCGTAAAAACAAAGTTTTTCACTATAAATCCTTTATATGCGTGGCGGCTAGAGTCCTCTCGTCCTCTGGCTTGAGATGGCTGCCACCTATGGGTCAGATGATTGTCTGCCACCATTAAGCAATTGGTAATTAAATATTTAATTTGTTTTCCCTAAACAGTGTAAAATTTTGGATTTTTTTTACGAACTTAATTGTCACACAACGAGTCTGTGTGGAAAATGTCAGCTTGATTGGATCACGGGAAGTGGGTTAAAAAACGAGCGAAAGATTTGCACGGTCCTAAGCAAGCAAGCGAACTTAATATAAAGGATTAAAAAATAGATTCGCCTGTGGAGGACGCAGGGATCGATCCCGCGATCTTTGGCATGGGAAGCGAGGGCGCTACCAACTGCGCTACTCCGCCACGGCCTGTGGAGGGGTTACGCTCTGGGCTCTTACACTGTGACGTTCAGCCAAAGCCATGAATGAGTTCTATTTGAATATATGTAAAATACATTTTTTTTGCCTAAAAAGTGTAACATTTTGGGAATTTTTTTTCACGAACATTAATTGTCTCGCACAACGAGTCTGTGTGGAAAATGTCAGGTCGATTGGATCACGGGAAGGGGGTTAAAAAACGACCGAAAGATTTGCACGGTCGTAAGCAAGCAAGCACGCAAGCAAGCAAGCACGCACGCAAGCAAGCAAGCAAGCGAACTTAATATAAAGGATTTAAAAAATAGATCATGACGTTTCGATCGCAACACAAGTAACCGTCATCAGATGAGATCAACACAGCAGGGAAACTGCTGACGAAGGAGAAAGAGCTGCTGCAACAAGAGGTTGTATAAGGTAGGAGGCAAGCTGCTGATGCAGGCTGCTTCTAAAGGGTAGAAACGGGCGTAGCCCAAGAGTCATAAACGACTGCTGAGCGTGAGACAAGGGGGGGATCTTGCCTCTCACAGCGCATTTGGCAGCGCCGCAGCTTGTGTTACACATATAAATGACATTAACTTGCTAATCCCCCTAATCTCTCTGCCTAATCTCTCCCATCAATATAGTGATAGTCTTCCATTAACACTGCTGTGTGCCATATGCGGGAACGATACTAGTATGCGGGGACGGAAGCTCATTTCATGCTAATCTCTCTCCCTAATCTCTCTCCCGAATCTCCCCCATTAACACAACTGACGTGCTTGCGTACGGGGATGGAATTCCTTTCCAGCTCAGACCCCGCCTGCTTGTCCATCTACATATATATAACGTCTTGTTGTTGTAACAGCTCTCTCGCTGGTTCAGCAGTTCCACTACTGGATACCAAAAATTCCACCTGAGGACGACCGCTTGTGTTGCGATCGAAACGTCGTGATATATTATTTTATTTTTCTATCTACGTGACTTTACCGAAAGAACCAAAGAGTAAGGTAGTATTTTGAATGTAAAATATGACGCATATTTATCGTGTTAAATGTAACTTATATGGTAAATGTATAGAATTAAAAAACTGAGGACACCACGTGATCTGAGACCCGAGATGGGCCGCTTGGGAGACAAGACGGCTATAGGTGTGTCTTTCCGCAGCAGCAGCAGCATTGCGAGTTACAATGCATACAGGAATTTCGCGGTCAACCGCGAATGATTGATCGGCGAACTGTACCTCAATAGATTTGGTGCGAAACAGCAAAAACCGCGATAGCTAAACCTGCAAGAGGGAAGGGTTTGCTATACGTTGTTGTGACCTGCAAAGTGTGGTGATCGGACGGAGTGTTGATGAGACCACACCATCAGTGCCCATGCCCTCTCACCGTTGTTACTGTGTTCCGTTACAGACGCCAATAACTGCGTGAGGTGCCCTCCGGACTCCTGGTCAACGGGAACGCACACCGACTGCTTTGTTAAACCCGTGCAGTACCTAAAGTGGGACTCTGTCGAAGGGCTCATTCTTCACATTGCCGCGATCGTTGGCCTCTTTCTCACGTTCGATGTACTCTTCATTTTCTGCAAGTATAGAGAAACACCAATCGTAAAGGCGTCAAATTTCAAAATAAGCCTCATGCTATTGGTTTGTTTGTTCTGCAATTTCCTCTGCATCTACGTGTTTGTCGGCATACCAAAGCCCTGGATGTGCATTGCCCGACAGCCCTTTTTTGGTGTCAGCTTCTCGTCCTGCTTGTCTTGCATCTTGGTCAAAACAATCTCAATGATAATTGCGTTCAAGCCCAATCAAACCAGGAATGACACATTCCACAGACAAATGACACGTGCAGAAATCCCTATCGTAGCCGTGGTTATTGCCATAGAAGTTGCATTGTGCGTGGTCTGGTACTTCCTAGCATCTCCGAGCGTATTTAGGAATGAAAACATCAAAGCCGACACAATCTTCCTGCAATGCGACGAAGGCTCTCCATTCAACTTTGCGTTTATTATCGCGTATTTGTACGTTTTGGCATTGATTTGTTTAATGCTATCATTCATGGTACGCAAGCTTCCTAATAACTTCAACGAGGGCAAGTTCGTGATGTTCAGTGCCTTAACGTTCTTTATTGTGTGGATTTCATTCATCCCCGCTTACATTCTGAGTAACGAGCACAGGGTCGTTGTTGAGATCATCTCTATCATTCTCTCTGGCTACGGAATCCTTATTTTTCTGTTCTTCCACAAATGCTACATCATTTTGCTTCAACCACAGAAAAATACAAGAGAGCATGTAGATAGACAGTTGAGGAATTATATAGAAAGAGAGGAGTAAGATAATGTTGGAGGAACTGCTGCTACGCCCCCAGTCCAGGTCACAGCTTCATGACCTCCGTGATCTTAGTCATGCCCCCAGTCTACATTTGCGTGGTTAGGTTTATTTTAGGTGGAGCCTGAGACTATCCTGGTCTCGCCTGGCTAAACAAATCCATTTTTTTAAATGTAATTATGACTACGAATCGTATTAATCGAATCGGGTCTGGTTGGCTGAGCGTTCGTTTTTCTCATTGGCTGAGAGAATGATGGGGGTGGGTACGTTTCCTTGGCCGGCACTGCTGTATCTTCTCACCATTAGGCTTTTATTCTAAGTAAAAATCTGCTCCAGGACAAAGAGCCCTATGACGAATCAGCGTTTTATGGGGTCGCGCTAGGCGAGGTCTGCCTGTATGTTCTATGATTCCATCTGCATGCATATGTAATCAAATAATTGTGGATGGGAGTTTTACAGTTGTACCATTTGGATGTATTTCATGCAATTCTAAGAATTTTAATATTTAGTAGTGTGATCATTTATCTAGAACTTTAAATGTTTGTCGGTTGAACTATATTCAATCATTTATTATACTTGTAATTCATGCAGTGTACCCATGAAGTTACATCTATTACTACACTTGTGAAGTATTCGGAATGACGGCAGGAAACCACTTGACGGGTAGCACACTTTTTATTAAACCTTGACTTGTCACGATACAACGTGTAGTCACTATTCCTCACACTACACACACTTCACTTGACACGTGTGGTCACTACCCTTCCCACTACACACTCCACTTGACACGTGTAGTTACTATGGCTCACGCTGCATGCTCACACTGCATGCTCACACTGCATTCCAGCCCCGTAACGTCCGTGGAGCCTCCAGGCCCACCCCAGCTTGGGCGTGGGTCACAACCTCTGGGTCCCGAGGGCCGGCCCTCACACGGACGTTCGGCCCCGGGTCCCAGGGTCCCGCCTCTGGGTCACACAGAGCCCCGGCCCTTACAAGGACAGCGGGACTAGGTGCCGCAGGGCCCTATATCTTCCTCCTCCGTCTTCAGTCTTCGCTTGTCACCAACTCCCCGTGCGCCTGTGCGCACCACCTTATATAGCCCCCGCTCTCGGGAGACGGAGCGTATGCGGACCTCGACGTGAGCATCCCCCTTAGTTGATCAATCCCCGCGCGCTTGCCCCAGGATCCCATTGCTGTCAGCGCGCGTCACCGATACCCAGCCAATCACTGCCTCATAACCCCTGACCCCGCGCTGACCCCTGATCCTTCACTGTCAGCGCGCGTCACCAACACACACAGCCAATCACTACGCGCTGGCACACGATCCCCACCCCAGCGCGTATCACCACTACACTTGTATAGCTATAGAGCATATTCTCTGGGTCTTTCGGTAAAGCCACTTAGAACAAAAATTAACAAAAAACTACGACGTTTCGATCACAACACAAGCAATCGTCATCACGAGAAAAAAATAAAGCTATAGAGCAGTTTGAATTTCCTGGTTGAAATATTGGCAAAATATTTGGTAAATGCATATGGTTTTTAAATCGAGAACCTGTAGTGATCTAACAAGAACAACCGCCATTCGCCACTAAGTGGCGGCGACGTCACCACGACGCTTGTGCCAGGCCATGTGCACCTTGAGGCCACGTGAAGTGTCGAACGCTCGCTGGCAGGTCACGGGGCAGACCCAGGTGCCACGGGTCGCAGGTTACTGAATAGAGTGTCTAACACCTCTACACATGCAAACACAGCTTGTTTGGCTGGATAGAGGCTAAACGGACATGGCACGAGCTAGAGGAGAGTGTAATTTGGAGCTTTCGTGAGTGCAGAAATTACTCTTTGGTTATTTCGGTAAAGTGACGTATAAAGATAAAGTAATAAATTAAGTACTAGCATACGACGTTTCGATTGCAACACAAGCAATCATCATCATCATCAGGTATAAATGAAATAGAAACACAAATCTAGTATACTTATAAATGTAATGTAATACAACAGAGAATCGGATAACATAACAGTCAACACTTAACTGTGTCTGTGTCTTTAAAATTTCACACTTAAATTCAAATTTAGCAATCTTTGGAAGAACGTAATCAACCAGGATATGCGTTAATTGTGTGTTGACCGACCCTCTGTGTTGCATTGCATTACATTTCGAAATTTGCTAGGTTTATTTGATTTAGTGTACTTTCTCTGTCTCCACTCGTTTTGTCGTTCTTATGTTATGCTCTCTCTGTGTATCTCGGCTGTTGTCCCTCTCCCTCTCTGCTTTTGTCTGTTCTTCGTGTTTGTGTCTTGTCTCTCTTTAAAATTTCACACTTAACTTCTAACTTAGCAATCTTTGAAAAACGTAATCACCCAAGCTATGCGTTAATTGTGTGTTGACTCTCTGTGTTGCATTACATTACATTTCGAAATTTTGCTAGGTTATTTAATTCAGTGTGTCTCTCTCCCTGTCTCCTAATTTTTTCAAGCTTTTGCACCGTACCACTCATTGACATGCTAATTTCTCTAACCCTTCCCTCTCTCTCCGCCCCCGCCCCCTCTCTCTATTTAAGGCCTCGACACAGAGACGTGGTTTCTCTGTGTGCCTATGTTTGTCTCTATGTATCTCTGCGATATCTGTCTGCTTATATGTCTGTCTATATGTCTCTGGTTCTGTGTTTTATCTCTCAGGAAGAACGTAATCAACCAGGTAGGTTGTTGACTGTAATGTTGTCCGACTCTCTGTTGTATTACATTACATTTCTAAGTATACTAGATGTGTGTTTCTATTTCATTTATACCTGATGATTGCTTGTGTTGCAATCGAAACGTCGTATGCTAGTATTTAATTTATTATTTTATCTTTATACATGACTTTACCAAAAGAACCAAAGAGTAAAGGAGAGTTCATGGGCGAGCGAGCGGGTGGGTAAGTGAATGGATGGGTGAGTAGGTTGTTGGGTGGGTGGCAGCGGCGAGAGAAAAGATGGACTGATGTGGTATGGGAGGATGTGAAGTTGAATGGACTTGCCGAAGACTGGTATCAGCGGTGTCAAGATTGGCCTCTCAGGAGGAGGTTCGTGAAGGACGCTGCTGGGGAGTTGGAGACAGTCACCCTCCAAGAGGGTAGAGGAGCGATGCTCGCAAAAAGGAGCAGATAAAATTAAGCAAGTTGGCACAGTAGGGAGTAAAGATAGTGCATTTGCCAGTCAACTCAGTCAATCTGTAATAAACCACGACGACGACAATCTGTAACTTGTGTCTTCTTTATTATTTATTCATTCCTTCACAGCTGGACAGCTCCACGCTCTTCACTCTGACACGGCTGCACTCCCATTCCCGCGCGGTTAGATGTTGTCGCTCGTGCCAGCTCACTCACACCCTCTCCCACGCACCCCTGTCGAGCGGCCTGCAAGGAGGAAGCCTCCGGCCCGCCACGTGGCCGCTGGCGTTCCGGATGCGCGAGACGTGGTCCCGCTGCTTGACTCCACACACTGACCCCAAGCCCTGTCCGGCTTTCCCTTATATCCCCTGACCTACGTCACCAAGCCCCGCCTACAGCCACACTCCCTCACGACCCTTCTAGATGGTTACTCCCCAGAGCCTTTAAGCTCCGCCCTTAACTTCGGCTCATCCCTCTGATGGGTTGATGCCCAGGCGGCGGAGCCTATCCCACTGATCGGCGATCGTCGGTGAACTCTCGTATTACAAATCCATCTGGGTCTGTCCCCTGACCTGTCAATAAGCCTTCGACTCTTCACGTGGCCTTGGAGTGTACCTGGCCTGGTACAAGTGTAGTGGAGTAACGCGCGCAGGGTCTGCAAGTGGTGTGCACGCACTCAGGTGCGGAGAGAGACAGCAGCCAGAGGTGACCAATTAAGATGCATAGCGGTGATTGGCTGGCTGCAAATGCAGACACGGTGTAAGCGTCTCGGGGTCTGGAGATTGAGGCATAGCAGCGGAAGCCACAGGCGTGAGGCGACGGGAGGTCGCCAGCTTAATTAATGAGTTAATGAGTGAGGGGATATAAGGCGTTGTGCGGAGACACGCGGGGGAGTTGTGAGTTGGGTTGGTTGGAGTGAAGACAAGTCCGGGCCCTCTCAGCACACCGCGTCCTCTCCAGCGGGGATGCCTGGTCCCCCGCTGGAGGCAAGGGCGAGGATGGAGCAGCGAGGGTAGACAGGCTAGCAGTGGAGAAGCTAGCAGAGTATATGGCGAATGGCTAGCAGTGGAGAAGCTAGCAGAGTTTATAGGCTAGCAGTGGAGAAGCTAGCAGAGTATATAGTAATAGAGAGAGAGCGGAGCGAGAGAAGCGTGGCAGGCGAGCACCGCAGGCGGGAGGGAGTTGCGATGGAGTCACGTGGTGTTGAACACGAGGAGTTCTGTTGAATAAAAGTGACACAGGAGAAAAAGAAAGGTGTCTGCGTGAAATAAAAACACTACACAAGTGCCGTGGTGGCGAATGTCAGCCATTGTTGTTAACCTGTATTGATCAAACGATGATCTCATTATCATAGTTGGTTAACAATGGATTATGCATTTGTGGACACCAAAGTAACAACATGCAATGCGAGTTTTATTTTTACATCTGACAGCCAATGGAGCATTGCTTGATCATTCCTGAGCCAGCAAACTTCGCTTTCCAACGTTGTGGTAATAAAGCATCATATGTTGTCTTTGCGTTTCTGAGTATGGAATTGAAGCCTTTTGTTCCAACATCAAACTAATTGTACCTTAAGTATTAATTACATGCAGTGCAATACACCACAGTTTACAATGACATTCCAATTTAAACTGTTACTGTTTTTTTTGGTCTTCAGACATTTTGGGTTAAATATATGAATCTCTCTTAATCCGCATGTAAATACAGCAAACCCTTGCCCATCGCAGGGGTTGTGTTCTTGAAAATAGCGGCAATTGGAAAATCCACGAACCTCAAACTCAAAGGCATTGTGGGGAAAACTCGGGGGTAGGGTTCACGGTTTGTAATACGACACCTCCTTTTGTTTTACGTTACCCTATCAACCCAAACATTACACAGCAAGTATGTTGATTGTAAAATATTACTTGCTAGTGTCAAATATAGTGCACAGTACTGTACACATATCCGTGTACAGTAGTGTACAGTACACTAATGGAAGACAAATCGTGGGTGCTGAACCGCACTGGAAGCTGGGAACACCACGTGACCTGGGGCCCGCGATGGGCCGCGTGGGAGGCAAGACGGAGACACAAGACGCGGGAAACGTGGTGGTCCGCAGCAGCAGCAGCATCGTCACCGCGAGCAGTGCAGTTACAATGTGAACAGGAATCCGGCGGTCAACCGTGAATGGTCAAGCCGCCACAGGGGCGCAATCGGCGAACTGTACCTCAATAGATTTGGTGCGAAACCACAAAACTGAAATAGCTAAACCCGAGAGAGAAAATGGTTTGCTGTAATATGTTTTACAACGGTGTGAGATCACATTTAATGTAGATCTTCCAGAGTTGACTAGCACACTACTTGTTTGAACGAGCTTGTTTAGACCAGGTATAAATATTACATATTGTGACAAGCATGTCCATACATTCTTAAAATAAAAAAATCACCCCTTCAGTTGAAATGACTTTGTGGGGCCTGATACTAGATGCCCTGCCGAAACACCAACACGCTCTACTTTAAACCTTCAGGACCAGGAAAACCACATTGGCTAACTGGGAAGATCATGAACCCCCCTCGTGGAAACAGTGGCGCAACACTCTTTAAGCCCAAGCAGGAATTGAGTACTTAAGCCACAAGCTTAATGGGAAGGAACGGGAGTTTGAGACCAGGTGATCCCTCCTTCCTACGGAGCCTAAAATGAGGGGCGTGGGCGAAAAAGTCTGGAGATGGGGATGGGTGTAAAGAGGGGATCTTTGAGTGGTGGGAGGTTAGTGCTTAAGCTTCATATGGCACGTATGTTTTTATTTGTAGGGATTAATTTGCTCCCCCCTGTTTCCCCCACTCCCCCGGCCCCTGGTCTTTCCTCAATATGTTAGTTACCTTTCCCCTTCCCCCTTTGCCCTCACCCAATACAAATCTCCACGTACCTGCACGAGGTCCCCACTTGGGTGGGGCAGCGAGCCCAATCCACCCTTCCCTTTGTACGATCCTGCTGCGCCGAATTAGAGTTGCTGTTGGCAGAGTTTATGTTCCCTTCTGATGGTGATTGGCGTATTGTACCGGGCTCGTGCTGTGTTGCAATAGAAACATTTTAAAAAATCTACAAAAATATGCTATGACTTGTCTATTCTGGGCTGGTGGCTCCTCGCAATGGCAAGGTTGGGAGTTTGAATCCTGGTTTGGCGTTGACTCAATCCATCATCCCTCCAGGGTCTCTAAGATGAGTACCACTTTGTGGGGAAGTGAACAGTGGTTGTCCTTCATAGACTCGACCCCACCATAGGAATGTGGAATATCCACCATTGGCTCAAAGGTGTATAAATAGAAGATGACCACCGCCTCAATGCTCATTTGAGCAGCAGATCACTGACTTTTCTGCATGCTGGCTTGAAGCAATATGTGGAATGTTAGACGTCAGCTGGTGCCTTCAACATCGCCGCATTTGAATCGTTCCCCACGTTATAATCATTCACCAAGGTGTCATGCGATTTAGGGACTCTCACTGATGCTGGCGCCGGTCCAATCAGCTGAATGTAGAGCTGCCCTGTCTGCTCCATGTCCTTCAGTCTGGAATAACCTTCTGGGCTGAATTTATTGTCAATTAACCTGCAATGGAGAAAGGGGATGCATGTGAGTGGACATGCCATTAAATTAAGTTAACTGAACTAGGTGTCAGCATGTAAAAATTATACCCATGTGACAGAAGGAGATTAGATTAGAGCCAATGTTGCCATGGGAAAGTCAGCATTGAGGAAAAACACAATACTGCTCACAAGTATTCTTTGGGTCTTTCGGTAAAGTCATGTAGATAGTTTCAAAGTAAAAACTACGATGTTTCGATCACAACACAAGCAGTCGTCATCAGGAAAAGGGGGGTAGCTTCTAAAGGCAAACTGTTTATAACGGTTTAAAATGGGCGTAGCCCAAATGTCAGCAGCATGGGTGGGGCAGCTAATGTTAATGTAAGTGAAGTGACATCGCGGGATGTCACTGTGCTGTGCCAGCCATAGAGAGGCACGGCGTGCGATGTAACGACATCGCGGACACCACGATGATGTGGGTTTAGTACCGGCCCTAGAGGGGCTCGGTGAGCGCTGGTTGCTAGCGTGAGGTGGCACCACGCTTGGCGAACAGTGCCAGCCCTACAGGATAGGGTGTGGGTGTGCCGGGGTTACTAAAGATCATGGCACTGGTTGACCCGAGAGGACACGTGACCGGTTAAGTCTACAAAGGGGCCCTAAGTGGGGGCTAGGGGTGGTCACGTGGTCCCGGTCCAGATCCTGTTCGAGGATTCTGGAAGGTGGTCGTGGCCAAGGAGGGAGGCAGCCATGTCGCATAGGATACAAGCCGGGTTCCCCAGAGAGACCGGCGTTGTTCATCTTGAAGAAGCCTTCGTCTGCGTCCTACGTTCTACCGAGTCTCCAACACGTGGACCTGGACCCAAGCTTTGGTCCGGTTCGTTGTAGCAGTTACGTTGTAATTAGTGTAGTTAGCCTGGTGGTCACCACCACAGGTTGTTATTCTGTTAAGGGGCAGTTACCCTGTGTGTTGGTGTTAAATAAATGTGTTGCCTCCAAGAGTACGTCTGCGACACAGTTGAACTCACTACATAAGTGATGGGCAGCGACCGCGATGGCGGTGGGTTTTCACCAATTAAAGGGCTGCCAGGTAAAAATTAGCATGTTAATGTAAGATCGGTGAGCGGCCTCCACGACGAGCGTGCTGTTCATGAACACAAGGCAAATCTGAAACACGGTAGGAGCAATACCTTGGCCGTGGCTGATCATTGTTTTAATGCAGTGGGCTCACACGATATTGATATCTCTAAGACGAAGGTACTTTGCAAACCCACTGGCTATCAACAAAGATTTGTTCATGAAGCCATCCATATATACAGACAGACAAAATTTAAACCGAGAAGATGGGTACAAACTTAGCAATCATTGGAAGGACGTTATCAACCAGTTTAAGTCATAACTGGCTGTGATGTTCTCATCCTGCCACCTTCTGATGTTAGTTGTTATTTTCGGCTCTGCGATTTTACATTAACAGGTTAAATTTCTCACATAAACACAGCCACCTTCGCGCGCAGTACCTCGATGTGGCGGTGGCTCTGCGATCTTACATTAACATGCTAATCTCTCACATTAACACGCTAATCTCTTACATTAACATGCTAACCACTCACATTAACATGCTAACCCCTTAATTAACATGCTAACCTCTCACATTAACATCGCCACCTCAGCGCGCTCGCCGTGGAGGCCGCTCACCGATCTTACATTAACATGCAAATGTTTACCTGGCAGCCCTTTAATTGGTGGAAACCCACCGCCATTGCGGTCGCTGCCCGTCACTTACATTAACATCAGCTGCCCCACCCATGCTGCTGACATTTGGGCTACGCCCATTTTAAACCTTTATAAACAGTTTGCCTTTAGAAGTCAACCCCCTTTTCCTGATGACCATCGCTTGTGTTGCGATCGAAACGTAGTTTTTGTTATTTTTCTTTGAACCTATCTACGTGACTTCACCGAAAGACCCAAAGAATATGAATTCCTGCAGCCACGAAAGCTTTAAGTCGAGATGTAACTGCTCAGAAGATGAAAGAGCATAGTTCATGAAGAGACTCATGGAGATCCCAGTATGGAGTGTATAGGAAACCCTTGCCCATCACGGGAGTTACATTCTTGAAAATACCAGCAATTGGCAAATTCGCGATCTGCAAGCTCAAAAGCATTACAGGGAAAACTTGAGGTTTGGTTGACGGTTCGTAATACGATACCGCTTCCTTTTATTAGATGTTACCCTATACCAAACCAAACATTAAACAGGAAGTATTTTGAATGTAAAATATGATTAATATTATATTCTTTGGGTCTTTCGGTAAAGTCACATAGATAGGTACAAATTCATAAAAATAATAAATATTTAATATTATTATAATACATATTTTATATTATTATTATTTTGATTAATTTGTACCTATCTACGTGACTTTAGACCCAAATAATATGAATTCCTGCAGCCACGATAGCTTTAATTCATGATTAATATTTTTGTAGCATTAAATCTAACTTGTACAGTAAATGTCAAGGTTTTTTTTATTAAGTGTATACGACTGTACACTACAAGAAAAAAATCGCGGCCGACTGAACCTCACTGCCTCCTCACTGGAGACTGGGAACACCCCGTGACCTGGGACCCGCGATGGGCCGCTTGAGAGACAACATGGGGATATAAGACGGCATGTGTGTTATAGCAGCAGCATCATCATTAGCTTGAGCAGTGCAGTTACGTTGCATACAGGAATCTTGTAGTCAATCGCGAATGGTCGAGCCACAGAATGAGACAAATGTATATCGTGTACACTATTGTACATGTTTACGTGTACAGTGGGCTCATGAGGTTGTTGTCTACAGCAATACAAACGTGGACTCTCGACACACAAGTGACGCACACAAAGATGCCGTAAAAAAGACTGAGGAAGAGCAAGGCACGCCGTGTATCACTACTACAGTCGCAGTACTACAGTACCAGCTTCCCCAACCAATGCTGCCAACACCCACGCCAACTCAGAAAAGTGGTCTGCCACGCGCGAGACTCCTTGCGTTACAGCAGCGCGCCTCGCGTTTAGAGAAACACGTTCCGCAAAAAAACATGTGAAAGGGAAAATGTGTAGTGTGAACGCCACACGTTAAACAGGGATTTACTGTATACATTTTAACAATCTATTGAGATTTGCCGGAAATGTGTAAGCGTTTAACGATGTGGCTATGAGCAAAACATGACAAATATGCAGGACTTGAAATTTTGTTAAAATTAGACATTTCATCTTGGAATGCAAGCAGCAGCACATGCCACACAGACTCACGAGACCCAGTCGAAGCAATTGTTAGTGGTGAGGATTTGATGCAGGGCAGGAATTGACTTGTCCGTCAGCGAACATTTGTTCAAGCTGTGGAGGTGGAAAAAAAGAGAGTTCATCATCAATTAAAACCATGCACAGTGCTGCTGTGCCTGCAAGTAAATCTCTCAAGGATTGAAAAACACGTCATTCCAAAAAGAGTGTTCATGAGAGGGGCGTTACAACATTATTTAATTGCACAATCATGCATCCCTGTGTCCGGTCTCACTGATCAATATTTAGTTATAAATTAGTGTTTAGTCTCATATCATCCATGATCAAATGGTGAAGAAAGCACGTCGAGAGCAAGACTAGACACAGAAAGGTGAGTTTATGACTCAAGGGTATGTTAAGTCCATCCCTTAACCTCCGATTAACATGGTTGGCTATGTACAGTGCTAAATAAGTTGAACATAAATACGTACGTAGATTCATGCGTGGTTCTTCCATTAGGAAACACTTCGCAACACGTGGAACGCGCTCGTTACAACGCAGAAGGCCCGCCGTTATAACGCGTAACGCACACTTTAGTAACACGGTTTCTGGTCAACGACGAACTACTTTATTGAGTTACGTGGCTGAGCGGTATGATACAGTACGTGGAAGGAAACAGTAACGCGACGGCGTAGCCTCAGTTATTTGTCCTGCCATCTCACTGTGTGTGCTTACAGGAACTCATCGTACAGTCCTGTGGAGAACAATTCAAAAATACCAATAACAGAATAACGCAGAAACATTATGACGCAAGCTACACAAATGGGTAATAAGGGATTTATAGCAAACCCTTAGCTATCATGGTTTTATGCCAAATGTGTTAAGGTACAGTTTGCGCCTCTGACTTTGCGGATCAAGAATTTGCCGATTGCAGCAATTTTCGAGAACATAACCCCCTCGATGGGCAAGGGTTTGCTGTATAAACGTGTTGAGAACTCACTAGAGCCGTTCCAGTCTCATGGGATGTGTCTGCATCTCCTGAGCAAGATCCTCCATTGCTTTGTCCCCCAGGTCATTTCCGGAAAGCCTACAGACACAAGCAGCTTGTTATAGTCATTATTGTCTATTCAAATGACAGTTGCTGAGCACAGGGCCCAAATACCCAGAAGTGACCAGCAACAGCAGCAGTGGAGGTATTATGCAAATTATTTAATACGTTTCTTGAAATGAGCAAGTTTGAAGAGTAATAATGGCATAAGTATCTATGAATAGGCTTTATCCCTTCCGGAAATAACACAGGTGTTCAGATGTTCAAACACCAAATAGACACCTATTACAAGGCATCAAGTCTGCATTAACCACACATCATGTGGTTAAACTTGCAATTATGCTTTTATAATAATGTCTGCATTGTCCCTGAGACTGATTGGCCTGCACGAGAGACCGCCTCCTTTACTTCACATTGCGGTAGCGCTGTGAGAGGAGTGATGAGGAGCAGGGCAATAACGGTGTCTACGCCATGTCTCAGCACAATGTAATGTCTGGGAACATCAGTGGCCACGACGACAAGAAACTTAAAGAGTGGGAGACAGTTACCAAGATGTCCATTTAAAATGCAACTATTCTAACGAAAGTAACCTGAAAGCTTCGATTTAAAGCTTTCGTGACTGCAGGGATTCATCTTCTTGTTTCTTTCGGTAAAGTCACGTAGAAGGGAAGTAATAAAATAATAAAAATAAAACATAATAAAACAATTCTCACGACGTTTCGGCTACAACGCAAGCAGCCGTCTTCAGGTGAAGACGGCTGCTTGCGTTGTAGCCGAAACGTCGTGAGAATTGTTTTATTATGTTTTATTTTTATTATTTTATTACTTCCCTTCTACGTGACTTTACCGAAAGAAACAAGAAGATGAACCTGAAAGCTTTTTGTAAAAAATTATAATTTGGCAGCAGAAAGATGCAAACATCCACTTTAGCTGTCTCAAGTCGCACACAATGGGTTATGGAGATCGTTGTGTCTGCATGCTTACATGAGCGTTTTAAGGTTTGGGTTTAAGGTGATGATGTTCCAGAGAGCCGGGATCGACTTGGAGGTGAGGCAGCACGAGTCCATGCTGGAGACAAAGGGCAGACAAGGTATTGTAGATTTATACTGAAAGTAACTTCGATGAGTCCTCAATTAACGTGTGGCATTCACACAACGCGTTTTCGCTCTAACGTGGTTCCTCCACAAGGGAACACTTTCGCACAACGTGGAACGCGACAGTGATATCGCGGAATGCGTACACCGTTATAATGCACAACGTGCCCATTATAACGAAGAACGTGCACCGTTATAACACGGAAAACACCCGTTATGAGGAACGTGCACCGTTATAACGCGGTTTCTGAGTGGTCGACGACGAACTTCTTTCTTGAGTGGCTCAGCGGTACGATACAGTACGCGTAGTGATACAATAATGTGGCGGTGTACCCTCAGTTATTTGTCCCGCCACAGTACTCTGTGTGGGTACTGCATATCACGCCAAACTTTATCGAAAAGTACCGCTTAATACAGCACTTTTCTGGATTGTATCTACCAGATTAAACGAAGACTTATTGTACAAGTTTTAACATCATCCAACACATAACGTGCTGTTTCATTAATTAAACGTTGATTATACGCACACACACGCGAAAGTCTTGAGCCTTGCACGAGTCCCCCCTCTCGTATGTGTAGCTTATTCACGGTATTGTGAATGACACTGAATTTGTTCATAATATAGGTTTTTTTGGGTTAGATCGCGTTCATATAAATGTGTCGTTAAACCCGCCACCACCTGACACAGCCAATTAGTAAGGTTTGTCACGTAGACAGAACATGCCAATTCGTTACTGATGCAATGACAGGGTGTCACCTGTCGGCCAGGAGGGGTAATCACGGGTATGGGCGCGTTATATAATAACCAACTAGAAGGGGGGGGTGGGCGTATCTGGCTTAAAGGTAAAAGGCGGGGTTCATCGGGAAGCTCCGGGAACCTGCTCGAAAGTTCTAGAAGGGGGCGTGGCCGGAGGCGGGGCCTGGCCACGCCGGGAAGTATATAGGGGGGACGTAACCGAATGATCGGGGCTGTCGCGGAGTCCCGGGTCCTGGCTGCGTCGCTGCTCGCTGTCATCCCTCTTCGTCGTCTGGCCGCATGGCCGATCCTCTGCATGGCTCCTATCATCGTCATCGCTATATTAGTCAGCCAGCTATGTAGTTAGACGCTGATGATGGGGCTGTGTAGAAAGGTCGGCTGTGTCTAGCTATGTAGATACGTTTATATATATCGCCCAGTGTTCGTGCCCAAGTATGAGAAATAAATAAGAAGCCCTGCAGTCACGAAAGCTTTAAATCGAAATTTAAGAAGCCCTCTATACGTTGTGTCTCAGAAGTCGCTCATTACACGAGTACAGCACACTGGTGTGTTGGAGAGGAAATCCACAATATTTACAATCTGAGTACGGCGTTTCGCCAGTAATTACAACTAGCAGAATCAGATGACAGCCAGATTTGTTCAAACATCCTTCTGTTTCGTTCCTTAAATAGAGGGATAGATGTGATGACAACACTTGTGAGCCCTTCACGTCTGAAGGGGGGGATTAATGAATGCATATAAATTACAATGGGTATCCATTGCCGGTTTGGTTATTCATATGGTAATCAACGTACATTATGCATGTACATTGTTATCACATTGTTATCAGCATATGACAGGTGACACACACAGCACTCACATTAATGCCTGCAGATGTCCACTGCTCTCTTCCATATACTTGGCCATGAGCTCTACTCCATTATCTCCAAATGATTCACTTCCAAACCTGAACATCAATAATAGTGCAATGCTTTACCATCGACCACCACTACACCACCACCATTGCACATGACATCCCTACAACCAGGGTATCGTCCTTCACACCAGCAAAATCTGCACACTGCTAGAGCCCACATTGACAATAACAGAGATGACTGGTGCACACGCATGCTTATATTAACCAAGTAACTATCGCAGCAACGCATTCACGTTAAACGTGCATTGTGGTACTATTTGGCACTTGATCGTGCTTGGCTGAATAAAATTGTCAGCGAGACTACACTGCGCATCAACAAGACAATAAACCCCAGTGGATGTCATTTAACAAGGATCCACTGAGGTATTTTCAAAGAATACTTCCTTTGAACAGTTATTATTTAATTTTGATGCGTAAGATTTGATCATTGTACAACAGTACAGGCTATAACATGTCACACAGGATTTTGTATGCACAGACTTATGTGAACAGTGAACTTTATTAACTTCACTTCAGACGAGTACGGCAAGTCTTTGTTCACACGAGTTTTTTCTGTAACGTAGTTCTTCCATGACGGACGCACAATGGCGAACACGCACCGCTATAACTTGGAACACGCACCGCTATAACTTGGAACACGCACCGCTATAACGCGGTTTCTGAGTGGCTGAGGCGTGATACAGGACGGATTGTATAAGGGACTATTATTGTATCGGGGACTTTACAGTAAGTCCTCGTTTAACGCGGTAGATGTGTTCGTGAAAAGTGCCACGTTAAGTGAAAAGCAAAAACTCTTTCCCCATAAATGCAACATTCACGTTTGGCGAGATACAATTCACACACACAGCAAAATGGCGAGACAAATCATTGATGGTACGTCGCCGCGTTACTGTATCATTCTGTGTACTGTATCAAAAAGTGTTCCCACACCTCCAATTAGTACGGTTTGCTACGTATGGTGCGAACAAAGTTCAACACGTATCGCACAGCTGCGCAGCTCAAGAAAGTAGTTTGCCGTCGACCGCTCAGAAACCGCATTATAATTGGCGGGGGTTCCAAGTTATAACGGATTCAGTAGATGTCATAACGGCACACATTACACGTCATAACGGCACACATTACACGTCATAACGGCACACATTACACGTCATAACGGCACACATTACACGTCATAACGGCACACATTACACGTCATAACGGCACACATTACACGTCATAATGGCACACATTACACGTCATAACGGCACACATTACACGTCATAACGGCACACATTACACGTCATAACAGCACACATTACACGTCATAATGGCACACATTAAACGTTATAACGGGACACGCGTTTCACGTTGTGCGAGAAGTGTTCCCTAATGAAAGAACCGGGTTATAGCAAAAACGTGTTGTGTGAACACTAAACGTTAACCGAGCACTTAACATACCTTATGCCTACCACACCAAACATTACATCCATGACATTTCTGAATGAAACCGCTAACAACTTGTCTCAATGCTGCAACTCACCACAGCTCGTGACATCTCTGTATCGTGGGCTGCAGCCTCACTAATTCTTTGTCGCTGATGCCACACTCCCACAGGTTTAGTTTCTCAAGAGGTCTGTTCCGACTCTGCAGGACGTAAGAGAGGGCTGTGCAGTCGAACGGGCTGAGTGGAGTATGAGACAGATCCAGCGACTCTCTTGTCTGCATGATCTCGCGAATGGCGTCGGGGTCTTGCAGCTCGTACAGGCAGTGCAGGAGGCTAATGAGCCTGCGCTTGTTGGGGTCGCTGGCCGTCATCCTGCGTTTGAGCCACTGGATGATCTCACGCTGGGAGTCCGTGGATGGGCGGTCGAGGATTTCGGCGAGCGTTTTCCAATGAATGCGTGACGCTAATCCGGTGAAAAACTTCTGAAAGATGTCAAACCGTCCATCAGAACACCTCTCCATTTCCTCAATGACAGCAGGAACTGGCAGCTTGGGCTGTGGCAGATACACGGCCAGAGACGCGAAGTACTCTTGAATTGTCAGGTGGGAGAACGAATAGCTCTTGGAGACAATAACGCCTTCGCATTTGAAAATCTCACTAAGAAAAGTTTCCTGCACGCGATCGGAATCGATGCTGAATTCTTGCAGGTGCATTTCGCTGAACAGCTGATTGTTTTCCTGAACGCCTTTGAAAGCCATGTTGGCCAGCCCTCTTATCGTCTCCTTGGCGTTGATGGCGTTCTTACCACCGCAGCCATCGTTGTGGTGTCGAACGAGAACAAACGTGTACTTTGTGAAAAGGTCGGTCATGGAGGTCAGCATGAATATGTCAGATTTGCGATCTTTCAGGTACGACTTGAGAGTGATGGCTGCTATCTGGCAAAAAGCCGGGTTGCAGCACAGAATGCTGAGGATCTCGTACTGCTGCAACATGCCGTGCGCCTGTCTTCCCAGGGCTTCATCTCTGAGGAATTTACAAAAGAACTTCTCGCGCTCTTCAGGCGAGAAGCCCATGATCTCCGAACTTCGTTTGATCTTAATGGAAGCGAGCTGCTGCAGGGCGATGGGTCTGGTTGTCACCAGAAACGAGGCGCCCGTCAGAAGCCTTCCCTCCAGTAGGCCGGCAAGAATCGCCTCCACGCTCCTCCTACTGTTAGGGTCGCTGCAGGGTCTCTGAAAGTCAAGAGGCTTCGCAAACTCATCCAAGCCATCCATCACGAACAATGTCTCCTTCGCGTTGGAAAATATCGTGTCCGCTTCATCCCCCAAATTGTTATGCAACTCGACAAACACTTCTCGGAGTGTGGTCTCTTCAGCATAGTGGTTTAGATCTCTAAATCGAATGTATATCACATATTGGAAGCTACATGAGAATACTGGCTCTCCAGAGAGCAAGCGGTGCACTATAAAGTTGCTCATTGTGGTTTTACCACTGCCTGCAGTGCCCACGAGCAACACTATCAATGGTCGCTCTTCCTCAATGGGGTCAAACAGCTGATTGTGTTTGAACCCATCTCTCTTCATTCGCTGTACAATGTTCTCGTGTGCGTTGAGTCTGACTTCACTCTCGTGTTGTTTGTTTTCATCCACGTAATCATAAGTCACCAAGATGGGCTCCACACACTGCTCTTTGATGGAAATGTGCTCTGTGGGCCTGGCATCATAGCTTCTCATGATCGAAGTCCTTTCCTTCAAGTATTCTTTGTAGATTTTCAAAATGCAACCTAATCCACAACGAGATATAGATTTCAATAAACAAGTTAACATACGAAAGAATATATAAAATAAGTCCTCGTTTAACGTGGTAGATGTGTTCCTGAAAAGTTCTGCGTTGCGTGCAAAAATGCAAAAACTCTTTTCCCATAATGTAACGATAAAGTTTGGCGAGATACTCTGAACACACACACACCCCGTAATGTGTACTACTGTTCAGACCCCCAGGGCACTCACTCTTTACGGACAGGAAACCCATCGTGGCCAGCATGGACTCGTTCCGCGTGAACCACGCGTCCAGGCCGCTGACCGTGCAGCACAGCGGAATGAGCACGTGCGCCACGAAGCTCCGGCAATCCGACTCCTCCTTGGCAGTAACTCTGTCGATCAGTTGCCGCATCTGCTCATGGGGGTCTTTCACCCTGTTCAGGGTGCGATACTCTGGGGGCTGAACTATGCCCCGCTCATCTGAGAGTGTGAGCACGGACAATGGCTTTCTGGACAGGCAGCTTTCCAGCTCCACGCGGTGTTGACGAAGGAACCTGCAGACCGGCATGTCCACTGCCATTTGTGCCATGTTACGCTTCAAGGGTAGCTGTAGATCAGAAAAAAGTATCCAAATTATTTCTATAGCACACACACACACCACAACACCAGGCGGAATACATGAGCAATGCTGAACTCGAACGGGGAAGTGACAAAGACCCCCCCTATAGTCTTAGCAGGATTTTGGGGCCGGTGTTGTTAGTGAGTAGCAGCTATGAAGGCCGGGATGCTACACGAAGGGGTGAGTGGCCAACACCATGCCCGGCCGTCTTTGTCTCCCTCGTGGCAATGTGTACACATCGCACCAAGTACTCATTTGAGGCTGAGTTGACCTAGGGGTGGCCCAGGACCAGTTCAAGTAATCGTCACTGGTGTTGGTGGCCGTGAGCGATAATCGAACTCGGATAGCTGCTTTCGTAGCACAGCGCGTTAACTCGCTATTCTAAACACACAGATACATCCATATATTTAATAAGTCGCCCTGTAGTTCAATACTGTATCTGCTTGGCCAGCAATGCAGCACTGTATTGCTCATCATAGAATTGCATATAGCATAGCATAATCATAGCATTGCTGACAGTCATTTTACTCCCGTTGCAACCAACCAAAAAACGTAATATTTAGAATAACAAAAGCAAGTAAAACATACCTCGTTAATTTGAGTGAAAGCTTTTGTAATATACACAATAAACAGAAAGCATGGGAGCTGCAACCGAAACGGCAACAGCAGCGCAATTATAACAGCAGCAGCACTCATTGAGCAGCTATGCAAACAGTGTTACCTGAATATCCGCTACTGTACTGCGATGTTCCACTGACTTGCATACGGGAGGATATCGACCACAGACAGAACTCATAAGACACACACGAGGCAGTGGCCTACTCCGCATATCAGTCATCAAAGACCCACCAGGCTATTGCATGATAATATGGTAAGTCCGTATTATCGTGTTCACACAACGCGTTTTCGCTATAACGCGATTCTTCCATTAGGGAACACTTTTAGCAGCACGCACACCGTTACAACGCGCAGCAGCGCTCCCGTTAGAACGCGCAGCGCTCCCGTTATAAGGCGCTTTCCGAGCGTAACAGAGATAGAGTAATGCGGAATGATGCAGTTACGCGGCAGACCCTCAGTTATTTGTGCCGCCATCTCACGGTGTGCGTACATCGTATCTCGCCAAACTTTATCGTTATATTATTTAGGTCAAATTGTTTTCGCGTAATGCGGCACTTTTCGAGGACTTGAGCTGTGCAGCCTCCAAGGAGGAAGCAAGACTCGGAAATTCAAAACTGGCCCAAAGTGTATTTCTAGCTTCAGCAATCCACGAGGACAGCATCTTATTAACGTCGTCCCAACGTGGCTGGACTGCAATTTAGTTGCCCTGGAATTGCTGGCAACAGACAATTGAGACAACCATAGCGGCAATGGAGGTAACAGGTCACGCGCACTCTGGCGGGTCACCCATGAGGGGTTCGTGCCCCAGCAAAGGCGACTGGGAAACGTTGCTCCAGAATCCCGAGAGACCGATTCACGAACCCATCGTTGTCCGTGATTTATTTCGTGTCAGCGCCGCAAGGCATTGACGTTGCCTAATGCAGGCAGGCCTTGCTTAGCGTGACCTCGTAGAGCGCTCTGCCTCCTGGAGAACATTTTTACCAAAACTAATTTAAATAAAAACTTTATCGACAAAGTGCTGACGAATGAGAACACGCAGCAGCGCAGGCCGAGGAACGTACCCGCCCCCATTATTCCCTCAGCCAATGAGAGCGATGGATGCTCTCAGCCAACCAGACCCCACCCCCCGCGATCCGATTAGCACGAATCGTGGTCACGACGACTTTTTTTGTTAAATAAAACAGGACCCTGCGGGGTGGGCTGGTAGGAACGAATAACCAAAGAATATAAACATAATGTATTATTACACTTGTTTAGCCAGGAAAGCCCCACTGAGTCTAAAGGTTTTTCTAGGGTCCTGCCAAGTGTTTGCAGTAGGGGGCGATGTTGCAACACCTAATCGGACGATACGAAGGGAGAGTTTGAGGCCTAGTTCTAGGCTTTAGGCCTAGCTGTAGGTTTTAGGCCGCTGTGAGTTAATTTTTAATTTAAATGTTTTAATTATTTATGTAAAAGCCTTAAATGTAAATGTTTCTATTTAAAAACATCAGGGAATGTAACATTGTTAAACATTAACTCCCTTTCACACACGCGGGGGTACGATACGAAGGGAGAGTTTGAGGCCTAGGTCTAGGCTTTAGGCCTAGCTGTAGCCTTTAGGCTGCCGTGAGTTAATTTTATATTTAACTGTTTTTATTATTTATGTAAAAGCTTTACATTTAAATGTTTCTATTTAAAAGCATCGGGGAATGTAACATTGTTAAACATTAACTCCCTTGCACACACGCGGGGGAACGATACGAAGGGAGAGTTTGAGGCGTTGTTCGAGGCTTTAGGCCTAGCTGTAGGCTTTAGGCCGCTGTGAGTTAAATTTTAATTTACAAGTTTTAATTAAAAGCTATCTCAGGGAATTATAAGGGAATGTTACACTTGTTTAGCCAGGAAAGCGTCACTGAGTCTAAAGGTTTTTGTAGGGTCATGCCAAGTGTTAGCAGTAGGGGGCGATGTTGCTACACGGACGGACGGACGGACGGACGGACAAACGGACGGACGATATAATCTATTGTAGGCTGGTCAACTTCGTTCCTACCAGTAAAATTTCACCTGAAAGAAACTTCACCACAGAGATGTATTTGTATTAAATGTGTACCTTCTGTATTATTAGCGCTATTACCAATATTGCTCATACAAAAGACAATACTGTCTGGAACGCATCCCCATGTAGTACACAATGGTACAGTATAATTAATTAGCGCTTTTAGCGCTTATTGGATTAGCGCTCACTTCTGCCGCGTTAAACGAGGACTTAATTTATGAAAGTACATTATAAATATAGAAATAGGCTCACGGACAAATTAGTAAGGATAAAATGATATGTATATACGGCATAATTACAATTAGTCATGTAACCTCTATTCACGACAGCAAAATCTCTTGTCCAGCATCTATGGGGAATGGAGAGGTGCCAGTGATCTGAGAGTTATACTTATGGTTCACGAAATTAACAAAAGTCCATACAACTTTTCTAGAAACTAAGCCTACATTTAAAAAATTATACAAGAAATAACATACAATTGTATAGAGGTACTCACCATTCAGCTGTGGAACATTCCAAGTTGATTGTGGAGGACTGGTGGTGGGGGGGGCCCTTTAGAGTAAAGAGCAGCACCGTCCTCTGCGTTCAGACCGCCGCCAGCGTCACCACTTGGCAGTGCCCTGAAGCTCCCGTAAACAACAGATGGAAAAGCGCACGGCAAGATGCCAGGTGGCTGTCGGAATTTGTCTGTATACGTGAAAGAAAATTTGTATTCCTGTCTGTGACAGATGCCAGTTAATAGAGCATGCTGGAGGGTAACATGCCTGGTAACAGACCGTTTGCTGCACCAGGTAAAAAGACATCATTGAAATTGCCACGAGTCGTGTTAAATTTACTTCCGTGAATACCGTACCAGGCGGGACGGATCGTATTCACAGATGCCTGGAGCGCACGAGCGCAGTGCGTGAAGTCACTCACGTTGGGATTCCGGTTTCATCTCACGTTCTGCCGTCCGGCTCTCAGCCCGAAATCCGAGATTCCAATGTCTAGACAGATGATTGAAGCGACAGTCATTCCGTTATTTGACTACTGTGATGTAGCAGCATTTAGGGTTGCTCCTTTAGTTCATTCAAACAAACTTTACTCGGTTTATCGTGCTACATTAGGATCCACAGTGGATGCTCCATACATGTATGCACGGTATGTAGAACTTCTTTCGCACCGTACATAGACAACCGTGCTAATCGGACCTCCTCTGTACCACCATGTCCTTCGACATGAGAAGCCATTTTCACCTTAGGGCTATTTTCATTTTCAAGGTTATTGTCGGTAGATCTGCTCTCTATTTGTCTGACCTGTTGTTATTACTGTTGGACAATCATACAAATCTGCGATGCGCGTCTGTCTATTAATAGTTCCCAGATTTCTAACAAAATGTACACTTAAAAGCTTTTAACGTAGCTGCCCCAAAGTTTTGAAACGACCTAGTTTCGTCTCGTCATGTCCTCATTTCAACGATTATTAAAAGTGTAAATGTAATTTTACAACAGAATTTCTATTATTACGTTTTTTAAAACCTGTAATTGTGGAATAGTCTGATGTCTGCTGGCCGAGTCGCCCTTGAAAAAGATCTTCTTAGCTCAATGGGCTTTACTCAATGGGAAATACACTCCTGATTTTGATCTGAACGCCGATCTGTCACCGTCCAAGCATCCCAAGCTTTCGCGCTGCAAATCCGGTGCTATGATTCTGAATCACGATCATTGTGTCCCGAGTCCTTAGGCCTGGGCTTTGAATCCCTGAGCTGTGAGGGTCTCTGTCAAGCTGCGTGGTGCTGCAACGCAATATATAGCTCTGCACATGCCAAGCGCAAACCCACCTTTAGCGAAATACAAACATTACAGGATGACTGGAAGGGTGTGCAAAGTCGTCACAGTTACAACCTCTGGGCAAACTTGACAGAACACGCAAGTCCAAATATCTATGGATGGATAAGGCGATTTGCATAAGCACAGAAAATAAAGTAAATACAATAACATTTGTATTTCCACAAATATAACCACAAGACCAACAACACGTATACCCTTTGAGTATATTTTGCACAAGCATGGATTATACACAATGTCTAAGGGTTATTTTTGAAACGTAAATCATTCTGGTTACTCGAAATTTTTTGGGATGATCATATTTCTTTGAGATGAAATATAATCTTCATTAAATATGCGATTACAGTACTGTACTTTCTTCGTATGAATCTTCGACATAAGACCTTAACTTATAAGCCTGTCAGTGGCCATCAGTGATGAGATCAGTTCACATGCAGGTGGTGCTGGTTGTACTGGTGCATCTCAGGATCGTAATAGGTGGCAGTTTATGTATTTTAATTTCTTTATCCCGGAAGAATCCGATGATCTATGAAGCTCTTTTTCACAGATGTCCAGTGGAAGTGGGCAGTGACGTAGGTTGGTAATTATCTAGCAGTCGATTGATCACGGCTCCTGCGGTTATGATAAGAGCCCATTGAAACATTTAATAAACGTCTCGTTTTCAAGGGAGACCCGTTTCAAAACATACAGAATTGTGAAAGCACAGGCGGTACAATCAAACTGAACCACATGAGCGCAGATTGGACTTCTCTCTTTTTTTAATACTTGATCATGCAAAAGCAACATAAAAATATGCTTTTTTTTTTAAAACATGCTGCTTTAAGCAGTTTACATTGCCTGCTATTACAGATTAATTGAAAATGCGGACATCGAAAAAGGAAATGGAATAATATCTGAAGTGTGCAAAGTAGCCAAGGGGCATGATTGGAATTCCATTAAGCCCTCAACGCCTGGTGTTCACACAACACGTTTTCGCTATAACGCGGTTCATCTACTCGGGAACACTTTTCTCACCATGCGGAATGCGCCCATTATAACGCGGACCTCTACCCTTATAACGTGGACGCGCGCACCATTATAACGCGGACCTCTGAGTGATCGACTACTTTCTTCAGCTGTCCGGCTGAGCAGCACGATACGGTACGTGTAATGATAAAGTAATGCAGCGGCGTAGCCTGTTATTTATCCCGCGATCTCAATGTGTGTGCGTACAGAGTATCTCGCCAAACTTTATCGTTATATAATTTATGGGAAAATAGTTTTCGCTTCACGCGTTTTTCGCTTAATGCTGCACTTTTTACGGATGCATTTACTACCGCGTTAAACAAGGACTTACTGTGTTTTTGAGTCACGCAGATGTAGGGGTGTCAGGGGAAGGATTCCCACCAATAGGAGGGTTAGTGGGAGGGGTGATCGAAGAGATATAAGGGGAGAACGGGCGGGAAGAAGTGGCCTTTGGCGGGAACGAGATTGGGACGGCTGGGGACAGGTGTGGATGGGAAAAAGGATTAAAAGACGAAACCCCTGCAATCTTGTGTCGGCTCTCCTTTACACAGGTGTAAACTTATTTGCATAGTCAATTTAAAAGCGACCACTATAAACGCAGACTTCCTGCTGATATCTTCATGTGCGTGCAGAGCGGGCAGCGAGTCAATGTTGGTGCAGCGCTTGGTGTCGTCACTCGCCCGTGTCGGTAACCACAACTCCTTGATGCCACCTTGACAGCACTCCACGTCACTCGCTCGTGTCGGTAACCACAGCTCCCGCCGACCCCTGCAGCGACTTTGCCACCTTGACAGCTCTGCACGTCACGCGGTCGGCGTGCGCGCAGTGTAGAGTGAGTCCTCATTTAACGCGGTAGATGCGTTCCGAAAACGTGTTGTGTCATGCGAAAAACGATGTCCCCATAAATGATGGAACGACCAGGCTTGGCGAGAGACGACGAACCACGCACACGCAGTGAGACTGCGGCACGAACAGCTGAGGTTACGATGTCGCGTTACTCTGTCATTCCGCCTACAGTATCACTGCACCGTCCACGAGCCACGTGACAATGGGCACAGGTGTGTACAGTAGCACAATGGGCACAGGTACAGTAGTACAATGGGCACAGGTATGTACAGTAGTACGTTGAACTTAACCAACCGTGCTAAAAGGTGCGCGTTGTGCGAAAAGTGTTCCTTCATGGAAGACCCACGTTATCGCAAAAACGCGTTATGTGAACACCACCCGTTAAATGAGGACTTACCGTACTGTATACGGGAACGGGCTGGAGAGGGGATGGACTGATGCGGTAGAGAAAGACGTGGAGCTGAGTGGACTTGCCAATTAATGGTACCAGCGGTGTCAAGATCAGCCTCTGGAGGAGGCTCGTGAAGGAGCCGTTGGAGGCAGTCGCCCTCCAACAACAACAGAGGGCGGAGGAGCGACGCTCACAACAACGAGCGAAGCTAAAACACAGCAAGTTGGCACATACTGTGTGGTGCATCTGCCAGTCGTCTGAGTGAGTCAACCCATAGCACCTGGGTCTGTCCCTTGACCTCCTGTCAGCGAGCCTTCGACACTTCACGTGGCCTCAGAGTGCACATAGCCTGGCACAAGTGTCGTGGTGATGTCACTGCCACTTAGTGGCGAATGGCAGCTGTTGTTGTAATGACCTCTTTTAGCGCTGATTCGAGTAACGCTAAGCGGGGTTTGCTGCACAGAGCAGCGCTGCGCTGGGAAGCGGCGGTGCAGCGATCAGAGCGCCAGACACGTGGACCCGGGTTCGATTCCCGCTCACGGCCAGCACCGGTGACGATTATCTGAACCGGTCCTGGGCCTACTCTAAGTCGATTCAGCCTCAAATGAGTACCCGGTGCGGTGTGTAAACATCGCCATTTTGGAGACAAAGGCGGCCCGGCGTGGTGCTGGCCACCCACCACCTCGTGTGTTGTGTCGGGCTTCATAGGTGCTGCTCGCAAACAGCACTTGCCCCGACAGTGTTAGAGACTACACAGGTGATCTTTGTGCATGTGTAGTGACATGGGAGGGGAGGGGCTGCTGGGGGGCTCTGGGACCCTGGGCGGCCCAGGCGCTTGGGCCCCTTGGCGCCACCAACGGGGGGGGGGGCTGTGTGTGCTCTGTGGGATATCTGGGGGGCGCACACGGCCCCACTCCTCGTTGGGGACTAGGCATAAAAGGGGAGCTCCCTGGACGATCAGGGCCAGTTGTAGCTCAAGACCCAAGACCCAAGACCAGCCATCTGAGGACCCTGGGACGCTGTGAGAGCCGGTGGTGGGACTCTGGAACTCCCGACTCTACGACCTTGTGAGGGCGAGTTCCAGAGCGTAGCCAGAGTAGAGTATCTAGGCTGTGTACCTAGGCTGTGTACCTAGGCGGTAACAGAGTATCAGGACTGTTGGAGTGTTGGACTGTTGGAGTGTTGGATTGTAATAAAGAAGTTACCTCTACAAGTGTCTCCGGAACCCGTTACACATGGAAGGGCACAGTTGGCAACATCTTAAGGCTCCTGCTGGGGCAATGCATTGAATGAGCTCCTGAATATGAAGACTTGACGAACGCGTGGAGTTGTTCTTAGGGGCCGTCCATAAATGACGTCACGCGATTTTGGAGGATTTTTGACCCCCCTCCCTCGTCACACGGCGTCACAAAAAGTCAGACCCCCCCCCTCAAATATGACGTAACAAAGCTCTGTCCCCCCTCCCCCAAAACCATATTTCCATTTTGAAAATAAAACATGCTTCAAATCGCTTTAAACTATCGTCATTGTCGTGCGTATTTAATGTGGCGCTGCACTCTGATGTTGTAGGAGAAAACATTTATTTAAAAGTCTATTTAATTAAGTAGAACGTGTTGTCTATATTTAAAGTTGCGCATTTTGATGTGACGTCACATTTCTAAACCCCCCCACTCGTCACACATCGTCACAAATGTCTGATCCCCGCCCCCCCCCCCCAGGTGCGTGACGTCATTCATGGACGGCCCCTTATCCGTGTCTGGGCACCACCACCGGATGGGAAAAGCGTGAACACAAACACACGTGACGTCACTGTATAATCCCCTCGCGGTGACGTCACCATGGCTACCGCTGGTGATGACGTTGCCGCGTGCTGCATTCACTTTGCGTCTTGGGACTCCTCCCAAAAACGAAAACGTCTCGGGACGTCACTTTCCCCGCGCCGCGCTTTACCCCCTTCATGGGGTGGACCAATCAAGTTCAAGTTCATTTATTAGGTATAGCCCTGTGAGCCATTCAGCTCTTGAATCGGGTGCAACCGCAACAAACAAAAAACTAAAACATGAACAAAAAACATCTTAAAGTGAATATGTGACTAAGTGCAAACAGAAAATCCAAGAAAAAACAGCAAAAATATTGCAGAAAAAACACCGTACACCAACGCTGTGTGCAAAAATCCCAGTGGGATGCAAGTCAAACAACAACAACAACCACAAGACAACTTAGATTAAGGCCATCAGTCTAACTCTGTACTACAACAAACAAACATGGCTAAACTAATACACTTTTCGAAATCACCAAAATAAAGCCATGAAAGCAATGAAAAAGCAATCATAGGAACTGTGACGGAATTTTCACAATAAATGGCATAAACATCATGTACTACCAAAACCCTGCAGCCATAGCTGGCTGCATGAGTCACTCCACAACAGCAGGAGCATCAATCGGAGTATTGTAAATTTTCAATGCACCTTTAAGATCAGCACACTAAATCAAAACACAGGTCATACTTTGTAGCGATCATCCGGAGCGAAACATTTTATTTTAGGTCACTGAATAGCACTGGCAGCTAGGGGTGTACAACTCCTCTAAAGCAGTTTTGAGTGAAGATCTCATAGGTAGTGACTCAAGTTTCAATTTATTTGCAACAGCATTCCAGACCCTGGGGGCATCAATAGCAAAGGCCCTTCCTCCAGTATATGTACGGCAATAGGGAATATTAAGCTGGTAAATGAGTGTAGACCTTAGGTCAAATTTGTTCTTTGAAACAGAGACGAGATCCAGCAGGTAATCTGCAGATTTTTTTGCAAGTACATCATGAGTAAATAAGATCTGGTGCACAAGCCGTCGAACATTCAGAGATGTTAAGTTTGACCCAATGTAGAGATCACAGTGTCAGAGTGTGTTTTTTGTTTGCATTTTGACCACAAGTATTGTGGTTAATGCAGACATGATTCCCTGTAAAAAAAGGTTTCAGTTTTGTTGCTAGAAAAAAGGGAAAACCCCTATTATTATGACGTTTACAAACTTGTCCGGTGACGTCACGACAGCGCGCCGGATTTCGTGATGTCACTCATCGCCGACACGGGGAGCGCGCTTTAAATTGGGTAGGAATTTCTGTACTTGTAATTATATATATTTGCATATTTATATGTGACTTGCTTACCCTTCATTTTGTACTTGCTTTGCATTGTTTGTTGCTATAATTTGCTTACCCACAACCCCCACTGGACATCTGTGAAAAGAAGCTTCGTAACTCATCGAAAAAGATGCCGATTCTGATTTACAATCCTGCGCGATGACGTCACGCAAGTGGCGATGTGAGCGCAGGCGCGGGATACATGACGTCACCGCACCACCCCCCCTCCCTGCCCCCGCCGCAGTTGCCAATGGCGTCGTTGTCCGGCGCGGGCCCCGCAGGGAGCGCGGGGAACCACAACAACAACAACAACTCGGCGGCGGCCGCCGCCGCCAACTCGGGGCGCGCGGCGTCGCGAGGCCTCCTCGCGTGCCGCAACCTGCACGAGTTCCTGCGCGGCCTGGAGGCGCGGGCGCTCGACCGCCTCTACGCGCACCCGGCCCCCTGCCTCGCCTTGCTCAGGTGGTGGACGTTTGACGCGGTCTCTGGGCTGGTTGTATGGCAGTGGGTGTATGGACTGGCCTCGAAGTGCACGTGGCCTGGCACAGGCGCCGTGGCGCTGCTGCTTAGTGGTGAATGGCGGCTGTTATTGAATGGATTGGCCGACACCGGAGCAGGCTACCCATAAAGGAGGTTGTAGTTCTGGTGTAGGCCAATCCGCTTTAGGGACAATGCATTCATGTTAATCAAAGTATGTTTGTATATTTTACCACAATGACGTGTGGTTAATGTAGACTTGATGCATTAGGCGTTTATTTGGTGTTTGAACATCTTGACAATCCTGTATTATTGCCGGGTAAACGTACCGGCTCAAGGGGTCTCCTGTACGGCAGCGGGTGCCACTGTTCATCACGGTCCCTTGTGTATGTCGTGATGCGCCAGATCAATAATTGGGTACGAACTTAACAGCGGAGGCGAGATCTCTGATTAGTGCACGACGAGAGGACTTCCCCAGAGAGAGTTCGTGTAGTTTCGCTACTCGTTCTTTAGAGGATCACATGTCTGGTTTTGGGTTGAACAGAAATACTCCGATTTACGTCTCCCCCTTTTAACGGCCACCGCCTCAACCCGCACTCACCTCAACCCACACTCACGTCACCTCAACCCACACTCACGTCGCCTCAACTCACACTCACGTCACCTCAACCCACACTCACCTCAACCCACACTCACGTCGCCTCAACTCACACTCACGTCACCTCAACCCACACTCACGTCACCTCAACCCACACTCACGTCACCTCAACCCACACTCACGTCACCTCAACCCACACTCACGTCACCTCAACCCACACTCACGTCGCCTCAACCCACACTCACGTCACCTCAACCCACACTCACGTCGCCTCAACCCACACTCACGTCACCTCAACTCACACTCACGTCACCTCAACCCACACTCACCTCAACCCACACTCACGTCACCTCAACCCACACTCACCTCAACTCACACTCACGTCGCCTCAACTCACACTCACGTCACCTCAACCCACACTCACCTCAACCCACACTCACGTCGCCTCAACCCACACTCACGTCGCCTCAACCCACACTCACGTCACCTCAACTCACACTCACCTCAACCCACACTCACCTCAACCCACACTCACGTCACCTCAACCCACACTCACCTCAACCCACACTCACGTCGCCTCAACTCACACTCACGTCACCTCAACCCACACTCACCTCAACCCACACTCACGTCGCCTCAACTCACACTCACGTCACCTCAACCCACACTCACCTCAACCCACACTCACGTCACCTCAACTCACACTCACGTCGCCTCAACTCACACTCACCTCAACTCACACTCACGTCGCCTCAACTCACACTCACGTCACCTCAACCCACACTCACCTCAACCCACACTCACGTCGCCTCAACTCACACTCACGTCGCCTCAACCCACACTCACGTCACCTCAACCCACACTCACGTCACCTCAACCCACACTCACGTCACCTCAACCCACACTCACGTCGCCTCAACCCACACTCACGTCACCTCAACCCACACTCACGTCACCTCAACCCACACTCACCTCAACCCACACTCACGTCACCTCAACTCACACTCACGTCACCTCAACTCACACTCACGTCGCCTCAACTCACACTCACCTCAACCCACACTCACGTCGCCTCAACCCACACTCACGTCACCTCAACCCACACTCACGTCACCTCAACCCACACTCACGTCACCTCAACCCACACTCACGTCACCTCAACCCACACTCACGTCACCTCAACCCACACTCACGTCACCTCAACCCACACTCACGTCACCTCAACCCACACTCACGTCACCTCAACCCACACTCACGTCGCCTCAACCCACACTCACGTCACCTCAACCCACACTCACGTCACCTCAACCCACACTCACGTCACCTCAACCCACACTCACGTCACCTCAACCCACACTCACGTCACCTCAACCCACACTCACGTCGCCTCAACCCACACTCACGTCACCTCAACCCACACTCACGTCGCCTCAACTCACACTCACCTCAACCCACACTCACGTCGCCTCAACCCACACTCACGTCACCTCAACCCACACTCACGTCGCCTCAACCCACACTCACGTCACCTCAACTCACACTCACGTCACCTCAACCCACACTCACCTCAACCCACACTCACGTCACCTCAACCCACACTCACCTCAACTCACACTCACGTCGCCTCAACTCACACTCACGTCACCTCAACCCACACTCACCTCAACCCACACTCACGTCGCCTCAACCCACACTCACGTCGCCTCAACCCACACTCACGTCACCTCAACTCACACTCACCTCAACCCACACTCACCTCAACCCACACTCACGTCACCTCAACTCACACTCACCTCAACCCACACTCACCTCAACTCACACTCACGTCACCTCAACTCACACTCACGTCGCCTCAACTCACACTCACGTCACCTCAACCCACACTCACCTCAACCCACACTCACGTCGCCTCAACCCACACTCACGTCACCTCAACCCACACTCACGTCGCCTCAACCCACACTCACGTCACCTCAACCCACACTCACGTCACCTCAACCCACACTCACGTCACCTCAACCCACACTCACCTCAACCCACACTCACGTCACCTCAACTCACACTCACGTCACCTCAACTCACACTCACGTCACCTCAACTCACACTCACGTCGCCTCAACTCACACTCACCTCAACCCACACTCACGTCGCCTCAACCCACACTCACGTCACCTCAACCCACACTCACGTCGCCTCAACTCACACTCACCTCAACCCACACTCACGTCGCCTCAACCCACACTCACGTCACCTCAACTCACACTCACGTCACCTCAACCCACACTCACCTCAACCCACACTCACGTCACCTCAACCCACACTCACCTCAACTCACACTCACGTCGCCTCAACTCACACTCACGTCACCTCAACCCACACTCACCTCAACCCACACTCACGTCACCTCAACCCACACTCACCTCAACCCACACTCACGTCGCCTCAACCCACACTCACGTCGCCTCAACCCACACTCACGTCACCTCAACTCACACTCACCTCAACCCACACTCACCTCAACCCACACTCACGTCACCTCAACTCACACTCACCTCAACCCACACTCACCTCAACTCACACTCACGTCACCTCAACTCACACTCACGTCGCCTCAACTCACACTCACGTCACCTCAACCCACACTCACCTCAACCCACACTCACGTCGCCTCAACCCACACTCACGTCACCTCAACCCACACTCACGTCGCCTCAACCCACACTCACGTCACCTCAACCCACACTCACGTCACCTCAACCCACACTCACGTCACCTCAACCCACACTCACCTCAACCCACACTCACGTCACCTCAACTCACACTCACGTCACCTCAACTCACACTCACGTCGCCTCAACTCACACTCACCTCAACCCACACTCACGTCGCCTCAACCCACACTCACGTCACCTCAACCCACACTCACGTCGCCTCAACTCACACTCACCTCAACCCACACTCACGTCGCCTCAACCCACACTCACGTCACCTCAACTCACACTCACGTCACTTCAACCCACACTCACCTCAACCCACACTCACGTCACCTCAACCCACACTCACCTCAACTCACACTCACGTCGCCTCAACTCACACTCACCTCAACCCACACTCACGTCGCCTCAACCCACACTCACGTCACCTCAACTCACACTCACGTCACCTCAACCCACACTCACCTCAACCCACACTCACGTCACCTCAACCCACACTCACCTCAACCCACACTCACGTCACCTCAACTCACACTCACGTCACCTCAACTCACACTCACCTCAACCCACACTCACGTCACCTCAACCCACACTCACGTCACCTCAACTCACACTCACCTCAACCCACACACACGTCACCTCAACCCACACTCACGTCACCTCAACCCACACTCACGTCACCTCAACTCACACTCACCTCAACCCACACTCACGTCACCTCAACCCACACTCACGTCACCTCAACTCACACGTCACTAACGACATCGTCAGCGTCGTCCTGTCTCCGTCGCCTCAGCCTTAACCCTCTTCACGAACAACTTTGCGTCGCGTATAAACAAATGTACCCTACTGTCGAGTACAATATATGATTTACGCACAGTATGTTCGTGATTTTTTTACATCGTGTCTTATATCATTTGTGTTAAAGGTTACTGCTGAACCCAGTCCTGTACTGTGACCTCAGGAAGAAGCACGACGGTTGGATTCCTGACCAGAGCTCTTTTCTACGTGCAGTTTGAATATTCTCCCATGTTTTGCATGGGATTCCTCAGTATTCTCTGATTTCCTTCCATAGCTTAAAACATATATACACTGTAACTGGTATTGGCCAAACATCCCAATGCAGATAAATTACCTGCAAATGACGCCATTGAGGGATTATACAGCAGCAGCATCGTCTCCAAATGAGAAAACTTGGCAGGACCCTCCTGGAAAAAGTCTCGAGTCTCTGCGAGACTCTCCTGCAGGCTAAACAAGCAGAAGAGTCAATACATACCCCCAGCCCATTGAACTTGAGTCTTTCAAATATTCTACCCCGGTCATTGACGCACGCACCCCTGAACTCCAAACAGAGCAAACCCCTGCCCATCGCGGGGCTTACATTCTCGAAAATAGGCACAATCGGAAAATCCGTGATCCACAAACTCAAATGGAAACATGAGAGTTTGGTTGATGGTTCGTAATACGACAACACCCTCCTTTTGTTTTATGTTGCACTACATCAATCCAAACATTAAAGAGGAAGTATTTATAATGTAAAATATGATTAATATTTTCGAATGTTAAATATAACTTTTGCATTTACTGGACAAGTTATATTCTTTGGGTATTTTGGTAAAGCCACATAGATGGGAAAATAATAAAATAATAAAAATATTACGACGTTTCGATCGCAACACAAGCAATTGTCATCAGGTGAAAAAATATAGCAGGAGAGCTGCTAAGGCAGGAAAAAATATAGCGGAAGAGCTGCTAAGGCAGGATGTTATAAAGGTGTGAGATGGGTGTAGCCCAAGGGTAAGTGGGCGGGGCTAGAGATATAAATTTAAGATTGGAGAGCTGATATACCTCCACGACTACGAACCTGTGGAGGTGGCCATTGTATTGTGAGAGATTAGCATATCAATCTGTTAATGTAAGATTAGCATGTCAATGTAAGAAAACCACCACAACGGTGGCTGTGTTAATGAGACATTTAGCCTGTTAATGTAAAGACATTTAACCTGGTAATGTAACTCAGAGAGTCGGAAATAACTGCTAACAACGGCAGGTAGGATGGAAGCATCACAGCCAGTTATGACTTGAACTGGTTAATAACGTCCTTCCAATGATTGCTCAGTTTGTACTCATCTTCTCGGTTGAAATTGTGTCTGTGTTTATATATCTGGATGGCTTCATGAACAAAGCTTTGTTGATAGCCAATGGGTTTGCAGAGTACATTCGTCTTGGAAAAATATTTCGTGTGTGCCCACAGCATGAAAACAATGATCAGCCACGGCCGAGGTATTGGTCCTACTGTGTTTCAGATCTGCTTTATGTTCACGAACACGGTCCGAGACATGTCGCTTAGTTTCCCCAATGTAACTACTGCCGCAGACACAGCTTAGTTTGTAGGCACCGGGGTATTGCATGTCAGGGATCACATCCTTCACATATGGGATCAGATCACGAATTTTATGAACCAGATTCGATTCAACACAGCAGCGCAGTTACGATGCGAACAGGAACCTTGCGATCAACCGTGAATGGTCGAGCGCGCACCCCGTAAGCGCTCACTCCTGAACTCCGAATATTTTACTCGTGACCCCACGCCCGTGTGAGAGAGCAGAGAGCTGTCACCACTGGCCAGGAACTACGTTATGCGAATGCTCTTCCTAGAGACGCCACTCCCCACAGCCGCCATCGACTCCTGGGTCTGCAAGGATGCACAGAAGTACCTTCTCCTACCCACTGGGACACAGGGAATACGAGGGGGGGACGTGGGAGGAACATACGGATGTGATGTAGACACATGAGTGCGTGTGGGGGACACGGGGAACAGACTGGACGACACGGAGCAGGGAGACAAGGGGGACACGACATGGATATGGGGAACACTCGAGGACCTACAGAGACATGGAGACACATGGGGACACGTGGTGACATCCAGGGATGGGAATGCATGAGAACACGTGGGGACACATCAGAGTCATGGGGATACACATTGGAACACAGGAGGGACATGGGAACATGATGAAAAAATAATCGGCTTTACCCTTTACCCGGCAATAATGAAGGTGTTAAGATGTTCAAACACCAAGTAGACACCTATTGCAAAGCTGCACCAAGTCCCCATTAACCACACATGCTTGTGATAAAACATGCAAACAAACATGCTTTGATAATAGTGTATGTATTGTCCCTTGATAATCCATTGCAATAGGTTTCTATTTGGTGTTTAAACACCTGTATTATTGCCAGAAAGAGTAAAGCATGTTCTTTTTTCATAATTTAGATACTGGAAAAAAGGGATAGATGGAAACATGTCGACACATGGTAAGGTGTCTGTTTCTTTGTTTTTTTGTGTGCGCGTCCTCTTGTGGGGAGTGGTAGCGTAGCGGTTAGCATGCTGCGTTATGAGCCCTCCATCTCGAGTTTTATTCCCACTCATGGTGAACACCAGTGATGATTATCTGAACCAGTCCTGGGCTTCCCCTAGATCGACTCAGCCTTAAATGAAAATCTGGTGCAGTGTGTTAAAACATCGCCAATGCCACTGCAAAGACAAAGGCCGTTGGGCATGGTGGTGGCCACCCACTTCCTCTTGTGCCGTACTTGCCTTCATAGGTGCCCGCTAACAGCATTTTCCCCAAGTCTGTTCAGGATATATGGGGATCTTTATCTTTGTGCATCCTATATGCATATGTCTGTGTATGTGGTGCTTACTAACAGCATTTGCCCTAAGTCTGTTAAAGGCTTTATGGGGGGTGGGGGTTATCTTCTTTGTGTGGGGAGTGATAGCGATTATTTAACTGTGCTACAAACCCGGCGACCAGAGTTCAATTCCCACTCCCGGCCACCAATACCAGTGACGATGATCTGAACCGGTTCTAAGCCTCCTCTACATCGACTCAGCCTCATATTAGTACCCGGTGCAGTATGTAAACATCACACCAGTGGGGAGACAAGGTGGCAGGGCGTGTTGCTGGCCACCCACCCCCTCGTATGCTGTGCTGGCCATCATCGGTGCTACTCGCTAACAGAACTTGCCCCAAAAGTCTGTTATGGCTATATGGGGGATCTTTGTCTTTTTGTTAGGGCCCATGAGGAGAGTGCTCAGTTGCTACGAGAGCTGCGCGTGTGGCAGGACCACGTGATCCCCGGGGGGCTGCCAGGCCTGGTGCTCAACCCGGTCTTCAGAGCCAACCTGCGTACTGCCCTACTGGGCGGGTACACTTATACCACCACACTAACACACACATCACCACAATAACACTTACACACCACCACACTAACACACACATCATCACAATAACACTTACACACTACTACACTAACACTTTTACCACCACACTAACACGCACACACCACAATAACACTTACACACAACCACACTAACACACAACCACACTAACACACACATTACAATAACACTTACACACCACACAATAACACTCATACCACCACACTAACACTTACACACCACCACACTAACACACACATCACCACAATAACACTCATACCACCACACTAACACACACATAACCACAATAACACACACACCACACAATAACACTCATACCACCACACTAACACACACATACCACACTAACACACACACCACACAATAACACTCAAACCACCGCACTAACACACACACCTCCACAATAACAAACATACAACCACACTAGCTCACACACCACCACACTGGCTCGCCACCACACAGATTCATACACAAACTACCATGCTAACAAATACACCACCACACTGACTCTCAAACGCACCAACCTAACTTGCACACAACACACAAACTTGCACACCACTACATCTGTTTATACGTGTGCATCTTTAGTTCTGTCGTGTATGTATGTTGAACTTCTGTGCCACTGTACATAGCCAACCATGCTAATGTCGGTGTGCTCCCCAATGGGGGGAGAGGTGGCACAATAGTGCACTGCGCCACGAACCCTGCCACCCGAATTCGATTCCCGCTCCATGACCAATAACAGTGGTGGATATTTGAACTGGTCCTGGGCCTCTCCTAGGTCGACTTGGCCTGAAATGAGTACCTGGTGCGGTGTGTAAATATCGCCACTTTGGAGACAGGCAGCCGGGCATGGTGCTGGCCACCCACCCCCTCGTGTGCCATGCCAGCCTTCATAGGTGCTTGCTAGTAGCACTTGCCCCAACAGTCTGTTAAGGCTCTCTGGGGGATCTTTGTCTTTGTGCTCCCCTATGTGCACACAGTGGTAACCCTTGGTCCGACGACACGACTGGACTGGGCCCAGACAAGCACGCTCGCGATGTGACATCGTTAGGCCGCTACGCCCTGGAGCGATGGGAGGTATTGTCTCACCATCAGTAGCTGCAGCAACATCATCAGCAGCAGCAATAGCAGCAGCAATAGCAGCAGCAGTAGCAACAGAAGCAGCAGTAGCAACAGAAGCAGCAATAGCAGCAGCAATAGCAGCAGCAGCAATAGCAGCAGCAGCAGCAATTGCAGCAACAGCAGCAATAGCAGCAGCAGCAATAGCAGCAGCAATAGCAGCAGCAGCAATAGCAGGAGCAGCATTAGCAGGAGCAGCAGCAATAGCAGCAGCAATAACAGCAGCAGCATTATCATAATCAGCAGTGTCAGTGCCAATAGCATAAACACGAGTCGTGTAACGATACATTGATTGATTTATGATTAAAATAATGTCTTAAACCCATGTTATATGTATCTACGGGATCCTTTTTGCTGGTATATCAATATGATAAAAACAGGAATAGGCTTTACCCTTTCCCGGCAATAATACAGAAGGTGTAAAGATGTTCAAACACCAAATAGACACCTATTGCAAGGCATCAAGTCTGCATTAGCCGCACATCATGCTTGTGGTAAACCATGCCAACAAACACTTTGATAATAATGTATGCATTGTCTTTGAAACTGGGCAATGTGGGCTCGATGCTGTAATGCTATAATGGAGGAGGCTTGTGAAGAATGCTACTGGGCAGTTGGAGGCAGTCGCCCTCCAACAACGGCGGAGGGCCAATGGGCAATGCTCACAACAATGAGCGGCGCACCCGGGCGGCTAAAACGCAGAAGATTGGCACAGTGGGTGCACAGGTGGTGCATGTCAATCCATGGCACCTGGGTCTGTTCTGTGACCTCTCGCCAGCGGGCGTTTGACACTTCACATGATGGTCTAAAAGTGGCACAAACACGGTTGTGACGTCACCGTCACTGTGTGGGGAAGGGCGGTTGTTGTTGTTGTGATGCACATGGTGGGTTCCGTTGCCTCCCCCCATAGGTGATCCTCCACTTCATGGTGGGGTCACCCGGAGCCGAGGTGAGTGCAGATGTTGCCCAGCTGCTCATCAAAGCTGGACTCATGCGCAGGTGAGTGCCACCATCGTTATCATCTTCATCATCATCCCTTATCTAAAGCATTTTGTATCACTGCAGTTGGTAATGAGAAGTTAAGAATCAGGAGTGTATTTCCCATTGAGTAAACCCCATTGAGCTAGGAAGCTCTTGTTTAAAGGTGACTCAGTCAGCAGACAATATCAAAATATTCCACAATTTACAGATTAAAAAAACAAGTAAACTTATTAAAAGCAATTATGTTCTAAAATTACATTCACACTTAAGCTTTAGTCATGTTAATGATAGTTTAAATGAAGAGAGAGATGGCATAATGGAGATGCCAAGAGGTTCCAAAACTTTGGGGCAGCTACATTAAATGCTTGTTATCCAAATTGCTTGGGAAATCTGGGAACTATAAATAGATGCGCTTCGCAAATTTATATGATTGTCCAAATGGTAATCACACATCAGTTAAATAAAGATCAGATCTATGGACAATGGCCAAGAAGGGAGTAGAGATACAGAATGGAATTAGATTGATTTAATTACCCACGAAGCTCCACTACAGCACAGAAGTATGTTTAAATACAGTATAGATATTTTGACTAACGGAACCCTGTCATTTAGAAATGATGCTAAAATTCAACTAAACAGTTTTTATTTTACCAGGTAAAGCCCACTGAGCTATGTAGCTCTTTTTCAGAAGCAACACGGCCACAAATGATAGCTCAACGTAGTGGCGTATGTGGAAATTTATAGCAGCCAAATACAGGTGACTCCCAACTTACGACGGCTCGACTTGCGCCCCTCCGCTTTTGCGACCTTTCTCATAATAATGAAGACCCTCACAGTCATGGCCAAAACTCGTATCTACGACCGCCTAACGACTACTACTAGTGCTGCACTTAGATCAACCGCATCTCTTTTGCAACGCTCTTCACTTTTTTGTGATGCACATGCCGAAAAGTACTTGAGGATGTTCAATTGTAAGTGTTTTTACTTCATAAATGTTTATAAAAATTACGTTAAGGTACAATACATTTTTGTTAGGGTTATTTTCATGTATTTTCGTGGTAAATGTTGGTATTTGTACGTAACGCATTTCCAGGAACGGAACCCCAACTTATACCATTGCACCTATGAGAGATGAGGGTTCAACTTGGGACAGCTCGACTTGCGACCGTCATCCAGGACCTAACTAGGTCGTAGGTTCGAGGGTCGCCTGTACTCTGAACACATGTTTCTAAATGTGGAGGGGAAAATCGGAGAACCAGGACAAAATCTATCCAACCACAGGGAGAACATGTAAACTCCACATGTACAGGTGTCAGGGATCAAAACCACGACCTCCTAAATGCCAGGAGAGGTAGTTAGCATCTCGCCACTACAGCGATGCACGAACGGACTGGAGGCTGTTGAGTAAAGCAAACCCTTCCTTTTCGCGGGTTTAGCTTTCACGGTTTTGCAGTTTCACGCCAAATCAATTGAAGTGAAGTTGACCGATCACGCCCCCTGTGGCAGTTTGACCATTCACGGTTGAACGCGAATCTCCTGTTCGCATCGTTACTGCACTGTTGGCGATGATGCTGTTGCGGAACAACACACGTGCCGTCTCGTCTCCCACGCGGCCCATCGCGGGTCCCAGGTCACGTGGTGTTCCCAGCCTCCAGTGAGGTTCAGCCATCCATGATTTTTCTTCCTGTAATGTACAGTACTATATTCGGATATGTGTACTGTACTGTACACTACATCATTGTTTTAAATTTTATACATTTACCATACACGTTATATTGAATACGGGAAGATTTTAATCATATTTTACATTCCACATATTTCCTGTTTAATGTTTGGGTTGATGTAGGGTAACGTAAAACAAAAGGAGGAGGTTTCAAATTATTAACCGTCAACCAAACCCTAGTTTTCCATACAATGCCTTTGAGTTTGCGGATCGCTGATTTTCCGATTGCAGTTATTTTAAAAACATAACCAGACCCACGGTGGGCAAGGGTTTGCTGTATGTGTAATTTCATATTGACCATCGCCGTGAGATGCATGCCGTCACCTATGCCCCTCCCCCTCCCCCCCGGGTGGTGCGTCCCCGTGTAGTGAAACCGGGGAGCCACCATGCATCACCTCGGCGGGGTTTCAGTTCCTGCTGCTCGACACAGCCTCACAAGTTTGGTACTTCATGTTGCAGTACCTGAACTCCACGGAGGTGAGTGTCCATGTGCGTGGGAGAGAGGGTGTCTGTGTGTGCATGGTGGGGAGTGGTCGTGGTTAGTGTGCTGCGATATGAACCCGCCAACTCTCCGATTAGCACGGCTGGCTACGGACGGTGCGAAATAAGTTCAACATACATACAATGCAGGTTCCAATTCTGCTCACAGTCAACACCAGTGACTATTATCTGAACCGATCCTGGGCCTCCCCTAGGTCGACTCAGCTTCAAATAAGTACCTGGTACTCTGTAAATATTGTCATTTGGGAGACAAAGGTGGCCGGCCATGGTGCTGGCCACCCACCCCCTCATGTGCCATGCCGGCCATTGTAGGTGCTTGCTAACAGTACTTGCTCCTACAGTCTGTGAAGGCTATACGATGAATATTTGGCTTTGTTGGTGTGCATGCGTGGGGCCGGTGGGATGTGCACTGCACTATAAACATAGCTACCATAGTTGAATTACTAATGGTGGCTAACATCAATGACGAGTGATATTTCAACCGGAATTGGGTTCCCGTAGGTCAGCTCAAATGAGTAGCTGGTGTGATATGTAAACATTGCCACTGGGGAGACAAAGGTGGCGGGGCGTGGTGCTGGCCACCCCACCCCCTTGTGTGTTGTGCCGGACTTCATAGGTGCTACTCGCAAACAGCGCCCGGCATTCCACACTTCACGTGGGCTCAAAAGTGCACGTAACCTGGCACAAGCACCGCAATGACTTCACTTATTTGGAATAGCAGCTGCTGTTGTTGTTTAATCTTGTCTTGTTCCCGTTGTCTCTAGACCAGAGGCATGGATTTGGTGGAAATATTGTCCTTCCTGTTTCAACTGAGCTTCTCCACCCTTGGGAAAGTGAGTCCCATACATTGACTTGGAGGTAGAGGGCAGACCCACCCCACCAACACTCGCACAGCCCCCCCAGCGATCGGATGAATCCTCACGTTTCGGGGGTCACAATTCCATATAAGAACATTATTTTGCACAGTTTTGTCTGTACAAATCTGTCTTGTTTCTATGGTCTGTCTCATTTGTTCTATCATACGGCAAACCCCTCTCACGGGTTTAGCTATTGTGGTTTTGCGGTTTCGTGCCAAATGTATTGAGCTATCGTTCGCCGATTGTACCGACAGTAAATAATTATTTACTAATGATTATATGGTGGCCCGAGTAGCACTGCTGTTCTTGTAGACAAATTGAAAGCTCCTTTGTGGAAGCAACGAGTGGATGTAGAGTATGTCCTCATTTAACGTGGGAGATGTGTTCCTGAAAAAGCCGCGTTAAGCAAAAACAATTTATCCTCAATGTAACGGTAACATTTGGCAAGATACACTGTACACACACACAGCAAGATGGAGGGACACATAACTGAGGGTACGCGGCTGCGTTACTGCATCATTCCATGTACTGTATCACTACCGCTCAGCCACGCAGCTCAAAAAAGTAGTCCCATCGTTGCCCGCTCAGAATTCGTGTTATAACGGTACGCGTTCCACATTATAACGGTGTGCATTTTGCGTCATCCAAAAAGTGTTTTTTGATGGAAAAACCACGTGATAGCGAAAACATGTTATAAACACCATGCGTTAAGTGAGGACTTACCATGCATTGGACTTTACATTGAGAAATATGGCAGTTGAGGTTGTCCGGTAGCTCAAGGTTAGAAACATTCAATTGGTGCTGCTCTAAGATCCTGGATTTCAGGTCCAAGCCCTGGGTTTGCATGTCTCTTGCTCTCAGAAGCTTCGTAATGGTCGTGACAGAGACACTGAGCTCACATGAGCGATAGCGTATTGGTTAGCGCACTGCTCTATAAACCTGGCGACCTGATTTAGATTCCCTCTCACGGCCAACACGAACACCAGTGATAGTGATTATCTGTACCTGTCCTGGGCCTCCCCTAGGTCGACTTTGCCTCAAATGAGTACCTGGTGCAATGTGTAAACGTCCCTACACGGGAGATAAAGGCGGCCAGGCGTGGTGCTGGCCACCCACCCCCTCGTGTGCTGTGTCAGGCTTCATAGGAGCTCACTTTCAGCACTTGCCCCAACTCGCTGTTAAAGGCTATACAGGGGATCTTTGTCTTTGTGTCTCACTGCATCGCTGTTGGTTTTTATTTTTTGTCTCACCGTGTTTCCGTGCATGTCGCCGTTTCTCTGTCCTTACATTTTGCAGGACTACTCTGTGGAGGGGATGAGCGAGTCATTGCTCAACTTCCTTCAACACCTTCGCGAGTTTGGGATGGTGTTCCAGAGAAAGGTGCAATTGAAGCTTTAGTGCTCTTATCTTATATATTTATATAGCAGTGCCTTAATCCAAGGTGTTTTACAACAATGATGCAATTGTATGTAACATAGTGGTTAAAATAAAGAGTGGGGTTGATATTAAAAGTGGTGGTGTAGTTATGGTGACAGGAGGACAGCCGGGAGTGGTGAAGGATGGGTTTGGGTAGTGATAGGGGTTGGGGAAGTGATAGGGGTTCGGGTAGTGACAGTGGTAGGGGTAGTGATCAGGGTTGGGGTATGCCTGGTCGTAGCTGGGGGCAGGGAGTAGCAATAGTGATAGGGGTTGGGGAAGTGATATGGGTTGATAGGCCTGGTCCTAGCTGGGGGGTAGGAAGTGACAGTAGCAGGATGGGTTAGGGGAGAAGAGATGGGGACTGTCGTAAGGGAGGAGCGGAAGCAGGTTGTTCTAGTTAAGATGGTTGCTCTGTGTGCTGCAGCAGTAGTTGGTTTCAGTGGAGAGCAGCAAGAAGGGAGCAGGAGAGAGAGCGAAACTGGGCACAGGGCGAAGGAGACAGAGAGAGAGGGACGGTGGAGACTGGGAGCGTAGAGGAGTAGTAAGAGATGAGAGAAGCAGAATAATGGGCGGGGCAAGACTGTGGTGGTGTTTGTAGACGAGTGAGATATTTAAGAAGACAGCGATAGTTAACAGGAATCCAGTGGAGTTGGGAAAGTAGAGCAGAAGTGTGAGAATTGTGGGAGGAGGTACAACATTATTAGTGGTAACATCGTTAAAGGGTTTGTGTCAGTCTTTATCACACAAAGGGTGTTGCGCAAATTATACTTGACGTGGGGTAGTGGGTCCCCCCTCTGTCAATAATGATATTATTTTATATTTATATAGCGCCTTAGCTTAGGAGCTCTATGACAGAGTTTAGAAGCGGCAACTAAAATAGAGTGATTTAGGTGGCAAGGGTGTACAAGGGCCGAGTGACCATATCAGAGGGAATATGGGGTGACAAAAGGGCTCTTGGGGAGTGATGGGACGGAGTGGAGAGGCAAGTGGAGGGAAGAGGAAGGAAATGGGGAATGGAGAAGCGGTGAGGCTTTGAGAGAGGAGCAGAAGGAGGTTAAGGAGGGGAACTGCTCAATGTGCAGGGGAAGATGATTCCAGTGGAGGGTGCAAGGAGGGAGAAGGACCAAAACGGGATTTGGCACAGGGAGGAGGAGGAGGGACAGAGAGATGGAAGATTGTGAACGAAGATCACGAGCTTGAACATAAAAAGGGGTGAGATAGTCGAAACAAGGCAGGGAAAGGCTGTGGAGAGATATATAGATGAGAGTAAAGTGTTTTAAAAGGTGTGGGCCTTGGTGGGATGTGTAAACCTTGCCACTAGGGAGACAAAGGCGGTCAGGCTTGGTGCTGGCCACCTACCCCCTCGTGTGGCGTGCCGGCCTTCATAGGTGCTGCTCGCGAACAGCACTTGCTCCAACAGCCTGTTAAGGGTATACGGGGGCGGGGGGTGGGTATCTTTGTCTTGTGTAGCATCCTCTGCTCGCACGGTGTGCCAAATGTACGTCCCTCTTGAACCTCTCCACGTGGTCTCGTCACCTGCCGCTATGACTGTTGCCGCTGCCGTTGCTGCCACTACTCTGCTGTAGTTTGAGGCCGTGCTGTTCCTTACAGCGCAAGTCTCGCCGCTACTACCCAACCCGTCTCGCAATCAACCTCGCCTCAGGAATCTCCCAGGGCAGCACGGACGTTCACCAGCAAGGATACCTCGTCGTGGAAACCAACTACCGAGTCTACGCTTACACGGGTACAGAGCACGCACCTAGTCTGGCACGAGCCGCGGTGACAGCGCCGTCACTCGGTGGTGAATGGTGACCACTGTTGTAACCGTTTTGTTTGCTGGGTGTGTGTGGTTTATGTTTGGGCAAGTGCTGTTCGCGAGTAGCAGCACCTTTCAAGGCCGGCACGGCACACGAGGGGGTGGGTGGCCAACACCACGCCTGTTCGCATTTGCCTCCCGAGTGGCGAAGGTTTACACACTGCAACGAGGGAGTTACTTGTGCTGTGTGTAAAATTCGCCACTAGGAAGACAAAAGTGGCCGGGCGGACATGGTACTTGCCACCCACCCCGTTGTGTGCCATGGCGGCCTTCATAGGCACGACTCGCTAACAGCACCATCCACATGAGTCTGCTATAAATGCTAATAGGGGTGATCTTATCTTTGTGTGTGGCTGTCTTAGACTCGGAGCTACAGGTGGCCCTGGTGGCTCTATTCTGTGAGATGCTCTACCGCTTCCCCAACCTCGTGGTGGCGCAGGTGACGAGGGAGAGCGTGCAGCAGGCCATCGCTAACGGCATCACGGCTGAACAGGTGAGACCAGGCACACGCACACACAGAGACACGGGCACACGCACACACAGAGACACGGGTACACGCACACACAGAGACACGGGCACACGCGCACACAGAGACACGGGCACACGCGCACACAGAGACACGGGCACACGCGCACACAGAGACACGGGCACACGCGCACACAGAGACACGGGTACACGCACACACAGAGACACGGGCACACGCGCACACAGAGACACGGGTACACGCACACACAGAGACACGGGCACACGCGCACACAGAGACACGGGCACACGCACACACAGAGACACGGGTACACGCGCACACAGAGACACGGGTACACGCACACACAGAGACACGGGCACACGCGCACACAGAGACACGGGTACACGCACACACAGAGACACGGGCACACGCGCACACAGAGACACGGGCACACGCACACACAGAGACACGGGTACACGCGCACACAGAGACACGGGTACACGCACACACAGAGACACGGGCACACGCACACACAGAGACACGGGTACACGCACACACAGAGACACGGGTACACGCACACACAGAGACACGGGCACACGCGCACACAGAGACACGGGCACACGCGCACACAGAGACACGGGCACACGCGCACACAGAGACACGGGCACACGCGCACACAGAGACACGGGCACACGCGCACACAGAGACACGGGCACACGCGCACACAGAGACACGGGCACACGCGCACACAGAGACACGGGTACACGCACACACAGAGACACGGGCACACGCGCACACAGAGACACGGGCACACGCGCACACAGAGACACGGGCACACGCACACATAGAGACACGGGCACACAGAGACACGGGTACACAGGTACACGCACACACAGAGACACGCACACACAGAGACACGGGCACACGCACACACAGAGACACGGGTACACGCACACACAGAGACACGGGCACACAGAGACACGGGTACACGCACACACAGAGACACGCACACACAGAGACACGGTTACACGCACGCAGCGCGCATCAGTACTACAGTACCAGTACTACACTAACAGCTCCCAGCAGTACGCAGAAACACAGTGTGAACGACACGCGTCAAATGGGGAATTACTGTTCACGCATTCAGACGCGTGCACATTCAATGTGGTTACTCGCGGATTTGCCTCTTAACTTGCTCTCTTGAGTTTTTGACTTTAACCCTAAGGCGGCTTAGTCTGGCTAACTTTGTATTATTGCATATATTGATATTTGTTTATAACTTCGTCTTTGTAAAGATATCGTCCATTATTATAGATGTATAATTCGACAGTAGATTATTTTTCTTAACACTAAGCCTAACATTAATCCTCAGCCTATCCGCATCCTTATCTCTAACAACAAGCCTTTCGTCTAACCGCAGCACTAGCCATATAGCCAATGCTATCCCGAAATCTCAAATTCATTTTGAACCCATAAAACTTTTAACACGAAGAAGCCTAATGCACACACACACAGAGTGATAATGCAACCTTCCATGAATCTCTGTCAATGCAGATTATCCACTTCTTGAGGACGCATGCCCACCCAGAAATGATGAAGCAGGTGAGTGCACACGGGGGGGGGGGGGGGGATGGGTACAGCACCGTGGTAGAGGGATCGCCTCTTCATGAGAACCAAGAGTAAAGCTTATTAAGCTAAGAAGCTCTCTTTCAAAGGGGCGACTTAGCTGGCAGACACCATCAAAGGTTTCTACAGTTGCAGATTTAAAAAACAAACTTAATAGTAATTGTTGTAACATTACATTCGTCACAAGTTTTTAAGATTTCCTAACGGTAATAACAACAGGTCAGACAAATAAAGAGCAATAACCTCATAAATAAAAATATCCCTGCAGTGAAAATGTCTTCTCACGTCCAAGGATATTTTCCCAGCCATGGCACAGAGGAGGTTACAGCCATGCCTCCTCCTGTATGGAGCATCCACTGCGACTCCACCCAGCATCAGCATTTCCACCACATACCACCACCAACACCACCACCACATACCACCACCACCACATACCACCACCACCACCATCATCATCAACTGGCCCGGTGACTCAGCGGTAGAGCAAGCGGCTTATAATCGCAAGGTTGCAAGTTCTAATTCCGGTTGGAGGTTGACTCAGCCCATCACCCTCCGGGGTTTGATAAAATGGGTATCAACTTTGTGTGTTGTGGAGAAGTGAACAGCTGTTGTCCTATAGAGAGTCTCGCCCCTGCCATAGGAATGTGGAATTACCAAACAGGAGACGAGCACCACCTCGATGCTCGATTGAGCAGGAAATCGCTTTGACTTTTATCATCTCATCAGTGTTGCTATCATCGTTGTTATGATTATCATCACAATTACCACCATCACCATAATTAGCACTCCAATCATCTTCTATCCAGGGTCAATGAAATGAGTATCATCATCACATAGTCAATGGTGGTCATCTAGCATAGAAAATTAGATTCTTGTCATTGAAATGTGGAATTTACATCGATGGCCACCTAGAACATGAGCACCAGAGTTGTCGTTGTCTTTGTAGACGCCTGTGCTGCCACCAACCATCACAGACCAGATCAGACTGTGGGAGATGGAACGAGACCGACTCGTCTTCACCGAGGGTAATGCCCTCCCAACTACTGATGTTTGCTACACACGGATTGCTGTTCACCACTCACTACACACGGATTATTGTACACCAATCACTACTCATAGATTGCTACCTGTGCATTACTACTCCCAGATCACTGCACACAAAATACATACCACTTATAGATTACGAATGCAAATTGCCACATGTACATTGCTACTCATGGACTTTCATTGTACGAATCGGTCCTGACACTTGTGCAATGTGCATGCTGTATGTGTAGCAGGTAGCGTGCTGCACTACCAACCCAGCGACCCGAGTGTGATTAACACTCATGGCCAGCACCAGTCAAGATTTCTGAACTGGTTCTGGGCCTCCCCTAGGTCGACTCAGACTCAAATGAGTGTCTTTGAGAACATAGCCACTGGGAAGACAAAGGCACTGGGCTTGGTGCTGGCCACCCACCTCCTCGTGTGCCATGCTGGCCTTCATAAGTGCTCACTAAGAGCACTTTCTCTAAAAGTTTCCTAAGGCTATTCGGGGAATATTTTGTCTTATCTGTACACATGCCGTGCGTGTGTGTGTGTTCTGTACATGTCCTGTTTGTGTGTACGCTGTACTTCAGGCGTGCTGTACAGCCAGTTCCTGTCCCAGGCGGACTACGAGGTGCTGTGCGTGCGGGCGAGGGAGCTGGGGGTGCTGCAGTGGGAGTGTGCCGCTCGCAGGCTCATGGTGGTCACTCCCGCCGGGCACACGGACGTCAAGAGGTTCTGGAAGAGGCAGAAGAACTCTTGAGGGGGAGAACGTATACACACGCGTGTGCGCGTGTAGACACACGCGTGCACGTGTAGACACACGTGCACGTGTATACTCGCGTGCAAGTGTGTATAGACGCGCGCACGTGTATATACGCACATGTACATTTACGGTATATGTAAATAATAAAAAGACACAAAGTCCATCTCTCCAAAATAAATGCTAATTATTTTTCATCCATTGGCTCATTTCTCGGAGTCTTCTCTGATATAAATACAAAGGTGCCCGGCATAGCTTTTCGTAGACTGTTGGGGCGAGTGCTGTTAAGGAGAAATTATGAAGGCCAGCACGACACACGAGGGGGTGAGTGGCCATAACCACGCCCACCCGGCTGTTTTTGTCTCCCCAGTCATGTTTATACAGCACCAGGCCTTCATTTGAGGTTGAGTCGACGTAGGGGAGGCCCAGGACTTGTTCAAATAATCATTACCGGTGTTGAGAACATGAGCAGGAATATAACTCGGGTCTCAGTGCACTCACCACTACACCACCATTCCTCATGATATTAATACCCCGATACACACGTACAAGCTGCCTCACGTCACTAATTGGTGATGTCCCCACAGTGCTTATTACAGGCTAGGTACACATAGAAGTCTCAGACTTGCTGGCAGGCGGTCCTGCATCTCCAATTAGCACAGTTGGCTATGTACGGTGCAAAAGAAGTTAAACATACGTACAGACCCAGGTGTGAGGGGTGGTTAAGTGAGATGACTGGCAGATGCATCACCACCTGTGCCCCTTGCTGTACCAGCTTACCGGCGCTCCGCTCATTGTGAGCGTTTCTCCTTGGCCTCGCATCGCTGCTGGAAGGTGACAATCTCTAACTGCCTGGTAGCGTCATTCACGAGCCTCCTTCATAGAGGCCGATCTAGACACTGCTGGTACCAGTTTCCGGCAAGTCCATTAAGCTCCACATCCTGTACCACATCAGTTCATCTCTTCTCTAGCCCGTGCCACTCACCCACTCACCCATTCACCCACCCATCCACGAACCCACCCACTTGCCTACCCACTCACCCAAATGATGAACCTTGTTCAATAACAGAAAATGCAAAAAAAATACAAGGCAATTATAATTTGCCTGCGGGGGATATAGCTACAGGTTCAACTAAGAGATGTTTTTTGGGCCAATCAGCCACAGCATTCACTTTTGTGTGCTGTACTTTTCATTTCGTGCATCGTCATTAACACCTTGTACATAACCATTCCTAGCGTGCATGATCTGATGCGTGCGTATTCTGTGGAGTTGATATTAATAGATGTATCTTTACATCCCTAAAAACTTTGAGATGTGTTTCTATGATGTGAGTGGGTTTCTGGAATGATATTGTTATTTTTGTTAATTAAAATGTTTTTATTCATTCATGGCCACTTGATTCAAATCTTGGGGCACAAAAACGCATTCACGTGGTTTTGAAAGGTGGTTTTATCAAACGGCAAAACTACGCTGGAGACCAACTCATCCACACCAAGTTCAATCACCACACTGCGGATTACAACTCGCCCTGCAGGTCGTAACCACCAAATGTAATAAACTAAAATAGAGACTCGGAGATACATCGAGACTCAGAGAGAGTCAGACTCGTAGAGACTCCGTGCTGTGTAGCGCCCTGCGCTGCCTGGATCCACTTGCCCAGTGGGTGGACATCTGCATGAAGTCTCGTATCACTTCCTGCACAGATGTTCAGTGGACGTCACAAATGATAATTTAGGGACTTGATTTCAATTCACTTCCTCAATTCAATCTGCGTGCGCAGGAAAAACATTGTAAAATCCAAATGGCTGAAGGCAAGTGTTAGGCCTTTGTGCAGTGGTTGTTTGGTCTAAGGGCAGTTTTGAGTCTATGGGCAGTGTTTGGTCTGCGGGCTATGGGCATTGTAGGGTTTATAGGCATTTTCTCTATGGGCGGTGTTGGTAGGGTGTTGATGGTGCAGCTTGTAGGGCAATGTTGAGTAAATATGCAAATGTTTGAGTGGTGGGTGGGTTTTTTTTAGTTGTCCAGCTACAATTAAGAGGAAGCGTCCACTTGATTAGCGTTTGCGCTCTCATCTCTACAGCCATGAGGTCCAGCGAGATGGTGGTGTTCATTGCGCTGGTGCTGCTGGTGCTGGTGGTTACCAGGGTCCACCCGCACCAGCCCGCTGGTGAGTTTGGCCGCCCTGGTTTGGATGCCATGCGACGGGCATTTACACTGCTCTCACGCGTTCTTTTGCGTTCCGTCTGGAACTCTCACGCTCGCTGTGGGTTCCAAGGCTGTGTTTATGGTCTCGTGGGTCCGGGTTTATTATGTGGTTAAATCAGGTGTATGGTTCGTAGTCCGAGTATGAGGATTCTGAGGCCGGTTGTTGCAGATGGTAGGGCATTCATTGTGAACACGAGAGGGGGCATAAGAAATGAGAGGCAAGATAAGGTGGGGCAAGACCATGTAGAGATTAAAGATGAATAACTTTTCATTCTTCGTAGCACATTTGCAATGTCAGCCATGAATGTGATTGTATTTGCAATGTCAGCCATGTGATTGTATTTGCAATGTCAGCCATGTTGTGATTGTATTGATGGGGACTATTTCTCTCTTCTCTCACCCCTTGTCTGTGCGTGATTGGGAGCAGGAGAGACTCACAGTGTCTGGCTACCGTGTATAAGCCGTGCCATTCATCAACATTCAGTGTGCTGGCGTTTTACAAATGACCAAGACAGATGTAACGTGTTGTACCAAACAAGCAGCAGCACTGCGTTTGTGTATTCTCCATTCACAGACAGGGCATCCGTGCCAGAGCGTGCATTCGAAACCGGCAACTTTTCGCTGTTGCTCTCATCGGCTAAGTTTGAAGATGCGGGGAGATATACTTGCTATGTGAACGACAAATTTACTCGTGAAGTTGCTTTGTTGGCCAGCAAAGGTATGGTATGAGCGTGCTTTGCAACGCAATGATACATCAGATCAGATCAACAAATCAGAATCTTTAGACTGGAGGAATCCGATTAACTATGAAGCTCTTTTTTCACATCCAACTCGCGTTGAGGTGAGAGATGTGGTCAAATGTCAATACCGACGGACAAAACCAGAGAGTTGTGTTCACGTAATACGGCGCGATTTCATAGCTAACGCATCCGTGTTCGTTTTTTGGGTTTAGGCTACGTAGTAAAAAAAGAATATACTTTACCTTTAACCTGGCAAGAATACAGGAGATGTTCAAACACCATGTAGACACCCACTGCAAGGCTGCATCAAGTCTGCATTCCCCACACATCATACTTGTGGACTTGTGGTAAAACATGCACAACCATGCTTTAGTAATAATATGTGCATTGTCTCTGAAAGTGATTGGCCTCCATGAGAGCCTCAGCCTCCTTCATGGGCTTGACCAGCGTGAGACCAGAGAACAGCGCCAAAAGGCGAAAATCACAAAGAGAATTTAAATATCAAAGCATTGATAGCTCGGGCTGAGCAGTTATATCTCTACAGCTGCTCAATCCAAAACAGTGCAATATACTGACATGTTTCTGTTTACACGTGTTGTATTTATATAAATATGTTAGGTGTGACAGTAATTAAAATCAATAAAAAGTGTGTGAGAGATGTGGCGAGTGAAGAAGATGAGGGAGTCAGATGATGCTCCACACAAAGATGCCGGAACAAAGACTGAGGAAGAGGCAGGCATGCCGTGTATCACAGCACCCATCACTCCTACAGCACCACCCCTACAGCACCACTCCTACAGCACCACTCCTATAGTATCACTCCTACAACACCACTCCTACAGCACCACTCCTATAGTATCACTCCTACAGCACCACTCCTACAGTACCACTCCTACAGCACGACTGCTATAGCACCACTCCTACAGCACCAGTGCTACAGCACCACTCCTATAGTATCACTCCTACAGCATCACCCCTACAGCAGCAGTGCTACAGCAGCAGTGCTGTTTAACACGTATACTTTTGCGACCAATATCCATAAGAGGTTTTTTTGGGGTTAGATCGCGTAAATATATAAATGTGTCGTTAAACCCGCCACCACCCGCCACCACCAACTAGTGAGGGTTGTCACGTCAACAGAACACGCCAACTCGTCACTAGGACAGCACTAAGCGGTGTGTTGGAGAGCCAAGCCACAATATTTACAATCTGAGTACCAGGACTACACGACCAGCTCCCAAATTAACCAAACAATGCTTCCAACACCCACGACGCTCAGAGAAAGTCGTCCGTCACCCGCTCGACTCCTTGCGTTATAGTGGGAGTGGTGCGCGTTAATCGAAAATCGTGCCAGAGAAGAAACACCGCGTTGAAGCGAAACTGCGTTGTGTGAACTCCATGAGTTAAACGGGGGGGGGGGGGGGGCTACTGCTGAGGATGACTTGCAAATGCACAATTCTGTCTCTCTGCAGTCACCACCAGGGCAACAAACCCTGTCCGTGCGGGCTCCACCATTACTTTGATCTGTGAAATATCCACAAAGCCACGTGGACGTATTTACTCCAGGTATCGTGATGGCGTTTATTGGTATCTCGATGGCACCGTGCAATCCTCCATGACGAAGAGAAGCAACCGGCTCGCGTGTCTCAAACACAACTCGGGCTCTTGGACCTGCGCGCCGCGCGTCAGAGGCAGCGCAGAAGTCGCATCTTTTGGACATTATCTTGACGTGTACGGTAAGTCACACGCAGCCAGTGCATTCCATCCATTCATGAAGAGGCTTTACCCGGCAATGATACTGCAAGTGTTAAGATGTTAAAGGACCAAATAGACACCTTTCGCGAGGCCTCATCAAGTCTGCATTAACCACCATGCTTATGTTTAGACTTGCAAAGATACACGCTTCGATAATGACGCATGCATTGCCCTGAGAACTGATGGACCTGCAACAGAGCTACAGTCTCCTTCCTGGCCTCGTACCTGCACGAGGGTTGGACCAGAGGATAACCACAAAACGCGAACAATACAAAGGCATTGCAAATATCAACAACTCCTACCGCATCTTGACTTAAAGCCTTCGTGACTGCAATAATTCATATTCTTTGGCTTTTTTGGCAAAGTCACGTCGATAGTTTGAAATAAAATAACAAAGAACTACAACGTTTCGGTCAGAACACAAGCGATCGTCATCAGCAGGAGAGGATCGCTTGTGTTGTAATCGAAACGTCGTTTTTTGTTATTTCAATCTATCTACGTGACTTTACCGAAAACCCCAAAGAATAACTCCTACCGAGTCTGAAACATAACAGGAGTTTGACTGCTGGGAAGACCACACTTATACGGGGTTTCCAAACTGCTGCTCTGCATTATTTTGGGCCAGGATTATGATGGCAAATGAAGACGATAATACAAATATTTTGTAAACTGTATTTCTCAGATCCACCAATGACCATGAATACACCTGTTGATGCAAGCATCTGGAAAGCAACACACGAGGCTCCTTCCACCACCACGCCTGCCTCCTCCTCGCTCTTCACCTCCCCTCCCAGCAGCAGCAGCAGCACGCCGCCTCCCCCCGTCTCCGACCGCGTCCCCGCGGCGTTGGTGGCAGCGGTGGGCCTCCTCTCGACCGCCCTCCTCCTGGCCGCGCTGCTGGGGGGGGTCGCGTGCTTCGTCTTCTCACGCCGCGCGCGAGGTACCCCCACGCCGCCTCCAGCAGCAAGCGCCCTCCGTGATTGCTCCCGAGGGTACGCCAAGGACACCGCTGATCAGTTTAACACGGAGGCCTTCGCGGCCAGTATCATTCATAATGAAGGTTTTTGGGTGAGATCGCGTTATTTATAAACTGGGGCTTGTTCGGGGGGCCTGTGGCGCCCCTCACAACCATTTACGGCCTTCGGCCAGGAAAGTCACGAACGACGCATTCACGCAAGCACCCGATACTGCGTTTTAAAGTTTTAAAATGAAACTTCTTTGAATTGTGTTATGTTTTGAATTATATAATTGTATTTATTCATTAAAAGCTTATATCATGTTACATCTGGAAGACTTAATTGAAAACGACATTTCGTGTGAATTTCCTCTCGTCGTTAAGTAGATGGCCTTGCCGGGGGTTCGGTTCGATGCGGACTTTCACCTGTTTGGGATTGCGGGATCGAGACAAGGCGACACGGAGCTGCTGGCCGTGCGAGAAGACCGCCGTCTGCAGATCCATTCCAACGTAATCGAACGTCTGTCCCTGCGCCTCCGTCGTTCATGCAGGGGGCGTGTAGGTTTGCAGCGCTCCCTGCATGAAAACGACGGAAAGTGCAGCGTTAATCACAGATAGATAACGTTGTGCACTTATATAAGAGTATGTGTCGCAACCCTCCACCACCCGACACGGCCAATCAGTAAAAAAATGTGTCACGTTGACAAAACACAAATATTTCACTACTTTAGCCCACCGGTGTGTTGAAGAGTGGATCCATAACATTTACAATTTGAGTAGTACGACGTTTCGCTGATAATTACATCCAGCATCTTCGGGCGATTTGCCATTCCGGTCTTAAATAGTGCAGGACGACGTCATCGTTGTTGAACCCCATCAGGATTTGAGATCAGAGGAGGAGGTGGGGGTGTATGCAATTATGTAATAGATCAGTAAGCAGCCAATTAGCATGTGCCTCACCTGTAAGGAATTGCAATGTGTGTTGTGTATTACTTAATATTCTTCCAGGCTGCGCTGAGTCTATAGCTATCACAGCGATTCAAATTATTTAAATTCTTCTCAATTTCAATTGATTCTCTAACTAATCTTGGCCAGTAATAATTCGTTCTGCATAACACTTCAACGTTATCAAATCAATTGAATGTCCTTGTTGGCAAGCATGCTGTGCCACTGCTGACAGCTGTGTTTGAGAGAATTTAATGTTCCTTTGGTGTTCTTTTAGTCTTACGCTGATGTTACGTCCCGTCTGTCCAATTTAACACCGCATAAGCAATTGATCCGATATACACCTTCTGTTGATAACTTCTGTGATTAATCTTTAGTACAAGACACTAGTTTTTTTAATTTTGTGTACTGTACCAAATCTCACTTTAATGTTTTGCTTTTGCAAAACACAAGCTAATTTGTCAAGGTGGTCCTACCAAGCACCTGCCCCTCACTCTCAGGTCTGTGATTTTCCAGTAGGTTCCATCTAACCCTGTCTTCTGTTACAGCCGCACGGCTGGCACGCACCCATCAGCTGCAGGCGGTCAAGGCACCAGTTCATCTGGTCCGGGAGCCAATCACCCACATCCGAAATGTTCCAGGGCCTCGTCACATCCGTATGTCAATTCAGCATGTGCCACCAAAGTGACTACCCTGGTGGTTTAGAATCCCCAATGCCCGGTGCTTTCTGCACCACACTAGACCGCGATGCCCTTCTCTCCTTCATTCCGACAATATTTCAGCGGCTTGACGTGATCCTGCCGTAATAAATTAACAATATTCCAGCGGCTTGACGTGATCCTACCGTAATTAAGGACATCCCGGCACGACCTTGGCCATTAGACAGCCATAACTGCAGCTCTCCCCAGCACAGAAATGTACTTCCCTTCACCATTATCATCACTGCGGTTTTAATCATCATCGTTACCATCGCTGTCAGCATCATCATCGTTACCATCACTGTCAGAATCATCATCGTTACCATCGCTGTCGTTAAAACGGCACACGAGCTGTGCTGTAGCAGCATCACAGCCCCTTCGGCGAGTCGGCGAGTTGCCGGTGTCCCTGATACGCAGCGCAGTTCCACGAGCTCAATCATTCATCTCCCGCACCTGAACCAAGCAAGTCTGAAACACACAGTGTGGGGCGTTCCAGAGCAATCTGAGGGCAGTTAGCAACGTGTTTATGATGAGGCCGGAGAGACGGGAATCGCAGTGATCAATGCACGTTTTCCCATTTCAGAAGCATCTACAGCAGCTGCAAGTCCACGCCACGGAGTTGTGTACGCAGAGGTCAGGAGACTGAAAGGCTGCCGGCACGGTAGGGAACGCATCTCATCCACACCAATATCAATGTAGCGGCTGCCCGCAGGCAATCCTCATTTTTTAATAAACTAAACCGGGCCTCGACTGGCATACACGCAGCCATTAGGGATATACAAGCAGCCTCCCTTGGGCAGATGCAATACTTGTGGACATCAGCACAGAAGCAGGATAAGCTGTTAGCTCAAACGTAGCAATTTGTATTTACTGGATATACTTCATATTTATAGTCACTTGCTTACCTTTTCTCTATATTCTACTCCTATCGGTGTTTGAATTGTTTGTTGCAACTTGCTGACCCCTAGTCCCTACTGGACATCTGTGACAAAGAGTTTCATAGCTCATCAGATCCCTCCAGTCTAAATACAGATTTTGATTAAACTATTTACTAAATTTTTACACATAAATTAAGTACAGTGCCTCAATCATGGAATGATGCCTCAATCAGTATTCTATTCAAAAAGGGAGACAAAACAGCCTTAAAAATGTATATGAACTCGTGAGCATCCTATCACAAATAAATATGAATATTTACATACAAACAAATTATTCACAAATATAATTGAGGACAGAATAATGGACAATTTAGAGGTCAAACAACCACATGAGCAAGCTGGATTTAGGATAGCTTTTTATACCATCCACCAGAGATGACCAATCGGATTCTGACAAAGACTGATGGAGGATAAGGAGGAGTAACGGGTTTGAGTCGCGGTGTCACGAGTATGGGGCAGGCAGAGGGTGCCTTGGCCCCCCCTGGTGGCCAAAGCTACGCGTTGGGGCCCCCTTAACCACCCCCATGAAATGTGTTTTCTATCGTGTGTAAAATAACTAAAACGTATTTAAAACGCAACATTAATTATTTTTAATGAAAATGTTTTCATTTACTTTCCAAGTTTTATTTTAATCTAATTACAGCAGTAACATTTGGCTTCCGCAATTAGGACAAATCAAATATTTGGGCCCCACCTGATCAACTGCTGCACCCCTGAGCTGACAATGTAGTTACTACGCCACTGGTTTAAGTGGAATGCACCGATGTTTGTTTCGATTTCGTTCAGATGGCAACGCAGACGCCGTTTACGACAACTACGACCCCGTGAGACCTACAGATGACGATGTAAGTTTCTGTGCCGGTGTCAAGGTTCCAAGTTTTCCATGTACTCAAAAAAATACAAATCACTCAACTGGGATTACAACACAACAACTACTGCTAAACTACTGCAGATTGTAAAATATAGCAGTGCCGTCTGTGACAACATTGCACTATATCAACTGTACTCAAGTCCAACTGTGCTCAAATCTCATCAATTATTATCATAATTAAATGCCTACTTTACTCATTTTCAATTCTGAAACCTACTGCTGTGTGATACCTCAGATGAACTGCGAATAGCACACAGACCGCCCAAATCTCACATTTTAAATGTAATTGTCATGTTCCACGATGTAAAGTGCAGTCTCCAAATCTCCACTAAGTCTCGCTGGCCTCTCTCTTCTATGAAGAAGGGCAACTGCCTGAAACGTTGCCTATTAGACACTTCCTTTTAAGTATTATCAACAAATACAAATTACAGCAAAATTAACCACCACATTACAAAAGAAAATCGAAAACAGTGCACAAACATAAACAATACAATTATATATTGCTATTAGTGTTTGCTTTTTTGTTTAAATCTGAAATTGTGGAATGTTTTCATGTTGTCTGCCGGTTGAGTCGCCCTTGAAAAAAGATATTCTTAGCCCAGTGGCCTTTATTCAACGGGAAATACAATTCTGATTAGGATGTGCTTGACTGAGTGCGTGGGTGAATCGGCGATTGGGAGAGCAGGTGGGTGAGTGGTTGAGTAGGTGGATGAATGAGTGATTGGGCGAGTGCATGTGGGTGAGTGTGTGAGCCAGTGAGTGTGAATGGGTGTAATTGTGAAGTGCTTTGATGTTTTCTGCTGGCCGAGTCGCCCCATTGATAAAGAGATTCTGAGCTCATGCCACATTGGGCGGTAATGCAGAGCAGCAGCCAATTGTTGTACGAAACTAATTGTCTCTCCATCTTTTGTACAGGTCTCCAGTGACTATGATGTTTGTGTGGACTCTTACGATTCACATAGTCCAGAAGGCACGCTGGGTCATCAGCAGCAGCAGCCCGGCACAATGTATGCTGTGGTGCTGCAGCACTGCATCAGACAAGAGGCAGACTTACACCTCTACGATGCGGCCATGTGAGAAGGTGCCGACTGATATGGAGCACGTGAGACTCAGTGCAGTGTTGCCAGAGGAGTCCAACAACTCTTCTGATTATATCTACAACATAATAAGCTTGACTCTTTACCCAGCCTCTTTCATGGCCTTGTCCCTCCAGTGTGAGACCAGAAAATTCCAAAAGGTGAAGAATACAAACAAACTGCTTTGATATGTATGCATTGTCCTTAGAGCTGATTGGCCTATACCATTATTATTATTATCATACCAGAGCTACAGTTTCCTTCATGGCCTTGTCTCTGCATCAGTGTTAGACCAGAGAACAATGCCAACAGCAAAAAGGCAGTGTAAGTGTAAGTATCAAAGCATTCATTGCTCAGGTTGAGCACTTATACCTGTGGGACCTGTTTTTGGTGTAGGCCAATCAGTTTCAGGGATAATGTGTATATTATTATCAAAGCATGTTTGTGGGAATGTTTTACCACAAGGATGACGTGTGGTTAATGCAGACCTGATGCAGCCTGCCAGTATGTGTCTATTTGGTGTTTGAACATTTAAACATCTTCATTATTTTGGGTAAAACCTATTTTTTAATCACTCTTCTGATCGCTTTCGAGAGCATAATTTCGGGTCGTCACCTGCTCCACAGACAAAACCCGGACACATTTCTCAGTCAGCCTCGGTCTGTTGTCAAAACCCGGCAGTTGTTCTCCAAGAACAAGCAGCGGTGCACCGGGCGGCTAAAACGCAACAAGTTGGCACAGTAGGGGGCACGGGTGGTGCATCTGTCAGGCGTCTTAGTCAACCCATGGCACCTGGATCTGTCCCGTGACCTCCTGCTAGCGAGCGAGCCTTTGACTTTTCACGTGAACGCCTCGGAGTGCCCCTAGCCTGGCACAAGCACCGTGGCAATGTCACCGCCACTGTCGTTGGTGCCCATACGACTGCGAGAATGCTCAGGGCGGTGGTAGGACAGGGAGCTGGACGCTCACTCGTTCCCTTTGTCCACACGGTACGGGAGTTAGAGGTGGGAGCGCGGGAACGCCGTCGCGTAACTCACAACGTTGCCTTTCATCACGAAGGGGGTGACCTCTTGGCGGTGGCCGTGTGTGAAGCCACGTGGGCGACTGGCCGAGGGGGTTACTGTCTCTACGGCCCGTACCGCCCGGCGGCCCGTGGACGCTGCCGTGCTCTCAGTGCCCGTCTGCGCTTCTTGAAACGGCTAACGCAGGGAACCCCGTGGGTCACGGAATCTGCCTCTCGTGACCTGCACGGCCGTGGACACCGTCCACACCCTTGAAAGTTAGATGCTCCATCTCAACGGGTTTTCCACGTGAAATATTGTTTTCGAAAATAAACTTAAGTAAAAGCATCTGTGGATATGAGAGGTATTTCACTCGAGCGCTGTCTGGCTCTACTTGTTTAGTTCAGCCAATGATGGGGTCAGTGTCTGGTGTCCTCCCTCAAGCAGAGTTTATTACAAATATTAAAGTACCATACAACCGAGAGTATACTTGAGAATATGTATCAAGATAAACGTATATTATCATGCTATGACTGCACTTGTCATTTAGAGCAAGCTAATGTCAACATTGTAAAATTTGTTGGTGGAGCATTGAATAATTTCGCTTATATATTGTTTACTTTGTTTCAGCCAATTCGCCTGCCGATGTCCCTCCAACCCCTATCGCTGCTCCCCACACACCACTCCTCCACATTGCAGTCCCCTTCTTCCCCTTTGTGGTTTCTTTCAAACGTATTTTTAAAAAAAATAAATGTGGGGGTTCTGTATATATTTGGAGTCTCGTTTCCTCAATCAACGACACAGCAAACAGCGTAGTTACTGTGCAGTCCAAGTGGCACAAACGCTGGTGAGTTGACGCCTGTTTTGTATCAAGGGCAGTGCCGGATTAAGCTAGTGTGGGGCCTGTAGCATATGTTATAAAGGGGCCCTAAAATAAATATTAAAACACATAAATGTTTAAGTCGCATAGTAAAGTAATTGTATTTTTAAATTTTCTATACAAATTCGACAAATCGCTAATCTTAAACACCCAGTCGTTCATTAAAGTTGAAGGCAGTATAGTACTATAGTAATAGAGCAAGTGCAGAATCACTGAACCGGAATTGATAGCTTGAGAAAGCATTTAGCGTGGGGCCCTTGAAAGTGCGGGGCCCGCAGTATGTGACTTTTGCTACTCGGATAATCCGGCACTGATCAAGGGGTATTTCTAATCGTTGACCATGAGGCGCACATCCTGTGCATTCATCTCAATGACTTGCGTTGTCTGGACCATGAATGTGCTCCCGCGTGTGACACGTTGTGGGGAGCAATGGCGTACCTGTTGACGCGCTGCACTACGAACTCGGCGATCCAAGTTCGATTCCCGCTTGCGGCCAACACCAGTGATATCTGAACTGGGCCTCCTCTAGGTCAACTCTGCCTCAAATGAGTACCTGGTGCAGTCTGTAAACATTGCCACTGGGGAGACAATGGCGATCGGGCGTGGTGCTGGCCACAGTACTGTTCAGGCCTTCATAGGTACTCGCTAACAGCACTTGCCCCAACAGTCTTTTCAGGCTACACGGGGAATCTTTGTATTTGTTTGCCGAGTTGTGCAGTGGCTGCAGGTTTGACTCGTCGTGTGTGGTTTGAGAACAGCAAGTCCTCGCTCAACTCTGGGAGTTGCTTTCCTGAAAACTGCCACGTCAAGCGAATTCACGTTAAGCGGGAGTCATTTTCCCTTCATAATTGAAAAGGTGGGGGTGCTGTTCCCATAATTGTATTGTTTTTATTTTGCAATGCAGTACACTATTTTAAATGTTTATGTTTACACGTTGTGTTTATATAGTACTGGCGGGAAGTACTCTGCGTTGCCCGGACGAAAAAGGCACACACACCTCGACTTACACACAGACATCGACCCATACACACACATGGACTCACACATACATAGAATTGCACCGAAGAGGGCAGTAGTGAACGATCCACAGGTTGTCAACCTTAATTTCAGAGTTAGTGCCTGGTCTGAGCGTTGTTTCAAATCCACCACCATCAGTATTTCTGCGACGATATAGAGGATAGCCATCATGCCCTGACTGAGTGTCTTTGAAGAAGTTTCGTGGATACTTGTTGGTGCACCTGCGGCCTTGCATAGATGGCGCATTAGGATTGAACTCCCCACATAGGCCATGGACCATTTGCTTGCAGAACACATCGAATAGGGCAGGGCCTTGATGGGGGTCAGGTAGCTCAGCACTGAGAAATGTGTCAATGTCATTTGCATGATTTTTTTTCCCTCATCCATAGCAAAATGTGAGCATGAGGAAGACGACGTTTTTGCCACTCAATGGTGTGCAAGTTACATCTTGTCTTTCCAAAGACGCCGCCTTCATTAGTCGTAATATGCCTCATGAGGTCATCAACGTTGAGTTTAAAGACCCTTGCAATGTCATGTCTGTCTGTTGGCTTTTTGTTTGGATAACGCTCAACCTGGATCTCCTTCCATTTACGATTGCAAGTGAAGGTGATAAAGAGATCATGCCTGCCATATTGGCTGATGTACATCATGGCATCCTGAGTCTTCTCATGCTTGTATCTTGGTCTAGCTGTGAAGGATGAAGGCAAAATAACGAATCTGCCCACATTCTGAGCGTTTGCATCTCCGTCGGCATTGATAGCGTCCCCGAGATGAGCATACTGGTCTACATGCAGGCGTTTTTTATTCATTTGAATGTAAAGAAGGCACTCTCAATTTTGGCATAATCATCGACAACATACTGGTGAAAGAGGTTGGCGCACCGTAATATGTGGTTTCCCCCTTCTCCATCCATGATCATGAAGGAATAGAAGTCTTTAGAGGAGACAGTTTTGTGAGGATGTCTTTGTCCTGTAGCTTTCATAATTTGAGGAATCTGGACGTGGTACCCATCTTGGCCTTGCCAGAGTCAAATGAGGTATTGTAGGGCATCATATGCTCTGTTTGTCTCAGGAAATCGTTTGATGGTGTTGTCTTGGTATCGAAGCACAATGTCTCTCTTACCATGTTCCTCACCCACCATGAGAACAGCAACCTCAACACAAGTTGGGGCATTGAACCTCCCTGCGTGCTCCCCACTTGGGTCGAAAGAAAAGGTGCAGTACGGCGAATTTAAAATGGTTGATTTTCCCACCATTGTAACAAAATGATAGACGAAATGTAATCGGCTGTAGTTAAGTCCAACGTATTTGGCAGTATAACATAGAAATCGGCATCGCAGTGCTACATATCAGTAAATAGCGTGACGTGAGCAAACGGAACAATAGAAATGCATTGAAGAAGCTAGAATAAGTCTACATTATAGAGCAGCAGTACGCACACTTAAGTTAAGAAGCAGGCTACAGTCTAGATTATAGACTGCCAGTACGCTGACTCAATTAAATAAACATTGCTACAGTCGACATAAGCTGGCAATACGGTCATCAGCTTAAAAAGCAGGCTACTGTCTACATGAAAGACTGGCAGTACACTGACCGAGGTAAAGAAGCGGACAACAGATTATGGACTGGCATACACTCACCCTGCCCAATAGCAATATTTGTAGTGTAGATAATAGACTGCCAGTGCACTGACTTTAATAAGCAGGGCAACAAGCCACATTACAGACTGCCAGTACACTGGCGCAGCTTCATAAAAACACATTAATATTTAAAAACTTTTATTTTTAAATATTAGTTGTCTGCACACAAACGTTTTATTAATTGCAAGGTGATTATTTAAATAGGTTTCTATCTCTATGAGTTGAGCGAAAGAAGCAAGGAAATAGTGCTTAAAATTGCCGTGGTGAGGCCTAGTCCCGCGCAGAGCCCCCGGCCTCGCCTAGCCTGGTAGATAGGTTCAACCTATCTACGTGACTTCACCGAAAGACCCAAAAAATAGTTGGTAGGCTGTCTGACTAGCGGTGCCCTGAGATGGTAGAGATGGAGACGACGACGACGACGAGAAGAATGGCGACGATGGACTTCAACAGCACGACGGGGATCCCACTCCAACAACAGCCCCGAGGTCCCTCACAGGGGTCCTTCTTATACTCTCATCGTGGCCTCGCTCTGCCCCGGCCTCCTCTCTGGAACCTACTAGCGGGTTCCCGAGGCTTCCCGATGGGCCCCCCTCTGTGACCTTCCCCTTAGGTGTCCCCCACTCGTGTCTATCGTGGCCTACTGACTTCAATACTGCCGTAAACCGCAGTTCCCCTTCGTCGCCAGCAGCCAACACTATGCCACTACACATGTATAAAGATAAATGTTGTCTCTTGTGATCACCTTGATACCGGCATCCCACGTACTGTATCACTCCGCTCAGCCCAATAAAGTAGTTCGTTGTCTCACGCGTTCCCTCGTGGGAGAACTGCGTTAGAGCGGAAACGCGTCGTGAGGACATCACGTGTTAAATGAGGACTTGCCGCACAGTTTAATCCGAGTCAGACAGAGAAAGGATGAGTCAGACTGGAGTTGAGTTGCTGATGTTGTCCCCCCTCATGCTCTTCGTCCCAAATCTTCTCTCTGTCCCTCCTCCCCCCCATGCCAAATTCTGTTTGCGATCTTTTCCCTCCTTGCACCCTACCAGGGAATCAACTTCCCCTGGACATTAAGCAGTGCATCTCTTCAAGCCCCACCTCTTCTCCATTGCCCATTCTCTCCCCTCCCCTACCCTCTCGCGACTCCCACTTGCTCTCTGCTCTTGCCAACGAAACCACTCAATTTTTGTTACTGCTGTTATGCACTTACTGTATCTTGAACTTCTTTTGCACTGTACGTAGCCAACCATGCTAATCGGAGGTGCGTTGGAAGAACAACACAAACGGCAATTCCATGCAAACCGCCGTGATCTAAGGCGCCCTGCAAATATAAAATAGAAGCTTAACGTCCACTGTGAGTGAAGGTGACGGCGCATCATACCATACAACCCGCAGCAGTACCAGAATCGTTGTTTAGATTGGAGGAATCCGAAGAGCTATGAAGCTCTTTTTCAAAGATGTCCCGAGTGCAAAATAGGGGAAAATGTAGACGAGTCACTCGGCACCAACGCAACAACAAACACATTACCAGACCACACCAAGACAACACACAGTCCCTCGTAAAAATGGCACTTTACAATTAACCAGGGTCGCCTCCTGGGTTCGAACCACATCCTGCCAAGGAGCAGTGAAGCGCCACCACCACCGGGTCGAGCGTCCTTCGTCAGCGCAGGAGACCCCCCCCTCCCCCCGGCTCGCGATGGAGCTGCGGGAGGTGGTGGACTGCGCCCTGGGCAGCTGCGTGCGCCACGAGCCGCTCGGCCGCGCCGCCTTCCTGCGCTGCTTCGCCGCCCCCTCGCGGAAGCCGCGGGGCACCGTCATCCTCTTCGACGTCGACGGCGCCGGGCGAGGGCTCAGCGGCGGCCACGTGGTGAACTACAACAAGCAGGGCACGTCCATCCACGCCGAGGTGCTGCTGCTGAGCGCCGTGAGAGCCGCGCTGCCGCGGCGGTGCGAGGGGGACGCGGAGGAGGCACCGCGCGACTGCACCGTGCACTGCTACTCCACGTACAGCCCGTGCCGCGACTGCGTCGACTACATCCAGGTGAAGGGGCGTGATCCACGTTCGTTTTGTCGGACCGCGAAGGAGAGAACTCAACATACAAGTATGACTTCCATTCGCAAGATTGATCTGCAGGGTCTCAATAGGTTCCCACTAAACTAGTATTTTTAACCCCTTACCGATCGTCATCATCGCCGTCGTATACTTTACTCAGAATATCAAGTTGCCAGGGCAAACTTTGTGATCATTCACGTTTCGCAATTGTTCAAGTTCGTCCCTCCAGCAGAAAGTCACAACCTTCAGGGCTCTGCTCACGTCCGTGTTGTTATTTAACTCTTTACCCATTCAGCCCGAGTCTCAAGACTCATTTTCAGGAGGGTCCAGCCAAGTTTTCTCAGAAAGTTTGCGACGTTGCTGTGTAATCCCAATTGAGTGATTTGCTGGCAATCTCCCAGCATTGGGATGTTTAGCCAACACCAGGTTCATTGACCGGTCCTGCAACACGAGACCAACTCTGCAGCCTCCACTGGCAATGTCTCCTCCGTGCGCCCCTCGCCCCACGCCGCGCACGCACCAGGAGTTCGTGGCCAGCACGGGCGTGCGAGTGGCCATGCGCTGCTGCCGCCTGTACGAGCTGGACGTGACCAGGAGGCGCCCTGAAGCAGAGGGCGTCCTGCGGTCGCTGAGCAGCCTGGGACGCGACTTTCGGCTCATGGGGCCACGGGACGCCATCGCCCTGCTCCTGGGAGGGCGCCTCGCCGACGGGGAGAGCGGGGCGAGTGGGGGGGACGCCGAGCCCTTGGTGGAGATGGCGGGGTTCGGGGACGAGCAGTTACATGCGCAGGTGCAGAGGAACAGGCAGATCGTGGAGGCGTACGCGAGATACGCGGGCGCCGTGTCTCTCGTGCTGGGCGAGCTCCATGTGGACCCGGTAAGCCGCCGCTGATGCCGCTGATGCCGCTGATGCCGCTGATGCCGCTGATGCCGCTGATGCCGCTGATGCCGCTGATGCCGCTGATGCCGCTGATGCCGCTGCTAAGTCCGTGGGTGCGCGCTTCATTATTGCACAGGGTGCGGTGTGCAGCCAGTGACAAACAGCATTGTACACCAGCTCTGGTACAGCCAGTCGGCTGACTTCCGTCTGCCACTTGTCCTCCACACAAGCCGAGCTATCTGCAGGGGCCATCAGATCGCCAAGTTATTGCCCTTGCAGAGGTTTTCTTGGCTCAGTTGCTGAGCACAGTTAGGCACCAAAGGCCTGAAACGTCAAGCACCAGCAACAAACAGCACTGCAGGTCATACGGCTGCTGGGATGTGTAAAACATATTTGATGATAATATTAATTATGGGTAAAATATACAGGGCGTTTCATGTGGAGACAGTTAAGTGGAAGATTGTCTGCCTTTGTTGCAAGGCCGTAGCCATGGAGTCAAATCTTCCAGGGGGTCTGGAGGTCCCAACCCAGACAAAAAAAAATCTAAATTTGAAAACTCGTTTCCTGCCTAAAATATAAAAAAAAATCACTAACACATGGGATGGACTTTTTTTATGTCTAATAGTGTATTGCATTACATTGCTCTGATTTAACTTTTTTAACATTTCTTGTTTCATTGTTGTTTTTATTTACATAGCATAGCAAGTATTATACCTTTTAAATATTTTTATAGCAATATATTGCGGGGGGGGGGCATTTTTTTACAAATTTAAATATGGGGGGGGATGTGTCCCCCCCCCAATATATATTATAATTACGGTCTTGATTTGTTGCTTATATTCGCCACGATGCCGCTTCCGAAGTGTTGACAACGGTCGATGTGCGGTGGCACTGGGGGGCACGACTAAGATGCACTTGGTGTCCCGATTCTCCAGGACAAATTCCCCTTCCTGGCCGACTTCCTGGCCCAGACGTCCGTGGAGCCGAGCGGCACGCCGAGAGGGGCCCGGGGCAGGCCCAGAGGAGCCTCGTCACGTGGGCCGGGGATCGGCCGACAGAGGCCCGCGGACTTTGAACGAGCTCTGGGTGCCTACGGTCTGTTCCTACACCCTCGAATCGGTGAGTACGGTAGCTACATCTTGACTTAAAGCTTTCGTGACTGCAGGAATTCATATTCTTTGGGACTTTCGGCAAAGTCACGTAGATAGGTTCATAGCAAATAACAAAAAAATATGTTTCGATCGCAACACAGGCGTTCGCTTACAGCACTTGCCCCAAAAGTATGTGAAGGCTGTAACGTGAATTTTTGTCTGAGTTGGTGGGCGAGTGGTTAAGTGGTGCGATTTTGTTAATTTGACCGGTATGTTGGGGGTAGTTGGAGGCAGTCGCCCTCAAACAACAGCAGCAGAGGGCAGAGGAGCAACGCTCACAACGAGCAGAGCGCCGTCATGGAGCAAGTTGCCAGTCAGGGGCACAGGTGGTGCATCTCACAGTCATCTCAGTCAACCCATGGCACATGGGGGGGGGGTCTGTCCCTCCGATGAGCGACCCTTCGACACTTCACGCAGAGGCCTCGGGGTGCACCTGCCCTGGCACAAGCGCGGTGGTGACGTCACAAGCCACTTAGTGGCGAATTGGGGCCGTTGTATTGACGGCGGTGAACTCGGTGTGGGCAGGACGAGGCAGTCTCTAGAAGACGAAGTCCTCAACACGGGAGGGGGATTCATCTTCTTGGGGGGGAATCAATGAGTTCGGTTCACGGGAACAGTGGCCACGGTATCCAAGTCGTGGCTTTGAGAGCACCCGAGTGACGGAATGAATCCCATGAGCGCTGTCGTGTGTTTTGTGTGCGCGCGTGTTGTGTCGTGTGTTTTGTGCGTGTTGTGTGTGCTCACTAGTGTCACGAGAAGCCGATCGAGAAGAGATCAAGCGCGATCTGATCGCTGTGATGAGGAAACACGACTATCAAGGTCCCCTATAAATGTTGTACATTCCACACATCACCCATGGGTTTTTATTATCGTTCCGATTAATAAAAGCAAAACGGACTGATCAAAGCAAGTTCATGGATGGCACTTGCTTTGATCAGAGACGGATGGCGACAGAGCAACGGAGAGCGAGAGACAGGGAAACGCCATTCTGTCCGCGGGCAGGACACGGGTTGACCGGTGAACTGGAACGCCGACAGCTTTGCATGTCTCAGTATTTTCCTGCACTAATTATCACGGTGGGCTACGTATGGTGTGAACGAAGATTAACATACACACGTCTCATAATACACACGTCCCATAATACACACGTCTGTCAATCTCCAGCGTGTCACTGTCTCACAGGTCTCACATGAGCAGTCGTGGAGTGGTTAGCGCGCTACGAACCTGGCGACCCGAGTTCGATTCCCACACACGACCACCACCATCAACACCTGTGATAGCGATTATCTGAACCGGTCTTGGACCTCCCCTAGAAGTTGACTCAGCCTCAAATGAGTACCTGGTGCGGTGGTGCGTAAACATCACCACCGAGGAGACAAAGGCGGCCGGGCGGATGTGGTCCTGGCCACAGCCCCTCGTGTGCCGTTCGTGGAGCTGTAACCGACTGCATCCGGAGCCTCAGAAGTCTGCCCCCATCCCCGTGTGTCCGTGCTGCACGTGGCTCCACGCAGGCTGCCTGGAGGTGTCGCCCTGCGTATGTAGCGGCGCGTGCGTGCGAGCGTGCCCGTGTCGCCAGGCGGGCCGCATGTGCATCCCGTTGTGTGGCGCCCACAGAGCCACGTGCACGCGGGGTGGCGCGGTGGGTGGCGCGGTGGGTGGCGCGGTGGGTGGCGCAAAGAGCCACATGAACACGGTGGGTGGTGGCACAGCGTGGGTGGCACAGGGGGGGGGGGGGGGGCTCAGAGCCACGGGCACGCAGGAAGGTGGCACGGCCCTCCCCACGCAGATACGTACCTCCACTGATGGGGCAGAGCAATATCCTCCTATTGCTCAATCATCTCTGGTTTACAGCAGAGGGAAATTCCACATTGCCACGACAGGAGGGGGGGGTCTATTCCCTAGGATAACCGCTGTTGATTTCCCCACAAAGTGGTACTCTTTTTAATGACCCTAGAGGGATGATGGGACAAGTCCACCTCAAATCAGGATTTGACCTCGCAACCTTGCAGATTGTGAGCCACTCGCTCTGCCGATCAAGCCTCTTCCTGTCCGGTCGTGAAGCAGCAGAGGTGGTAAATCAATAACTTTTCAAAGCTATTGCCTTCGTGGCAGTAGCTCTGAATGTCTCAGAGGATATTCTTGTGTATGATGTATCGTGCAACCAAAATACTGTATGTAAACATTACAATCGGCTTTACCCCTTCTTGCAAGAATATAGGTGTTAAGATGTTCAAACACCAAGTAGACCTAATGCCAGGCTGCATCAAGTCTGTATTCACCACACATGCTTGTTGTAAAATATGCAAACATTATTTCATAAACATGTACGCATTATCCTTCAAACTGACGGGCCTACACCAGTCAGCCTCCTTTCTGGCCTTGTCTCACCAGTGTGAGACCTGAGAATGTCAAAATGTGGACAGCACAAAGAGAATGCAAATATCAAAGCATGAATGGCTCTGGTCGAGCAGTTATATCTCTGGTGTAGGCCAATCGGTTTCAAAGACAATGCATACATTATCTAAGCATATTTCCATGTTTACCACGAGCATGATGCGTGGCTAATGCAGACTTGATGCCTTGTGAAAGGTGTCTATTTGGTGTGTGAACATATTGGCGGAAAGGGTAAAGCCTATTTTTTTATCATCTTAATACCAGAAAAAGGGTCCCATAGATAAAATAACAATGATAGAGCAATTGTTTGAATTCAACTGAAGTTCCAGTTTCACTGATTATCATGCTGGACTCAATTGGGATTATAGTACACAGAGCAGCAATCATCGCCCACTACTCGCAGATTAATGTCCCGACTTAAGTGCTGGTGTGGAGTCACCTAGTGCCGCCAAGGCACAAGGCGGATGTGAGATGCACGCGTAATGGTTACAGCAGTCTTGACCAATGTTCATGCGTCAGTGCGGTGTGCAGAGGGGGAGAGCAACTCTACAGTTGACGGCCAAGACAAGTCAAGACGGCGCAGGAGAAAAAACGCAACTTCACTGCTCTCAGAGCCATGAAGATGATATACCATGACCTCATCACTTTGATTTTTACTTTAGAAAATACAATTCCTGTTTGTCATGATTCTGCTAACAATGATGCCTTTGATGTGTGATCATTCTCATAATTGTTTGAATTCACCGTCCAATTGTAGGACATGGGGAAAGCACCTAGTCTCACTCTCCTTCCTGAACCCCCTGCAGCACACAGCAACCATCTTCACCACCATCACAACCTGCAGCTTCCGTTCCTCCCTTACAACAACCTCCTCCATCTCTTGTCCCCTCGCCCATCCTGCTCCTGCTACCCCCCGTCTCAGCCCCCAAGCTACGACAGGCCTATCACTACCCCAACCCCTCCTTAACCACTCCGACGTGTCATATCACCACAACACCACTTTCAATAACCCCACTTTTTAGTTCAACCACTATAATTTTACATACAATTTTATCATTGTTGTAAAGCGCCTTGAATTCAGGCACTGATATATTACTCGATAAGATAAGGTGGTGGCGGTGGTGGTTCAGTGCCAATTGCTGGAGTTAAAAATAGCATTTACACTTCGTGTTCGCGTGGAAGTGAGAATATGTAACAAGTTAATATTTGGAAGTGTAATGAACAATAAGAGCTCCATCTAAAACTTGTTTTAATAAACATTGTTAAATCACCGGCGCAATGGTGACAATGAATGGCAATCATCGTAATGTGGGCGTGTGTACGGAACAACGTTTCCCTATCGCGCGTCGGGTACGGCACAGGCAATGACAAAGACTCCCTTTTAAACGCACATCCCCTGGGCACAGGTGCAGCGCCAGCCTCCACACGCTACATCTTGCAGTAACGATCCGCCTTCATCTTGGAGCGTCTGCAAAGGAAAAGAAACGTCAACTTTAGTTGATTCTCTTTACGAGTAGAATCCATGGGTGCTGCGGTGCCAGCTTTAAATTCACTTTGCAAGGGTATCCAGTGTATCACCTAATAGATGCATAGACAACATGTATGTAATGGCGCTTATACAACGACATACACAAACACAAAGATCCCCCCCTATAGCTTCCAGACTTTTGGGGCAATTGCTGGTAGCGAGGGGTGGGTGGCTTGTACCACGCCCGCCCGCTTTTGTCTCCATACTGGCGATGTTTACAGACTGCACCAGGTACTCATTTGAGGCAGAGTTGACCTCGGAGGCCAGGGACCGGTTCAGATAATCGTCACTGATGTTGGCCATGAGCAGCAATCAATCTCGGGTCACCGGAGTTGTAGCACAGCGCACTCACCATTGCCCTACCACTCCCCACATACACTCACACATATACACATAGTATACGGCACATAATGACATGTGTATAACACTCTTCAGATCTATAACTTACACAGTAAGAATTTCTACATTGAACATCACACCTATTATATCTATGGAACCCTTTTTGCTGGTATGAAAATGATTAAAAACACCAGTCTAACATTGGTGAGGTAAGGCCATAAGGAGGAGGCTGCCTCTGGTGTAGGTCAGCCAGTTTGTAGGACGATGTGTACATTATCCTGAACGCATGGTTGTTTGCATGTTTTACCACAAGCATGTGTAGTGAATGCAGAATTGATGCAGCCTTGCAATAGGTGTCTACTTGGCGTTTAAACATCTTAACACCTGTATTCTTGCACCCATTATACATTGAACATCATACCCAGCCAAAGACGTAACACTCCATTATTTTAAATATGCACACAGCTAGCTCATATATAAATGCTCTCTAGCTTTTACAATTGCAAATGTGCTGTTTCAATTAATGTTTACTGAAGGTGAGACTGGCGGCATGCCATAGTGTGACTGGGAGATTGTTCCATGTCCAAGCGGCTATCCGAGTTAATACCCAAGTTGCGTTTCCTCACCGGTCCAGTAGCGTCTCGTGCAAGGAGCCGTCTTTGCGGGCACGTTTGAGGCCCTCCTTGTCTTCCTCGCTTACACGCAATCTGCGGTCTTGAAAACTCTGAAATTTCTTTCTGGAAAAATGTGTCCACGCACACGGAAATCACAACTGTCATTTAATCTCCTCGGATGTGAAAATACAGCAAATTGCCCATCGTGGGGGTTGCATTCTGGAAAATAGCCGTAATCGACAAATCTGCGCTCCACAAACTCAAAAGCGTTGCAGGGAAAACTAGGGTTTGGTTCACGGTTCATAATATGAACTCTGAAGCCACGTGAAGTGTCGAAGGTCCGCTGACAGGAAGTCACGGAACAGACTCAGGTGCCATGCTTGACTGAGACGACTGGCAGATGCACCACCTGTGCCCCCTGCTGTACCAACTTGCTGCGTTTTAGCTGCCTGGCGCGCCGCTCGTTATGAACGTCACTCCTCTGCCCTACGCTGTTGTTGGAGGGCGACTGCCTACAACTTCCTAGTAGCTTCCTTCACGAGCCTCTTACACAGAGGCCGATCTTGACACTGGCGCTACCAGTCTTCGGCAAGTCCACTCAGCTCCACATCCTCCTGTGCAGCATCATTCCATCCCTTCTCCGGCCCGTGCCATGCCCGTTTACCCCCCTCTATCCGGCCAAATATAAGCTGCTTGGGCATACGATGGCTGGACATGCGGGCTATGTAGGCCAGCCAACGCAGCTTTAGCTGCCGGAGGAGCTCACTGATGGGAATGCAACACACAAAAACATTTTGTGTTTTAGCTATGGCAGGAAATCAGAGAACCCAGTGGAAACCCATGCTGAGCAGAGGGAGAACACTCCCAAACTCCACGCAGAAAGACACCAGTCGGGAATCCAACCAAGGCCCTTATTGCCGTGAGGGTCGACTGCCACCTACTGCACGTTGCCACCCTGTCATCCAAATATTTTCACTAAATATTTGCCTGTAGAATTATTTGCTACGATTAAGGAACATCCACACCAGCTCAGCACCACGCATGTAGCGGTGCTGGCTCGCGGTTGTAAATTAAATAATCGCTTGGTTGGGCACTGGGACAGTGTCGCGGATAGTTTGAGGACCTTTGACGAGATTTTAAGTTGGACTTTTTTTTTTAATTAATGTTTTTAATAGTATATATAACGTTTGTCTATGTGATTCTTAAATATGTTATTGTTCGTTTTATGTTATGTTAAAATCACAAGATGTGCTGCTCTCCAACTAGCTGGGTAAAGAGTGGGCTAGGTTTTGCCCAATCTTGGCCAGCTGGCTCAGAAGCGTAACAAACAAGGGAATGAGGATACTAACATTGCCCCACGTGGCCTGGTCAGCGGTGCAGCAGGCAGGCAGCGGTCACTTACACATAGTTGACTTCACAGTGCTTCAGGTTTCCCCGGTCTTCAGCCGTGAGGCCGTCCTTTGGAGCAGTCTGTCTCTCTGCACTCGAACGCACCTACGTGAAACGTAGCCGTATGATACGGTGTGCAAGATACTTGAGGTAGTTATCAATATTGGGCATCTACACTTGCTCCAATGATATGGGTACACCAAACGCTTGCCCATCACGGGTCTGGTTACATTCTTGAAATAGCCACAATCAGCAAATCCACGATGTGCAAACTCAAAAGGCACCCCTCTTGTTTAATGTTATCCTACAACAACCCAAACATTAAACACGTATTTTGAATATACATTTTTATTAATTTCTAGTGTTAAATATAACTTGTATGGTAAATGTATTTATATACCTATGTTTTATGTAGTGTACAATACTGTACAAGTATCCGTTTCCAGAACATTACACTAGAAGAAGAAAATCGCCGGCGGCTGACCCCCACTGCCTCCCTATTGGAGGCTGGGAACACCACGTGACCTAGGACCCGTGATGGGCCGCTTGGGAGACAAGACGGCACACGTGTGTTGTTCCGCAGCAGCAGCATCATCATCGCGAGCAGTGCAGTTACGATGTGAACTGCACCTCAATAGATTTGGTGCCAAACTATAAAACCGCAATAGCTAAACCTGCGAGAGAGAAGAGGAGTTTGCTTCATTTATTAAACTCAAATAATTTTTGTCCACGAATCCAACAACCTCTCAGGGGTAAGGTGATGTCCACAAATCTTTCTATCACCTACAGTTCCTCACCAAATAGATTTGGATGACAGATTAGGGAACAAAATAAGTGAAGCTGCTGCATTGGTAGTGGTGCAAAAGCACAATATCTAACACTGTGGGCATTAATAGAAAATGCCATAATAGGCTACGTTTTGTGAAATGGCCCTCCTGTATAGCACATAGATAGAGCAAGCAAGGATGGGGATGCGTCTGTTGAGCAGTCCAGTTAAGGTATTTGCCAGTAGATTGCTGAATATGTTAAATAACTAGACAGAAAAGAGAAAGGAAATTAAGTTGTGGCTTGAGACCACGGAGTAGCTCGAGTAATTCGACCTTTAAGTCAAGACAGCTTATAGAGAAGAGCCTGGAGTATGGGGTAGGACCTTTGGATTCCCTTTGTAGGGTTTAAGCCAGCCTGTGACTCGAGTGGGAACTACTCGGCTGTTATTGTGTCCCGGCTTCAATGGCGATATTAAATAATGTAACGTCGGCTTTTAACCCTCCTGGGTTCTTCACACTTGGTAGGTGCACAGTGATGGGATGACCTTCCTCTGTTTAAGACCGGAAACATACTTCCTCACAACTATGGCAACCGCCTGAAGCTGGTTGTAATCACCAGCGAAACGTTGTTTCCTCTCATTGTAGATGTTGTAGGTTTACTCTATAACACGCCGGTGTGCTCAAGTACTCACCAATTGGCATGTTTTGTTCACGTGACAAACCTTAATTGGCCATGTTGGGTAGAGGTGGGTTTACACCATTCACATTTACGCAATCTACCCCAAAAAACGTTATGACTGATATGAAATAAGATAATCATTCTTCATGGTCCGGATAGGACACCAAGCCTTAATAATAATTTCCAATGGTAAAGAAAAGCGTTTTTCATGTCCCCACTGGTAGATTTAAGATACATACACACCACGCGGGCGGCTTACCTTGATGATGTGCTCATCGGAGGCCGTGCAGCTCGCAGCGACGATGTCTCCAACGTCATTCACACCAACGAAGCTGCCGTTCGCCGCAAGCAAGGCCAACTTCCCCTAAAAGATTTCACAGGGCTGTCAGCGAAAGTGCTGTTAGCGAGTAGCGCCAATGAAGTCCAGCACCACAAGGGCCCCCTCGGCTGAGTACCATACGGCTCTTGATGCGCATGATCCAGTACACACAGTACATGTGGACACGCGCGCGTGTGTGTGTGTGTGTGCAACGCCCATACGTCTTGAAAGATGGGCTCCCACTGCTCGCGGGAACCGATGGCGTCAGCTCGCCCCACCACCACACCATCGCTCACTCCCAGGTACTTCCCGTAGCCAGACTTCAACGCTATCCTGCAGCGACAACACATTAAGTCATTATAACCATTGCATATATAGAGTGTTGCTTAAATGCCTCAGGATCACAAAGGGCGATACGTCACGTCTCATCTTAACCGTTCCAAGGGGATCCCCCCCAGTGGCAGCTGTCCCCGTGTGGCGCAGGGCGACAGCGCATGGTTTGCAAGTGGGCATTTGTCTGCGAGCAGGGGGGTGACAAGTTGCAGCGTGAAATCCCAATTGAGTAATTTGCGGGTTATTAAAAAAAGGTAAATCTGGACGACGCCAGCACACAACGGCGTACTCTTTTTGAATGGCATCACTGGATCTCTAACGGCCACTGTGAAGCAGACAGCATGTCGTATTATATGGTTAATACACTGCAGTAATAACCAGGGGGGCCTGCTAAATTCGAACCACAAAGCTCTGCAACAAGCGGCAAACTTGCGAACACTGGGTCGGCACCAAAGTAGCCCCCCCGAAGCTCTGCACTCCTCTACATATATTATGGTATTATCGGCCAATTAATGTGTTGAGGAAATCCGAACACCCGGAAAAACCTCATGCATGCAAGGGGGAACACTCCATCCCACAACACGTGGAGTCCAAAATTCGCTGTACCGCCTTCTCCTGGCAGAGCCAAGGTACGGCTTCTCCTTGACGCCCACAGGATGGGAGCTTGACAACATTGGTGTGGTGATCCAACAACCCTTGCAGCTGCCTCCACATCGTTGGACGACAGTCACGTGCAGCGTAGCCACCACCATAAAGTGTATGCGAGTGCTGCAGAGCAATGATGGACAGATCACCTGGTGTCAGACAGCTTGACGGCTGTGAACTGCTCAGGGGGTGATGGGCCATCGTCTGAAACATTCGCAGATGCACACCACTCATTGACGGGTGCCCAGGGGCAACAAAACAACCGACATGGGAAGCACATCAAGGTGAACGCAGCACATCCTTAAAACCACTTGTCTTTTTTGTTATTTCTGTTCACTCAGGAAAACTAAACACTTTTTCAGGAGGGCCCTGCCAAGTTTTCACAGTAAGGGGAAATGTTGCTTGCTAGGTGTAATCCAATTGAGTAATTTGCAGGTCATTTGTCAGTATTAGGTTGCTTTACCAATATAAGTTCCATTGGATGAGGATTTTCTTGCAGTGGCAGGAAATTGGGGATCCCAGAGGAAACCATTCAGCACAGAGGACAAACATACAAACTCGACACAGAAAGGTGCTCAAGACATGGAATCAAACCCAGGTCCATCGAGCTGTGAGGCACAAGTGTTACCACTGTGCCACACCCTGCAGCCCTAAATTCGATATACAACAGAGAAATCTCGCTCTTCCACAGGTCCTCCCAGTGCTGGCCTCACTGCACTGGCTTCCCACCCACAAGCAGCCACTCCACACACACCATTGCACCTTCCTCCTCCTCCACAACCCAAACCACCCCGACTCTGTTAGCGATACAAGTCTGCGGGTCTCCAGTTGGGTGTATTGGTCTTCATGCACATCCGATAAGAACGGTTGGCTATGTATGGTCTGAAAGATGTTCAACATTATACATACATGCGAGTCAATGGGTCTTTGTGGGTGGGTAGCTGCTCGTTTAGCTCCACAAAATCAGAAAAAGATTGGACCGAGAGGGATGGTGATGGCGTGACTAGTCCTTCATCCAACAATGGATAGACAATGACCGATTATTATTGATATGTCTAACGAGGGCTTGTACGATGAAAGCCACAGAATATGCTGTCCTGTATTACCGTAGCACGGAACCACTTTCTCCTTTTGCAGAAAGCGCAGGGGTCGAGCGGCAACTTCGATCCATTATAGAGTCTTTATTCTCCCAGGCAAATACAAAGATATCTTTTCACGTAGAAATAAATATCACGACGTACCTGTGTGCGGTGCTCCAAGTGTGAAGAGCCCATTGTCCAGGGCTTGGATGTACGTCCCAGACCCCATCTCAATACAGACGGAACCCGTGATTTGGGAGACGCAGGAAACAGTCCACCAGCCGTCTGTGTGCACACACATTTTAAGTAAACGTCACTCGGTCTTAGAACTTTCAATCGGTTTCAAATCCCGCTCGTGATCGTTGATGATCGAAACTCGCCGAGGAGTGGAATTAGAAGGGAACCCACCCAAAAGGGTAACCACCACGGGGTGGGAACGATGAGATCATCAGCAGCAGCAGGGTGCAGGAGCTACGTGGATTGTTGTATTGAAAAACTGAGAAATTCCGACAGCTTGGTTAGGCCTTCATCCAGCAGTGGAGAGGTCGTGGTTGACGATATAACATCCAGAACATTACATGTCTGTCATGCACATATTTTATGAAAAAATTATCCTTGGTTCAAACCATACCATATCCCCCAGATTATAACATTATTGTAAATAATAAAGTTAGACAAATATTGTCACAAACACCAACAGAGCATAAGACGCATCCACACATCTGCTTTGAAATACGCAGGGAAGTGTCTTACAATCGGCAGAATACGGCAAGATCAACACTGATGAACACAGCAGAGTGGCTGTGTTCTAACAAGCACGACACATTTTTATTCTGAATTCGTCCAGGAAAGCCTCACCAAGTCTCAATAATCGTTTTGATCAGGGTCCTGGCAAGTGGTCGCAGTTGGGAGAGATGTTGCGACCGCTGTGTGTAATCCCGAGTGTAATTTGTAGGTAATTTTCAGCACTAGGATGATTGGCCAATACCAGCTACGGTGTGTGTGCCCATGCACAACAGGTGGAGAACATTCAAATTCCACACAGAAAGGCACCCGCGCCAGGAATCAAACCCAGGAATGAAACCCAGGCATCAACCCCAGGAATGAAACCCAGGCATCAAACCCAGGAATGAAACCCTGGAATGAAACCCAGGCATCAAGCCCAGGAATGAAACCCAGGAATGAAACCCAGGCATCAAACCCAGGAATGAAACCCAGGAATGAAACCCAGGCATAAAACCCAGGCATCAGACCCAGGAATCAAACCCAGGAATGAAACCCATGCATCAACCCCAGGCATCAAACCCAGGAATGAAACCCAGGAATGAAACCGAAGAATGAAACCCAGGCATTAAACCCAAGCATCAAACCCAGGAATGAAACCCAGGAATGAAACCCAGGCATCAAACTCAGGAATGAAACTCAGGAATGAAACCCAGGCATAAAACCCAGGCATCAGACCCAGGAATGAAACGCAGGAATGAAACCCAGGCATCAACCCCAGGCATCAAACCGAGGAATGAAACCCAGGAATCAAACCCAGGAATGAAACCCAGGCATCAAACCGAGGAATGAAACCCAGGCATCAAACCCAGGAATGAAACCCAGGAATCAAACCCAGGAATGAAACCCAGGCATCAAACCGAGGAATGAAACCCAGGAATGAAACCCAGGCATCAAACCGAGGAATGAAACCCAGGAATGAAACCCAGGCATCAAACCGAGGAATGAAACCCAGGCATCAAACCGAGGAATGAAACCCAGGCATCAAACTCAGGAATGAAACTCAGGAATGAAACCCAGGCATAAAACCCAGGCATCAGACCCAGGAATGAAACGCAGGAATGAAACCCAGGCATCAACCCCAGGCATCAAACCGAGGAATGAAACCCAGGAATGAAACCCAGGAATCAAACCCAGGAATGAAACTCAGGCATCAAACCGAGGAATGAAACCCAGGCATCAAACCCAGGAATCAAACCCAGGAATCAAACCCAGGAATGAAACCCAGGCATCAAACCGAGGAATGAAACCCAGGAATGAAACCCAGGCATCAAACCGAGGAATGAAACCCAGGAATGAAACCCAGGCATCAAACCGAGGAATGAAACCCAGGAATGAAACCCAGGCATCAAACCGAGGAATGAAACCCAGGCATCAAACCCAGGCATCAAACCGAGGAATGAAACCCAGGCATCAAACCCAGGAATGAAACCCAGGAATCAAACCCAGGAATGAAACCCAGGCATCAACCCCAGGAATGAAACCCAGGAATGAAACCCAGGCATCAACCCCAGGAATGAAACCCAGGAATGAAACCCAGGCATCAACCCCAGGCATCAAACCCAGGAATGAAACCCAGGAATGAAACCCAGGCATCAACCCCAGGCATTCTCGCTGCGAGGCGTCAGCGTGCCCCCCACCGCATCAGCGCCCGACGCACCGACGATGTCCACCTCCTCCTCGTCCCCCTTTCTCTTCTTCTGTTTTTTCTTCTTGTGGCTGTTAACAAAACAACCCAAGCCACCAAGAATCAGTACAAAGTCTTCTTCTGTATAAACCAGGCGCCACTAAACACGCAGCAAACATCGGAACACCAACAGTGGGATGAGCAACATCTGCTTATTAAAGAGACAAGCCACAGTGCGCGTGCGGCCACAGAACCCAGACTGTGGACCACAAAGTGACCCGCCGCAGTGTGCGCTCCTTCGACGGAGGAGGAAGAGCAGACATCGCGAACTCTGCCTCCTCAAGCCCGTCGTGTCAGCACACCCCGACATGGACAGTCTCCAACTCTCGCCTGCCCCGCCAGCCCCTTCAGCACGAGTCGTCTCACCCCCCCCCACCCTCACCACCCTGCCTCCCTCACCCCTCGCTAACCTCCCTCACCCTTCTCCCTACTCTCGCCGCTCTCGCCCCGACCCCCTCACCCGCCGTGGCTCCGCGCTCCCTTCAAGACGAGGCGACTGCTCCTCACTCCCGCGTACTCCGCCATTGTTGACCTCTGTGGATCGAATCGAGTTACCACGACCACTAACGAGTCTGGAATCGGTGACGAACGATCCGCTGTGGCCCATTGGAGTCGGTCGTGGATCGCGGGAAGAGGAATCGATTCGGCCGGCGAGGGCGATATTCCCACTCCCCCGCCTCCGTGGCGGGGTCACGGGAGTCAGGCGTGACCCCGTGACCCCGCCTCCGTGGCGGGGTCACGGGAGTCAGGCGTGACCCCGTGACCCCGCCACGCCGGACTCGAGACAGCATTCGCAGCTAAAAGGCAACACGAAACAGAGCAAGTCCGATAAGAACGAACTCCCTCACCTGTTGCGCAAGATAACAAGGGTGAAGTGGCTTATCATGTAGAAATGTATTGCAGCAGACACATACTCTAACCGCGTGTTTCTTCATGTGAAGGGAAAACCCGGAGAAAAATCCACGCGAGCACGGGGAGAGAGACATACACACTCCTAATACGCAGCAGCAGGCGTCAGGGTCGAGATTTATTTGTTGGAGGGGAGTGAGAGTGTAGGCAGGGAGACCGAAAGGAGGATAATTGCAGTCATCTAAAACTGGTAAAGATCGGAGCATCCACCAGGAGTTTGGCATCATAAAGTGAAATGAAAGGGCAGAGTCCTGATATCGAGTAGACAGACGAAGGCTACAGATGCGGGCAGTGGCGGTGATGCGGCTGGAGAAATTAGCGGAGCCAAAAGTGGCACCAAGGTTGATGGGCAGAGGCAGAAGGAGGGAGGGAGATGGTGGGAACGGGGGAGCAAGAGGCCGGAAAGTAAATGAATAAAGTTTGGGACGAATTGAGAGAAAGTGAATTACCATCCAGGATTGGATGCCAGCCAGGCAGGAGGAGGAGATGCGAGAGGAAAGGTCACGGTGGGTGCAATATTGAAATATTTGTGTCGTCAACAAAGAACTGGTGAGGAAAGCAGAAAGAGCAAATACCAGATTCGAGGGGTGAAATATCGAGAGAATAGTAGTTGACCCAGAACACACCCTGCAGAGCACCGACACCGAGAGGGGAGGGGGACATGGAGTAATTGAAGAAGACTGCGGATTACGAGACTTGAGCAGGTCGCGTCTGAAAGAGGGCTAATAGGTAGGTCAGTGGCAAAACAAGTTGTTCGTTAAAAAGATTTCACCTGTATAATCTATCGAGATGGAACATCCCATGTGCAGCGGTGTGCAGGGCGTCAAATGACTCATGCATAACACGACGACACGTGTACAGGTTTACTTCGCTTTATGCGGGAGATGGATTTCAAAAAAGCGTGCACAAAGCGAAACCGCACGAGACAGCTGCCTTCCGAGTCGTGCACACAGTACACATGGTACACACACACACACACGGTACACACACACAGTACACACGGTACACACACACAATATACACGGCACACACACGCACAGTATACACACAGTATACATAGTACACACACACAGTATACATGGTACACACAGTACACACGGCACACACACGCACAGTATACACACAGTACACACACAGTATACACAGTACACACACACAGTATACACGGTACACACACACACACAGTACACATGGTACTCACACACACACACAGTATACACGGTACACACACACAGTATACACGGTACACACACACAGTATACATGGTACACACACACAGTACACACACACAGTATACATGGTACACACACACACAGTATACATGGTACACACACACACACAGTATACACGGTACACACACACACAGTATACATGGTACACACACACACAGTACACACGGTACTCACACACAGTACACACGGTACACACGGTACACACACAGTACACACGGTACACACAGTATACACGGTACACACACACACACGGTACACACACAGTACTCACACACACAGTATACATGGTACACACACACAGTACACATGGTACACACACACAGTATACACGGTACACACCACACACAGACCACACACACACAGTATACACGGTACACACACACACACACACAGTATACATGGTACACACACACAGTACACACACAGTATACATGGTAGACACAGTACACACGGTACAGTTTTGTTCCACGTCCGACCGCACAGCGACATAAGAGTGGATTCAAGCCGCAAATAAGTGCAATCACACAAACCGAACCAGCATGAAGCGAGGGAAATCTATATATCTTAAACCTCGCACCTATACACACAGGACCGTAAATACAACGAACATGAGACCACAGTAAAACACATTAACTATAGATTAACGAACCGTGCCTATTCATACACTTAATTAAAATCTGGGCAAGTTGGTCAGTTACTTAAAATGAATGTTTATTGTTTTAAAATAAACTTAAAATCAACAATATATTTCACTCGTGCAGTAATAATCAGGAGTGAGCGAGTGGTTTTATACAAATAAACGATTCGTGTTCAAGTTCAGGATTTCATAACACCATAATCAAGTAGTCGAGGCAAAACGTTGATGGCCCATCTTGATGGGGATTGCATCGTGCTGTAGCCGAGGCATCCGGTGCAGTCAGTGGCATGGATTGCTCTTGCCGTCCGCAGTGGCACACGCGCAGCACAGGTCCACTTCCATGTTGGACACATCCTTGCAAGAAGCACAAAGTGAAACGGGGCCATGAGTAGTGATTTACATCACATTCAGCAGGAAAGTGACTGCATGCATGTGGTGATGGGCAATAGTGGTTAGCACACTGCAGCCTTGGGAACGGTGGAGACCGTGCACTGCTCTACGGCCCAAGTCCAATTCATGACCACGGACAACACCAGCGAAGATAGGAATTCGAACTTGTTCTGGTCTTCACTTAGGTCAACAAGTATGAGTACAGCAAATCCCCGCCTAACGTGGAATGCCGGTGACGTGGCCCAGTGGCAGAGGTTCGTGGTTAGATTCCGGCAACCCGCCCTGGATAATACCATGGTGTGCACGTTTAGCAGAAGATATTCCGTAAGAAAAAAAACGCGTTAAAACGAAACCGTGTAGTTTGAACGCTACTCGTTAAACAGGAATTTACTGTACAGGGTTCGGTGTGAATACAGCCTAAGATGGTTGAACCCAAAGATCCACAGGCCTAAACACTTTCACAGTGCTTACCTTGACTTTAATCTCCTCCTCAGTCATGTGGTAGGTAGAGTATCCACTGTCAACCTGGACAAAAATCAAAGCAAATGGTAATTCGAGTTTTAGTTGGACAAACATCCCAATATAGGACCACAGAGCTTGGGCAATCTGAATCATGCTCTCGAAGCAAATAAAGACTGTGCATGTTATACATTCTGCGTAATTATTACCATAAGAACAACTATTATTATTATCATTACTACTATGCTTGTTTATCCAGGAAAACTTCAGTCTCAAAACTCTTTTGTCAGGAGGGTCTTGCCAAAGTTTTCACAAGAGTGTGATGCTGCTACATAGATGAACTATTCCGAGACACTATCCACGGCGGCGGAACTAATTTCCAGAATCAACTCCCTTTAAGAGAATGGCCGAGCTGTTGGTATTGGCATTCGCACCGAGGAGATCAAAGCGTGAAAAAGATCGCCTCACGAAAAGGAAGAGCTATGTCTTGTGCTTAACAGCTACCAATGCACGACCGGACACCTGAACACCAATGCTTGTGAACGGTCTGTATGTGCTCGCCGGAACAGCCCCAACAGATGATATACAGAGCAGTCGCAAGCAACATGGAATGATCAAGACGGGACTGAGGACGTTAGACATCCGCTAGGTGGCCACACTGCAGCTGTAAGCTGCCTGAATTGAGGGAAGTGTGCTTCCTAGCCACAACAGATTTGCTTAAAAAATTACCCCTGGCTGCACACGACTGGAAATATGAACACAACAGGATACATAATGACTACAGACGCCATAATGCTGCCCAACACCTCTCTGCCGGCACAGAGAAAGATCGGCTCAACGTGGATATGTTTTAATGGGCTTTGAACAGGAGTGGACAGATCAAGAGTCAACGTGCGGGAGTGGGGCTACTCTAGCAACACTGCGGTGAGACACGGATCGTGGAGCATCGACTGTCCTGTCGGCTCCTGGAGGAGCCGTGCACCCTGAAGGACCTCGCCAGGGCTACAGACCGGGCCACACCACCACTAAGTGCCAGATACTGGACAAACGTACGACTGTGGTGCTGGCAGCACGCAAGGCGGAGGTGGTGCTACATGTGATCCCAGTTGAGTAATTTGCAGCAATTCTTTCTCTATGGCAAAGCCATGGGGAGAGATTAATGATGAGTAAGGTATTTGAAAAGACAGCGGTACACCAGAGACAGTCAAGATTTAACCGCCTCTACGGGGAGGGTTTCCACACAACCATTAGATCTGTTAACAGACTCCGAGACAGGAGGGCTCATCTGATCGAGCCGCTCACTTCTCTGAGGAGATGCCGCGACACCGAGGTAATACCGATCGCCTTATTTCTGTTTGCATTCTGACCACAAGTGTTGTGGTGAATACAGACATAATTAGCCGAGGTATTCTTAGCTCTGTGATCTTGCATTTACTTGCAAATTCCATCTCTAGCCCGCCTCCTCCAAGCATATGTAATCTTGCGGCTCTGCATTTGGCTCAAGCAGCTCTCTCGCTATATTTCTCTCAACGGTCCGCCGGCTGTATTTCTTTACCCGAGGATGATCGCTTGTGTTGCGATCGAAACGTCGTGTTTTTTTTTTACCTTTTTATTATTTTCTATCTACGTGACTTTACCGAAAGAACCAAAGAATAGGAGACAGTGAAGTTGCATGAGAGGTGAAGTGTGACAATTCATAGCGGTTATTGGAGGCTACCAGAGACGCTTCCCCTGCTGTGAGGCACAAGTGTCGCCACTGCAGCAACACCCTGCCGCCTCGCACACAATTCTCAACGATAATGCGACGCCGGTGGTTAAAGTCAACCGTGTGGATGTTTTGCGTTGAGGTACCACCTCGTTGGGAAGACAACTGCTCTCAGCCTGGGGTTGGAGGAGCACAAGCGCCCTGGCGGCACTCGGAGGTGGTGGCCAGTCGTCCGCTCCGGTCACCTCCATGGGGACGCCAAAAGCATCGTCATCATCGTCGCACAACCTTTTCCGGGTGCTCAAATCCCACAGCAGTGGAGCCCTGCCATCGTTACAACGTCCTCCATTGCAGCCCAAGTCATCGGTTTCAGTCAGCGGACAAGATTTTACTTTTTTTTTTAGTTCCGGTTCGTTTTCAAAGCGTGCTCCGGAAGCGTTGGAAGCAACATCCAGTAAGTGTGTCCCGGCGTTGTACGTGCTGCTCATTATTTCAGGCAACTTCAGCTCTCCGGTCAGTTGTGCTTCTATGCTGAATTCAGCTTCTTGCACATTTACAGTTCTGTTTCCTTGAGAGAAATCCGCACACGCGTACTTCTGGGAAGAGAATGGATCTCCATTGCTCTTGTGAACATTTATTGTTGAAAAGCTCAAATCTTTAAGCCCGTGAGCTTCATTGTCCCCGGCATCATCAGTGACATGCTCACTCGACAATTTTTGCAATTTTACTGAAGCAATAGGCGAGATAATTTCCAACATCTGAGGACATGCCGCAGTGGCATGAGGAGGAGACTGTGAGCGTGGCGAAGATGGACTGTCCCACTGTTGTGTCTGCTGGAGAGGTTCTGGACTGGTCCATTCTGGTTTTCGTAAAGAAGGGTACTTGGTGACAATTTGGGAATTTGGAGCGTTCCAGTGGGGGTTGTCAAGGCGAGAATTTGTAGGTGATGGCGAGAGATGGTGAGTCCACTTCTCCTCAAAGGGAGATAGAGCAGCTGCCATTTCCTCTAAAAACAAGAAGGTTGTGGGGAAAGAAAACACACGTCACGTTTCGTCTCTCGGCATGAATTTGATGAAAAGCATTTAACTATAATAAACGGTCAGATGTATTATCATGATCCCGATTATCGCCGTTTTACAACGTCAAGTGCGCGTTCACACTACGCGTTTTCGCTTCCACGCGGTTCTTTTACAGAACGTTTTTAGCTTAACGCGGGGCGCGCTGCTATAACGCAAGGAGTCTAGCGCGTGACGGACTACTTTTCTGAGCAGCGTGGGTGTTGGCAGCATTGTTCGGTGATGTTGGTACTGTAGCACTGATACTGTAGGAGTGGTACTGTAGCAGTGATACTGTAGGAGTGGTACTGTAGCACTGATACTGTATGAGTGGTGTTGTAGGAGTGATACTATAGGAGTGGTGCTGTAGGAGTGGTGTTGTAGGAGTGATACTATAGGAGTGGTGCTGTAGGAGTGGTGCTGTAGGAGTGGTGCTGTAGGAGTGATGGGTGCTGTGATACACGGCATGCCTGCCTCTTCCTCAGTCTTTGTTCCGGCATCTTTGTGTGGAGCATCATCTGACTCCCTCATCTTCTTCACTCGCCACATCTCTCACACACTTTTTATTGATTTTAATTACTGTCACACCTAACATATTTATAGAAAATACCAGAGGTGGGACAAAGTCATTGTTATGCAAGTCCAAGTCGAGTCTGAAGTCATCAAATTCATGACTCGAGTCTGACTCGAGTCCAAGTCACATGACTCGAGTCCACACCTCTGGAAAATACTATATAAAATTACGGAAAGGGACAGCATCCCCACCTTTACCATTATTAAGGGAAAATGACTCCCGCTTAACGCGGCAATTTTCAGGAAAGCAACCCCCCAGGGTTAAGCAGGGACTAGCTATACATTACGTGTATATCCATACACTCACGGTATAATCCAGGGCGGGTTGTCGGATTCGAACCACAAACCTCTGCCATCAGAGGCGAACGCACTACCACTGGGTCACGTCAATGGCTATAAAATTGTGTGGGGTGCTGAAGAGCTGTGCCGGTACCGTGGATGCGAATGGGAGAGGGGAGGCTGGAGGCCTCTCCATTCCTAGCGCCAGGCGAGTCTGGCGTGCACACGCACCGTGGGGCGTCGCTGGCCTGGATGGGGCTCGATGAAAGCTGTTTCTGAAATGCAAAAGCCCTTGTATTATTTTTTTCTCGTTGTTAAGAATCTTTCAAATGTTATGTTGAGTTTCAGTTATAATGTTGACGATGGCCCTTTGAGTGGCAGATTTGTGCCCGAATGGCAACACCACGTGTGTGTAAACAAAGAAAACTTGACTTGCCCACCCGCCCTCCTTTGTCTTCCCAGTGGTGGTTTTCTACACACCACATCTCACCATCTCCAGGTGATTTGCTCGTTAGTTTCGATATGGTCTCTTTGTTTACGAAAGTTCCTGTGATTGACACCATTGCAATCATTGAAGATTTGGTCCAACAAGGACTGAATTCTGATGTACCGGCCCTGGTGAGACACTGCCTCACCAACACTTACTTCACCTGGAATGGAACATTCTACAAACAAGTTGAAGGTACCCCAATGGGTTCTCCATTATCTCCAGTTGTAGCCAATGTTTTCATGGAAAAATTTGAGACAGATGCCATCCAGGCATCCAATCTACGTCCGTCCTTGTGGAAGAGGTACGTAGACGACACGTTCGTCATCTGGCCACATGGCTGACCAGCTCTGAACCAATTCCTCAACCACACCAATTCCATACACCCAGCCATCAAATTCACCATGGAGGTGGAAAAGGATGGCAAGTTACCATTCTTGGATGTTTTAATTGAAAAGATACCAGATGGCTCAATGGGACACAATGTCTACAGGAAAACTACGCATACGGATGGGAAACTAAGTGACATGTCTTGGACCGTGTTCATGAACATAAATCAGATCTGAAACACGGTAGGACCAATACCTCGGCCGTGGCTGATCATTGTTTTAATGAGGTGGGCTCACACGAAATTGATTTATCTAAGACGAAGGTACTTTACAAGCCCACTGGCTATCAACAAAGATTCGTTCATGAAGCCATCCAGATATATAGACACAGACACAATTTCTGGACATGTGTGGAAAAAATTTTCATAGCTCATCGGATTCCTTTTCCAGTCTAAATAAAGATGCTGATTATGAAATCACATACCGTGCTGTGTGTAGTCCCCTGTTCAGATGAACGATCCTTTGTTTGCTCTATAGCTGATGGAGAGGAGCTCCAGCGGTTTGTTTGAAAGTGCGGCGGGGTGTAGACAGACTGGGCTGAACTGTCGCATGAGTTTTCTTCTGAATTGTCCACAAAGAGCTTCCTCCGCAAGGAGAGTCCACTGCCATCACTACAAACGCTGTCCTCACGGCGCCGAAAGTCCGCTGCACACAAATACACAACAGATTCTTGTTGACATTGACCTGCATTGGCCCCGAACGGGAATCTAACTTGGGTCGCCAGCATCGTAGCACAACGCGCTTACCACTACACTACCGCTCCCCACAACAATACACTCGCGCACTCATCCACAGGCTCATTCATTGACACTCATTAACCCACTCACTTGCTCACCACTCAAACACCACACCGTTCTTATAACATTCCTAATGTCGATAAACGTGTTTACTATTATCTATTACAACTTGAACGATGCCATTTGTTACTAGCCTCTTGGGGTTATTGGACCCTTTGGCCTGTGCTCAGCATGTGTAAATTAACACAAATACATAATAAAGAAAATTATTAATATAAGACCTCGCAGTTCACTGCAGTAGCTATGTGCGTGTTTGTGATGCGTGCGTGCGTCCACTCACCCAACAGCGCTTCCAGGTCAAACCCCACTGGCAGGGAAATTGATGTTTGGCATGCCACTGCACACACACACAGTTTCAAACAAAGTTATTAGCACTACAAACACACTCATTCATTCACGACGTAATAAGATAAATAAAAACACTCCTAAGGACAGCCGCAACATTTTTTTAGATTATGGCTGAGCTCTCAATCACAGCTCACTGAATATATGAACGGTTATGAGATAATGCGACCCAGTGGCTTAGCGGCTGTGCAAAGGAGCGGATCACAATCGCAAGATTCTGAGTTCAAATCCTGATTGGAGGTTGATTCAGCCCATCATACCTGTGAGGGTCGATAAAATAGATACAACTTTTCTGGGAAGTCAACAGTGGTTGGCCTATGGATAGACTCGCCCTCACCATAAGAACAGGGAATTTCCACCACTGGCTCTGGACTGTAAAAAGGAGATGTGCACTCATTTGCTCATTTGAGCAAGAAATCACTTTGATTTTTAGCCAAGAGAGTGATGGCCAAGAGGCACGTCACTGTGTTTGAGCTTGCGTGTGCGTTTGTGTGCATTACCGTCGCATGTTTTGCTAAGGTTTGTTGAGGATTTTGCGGTAGGTGACTCCTTCAGCGGATCCATGGCTTTGAGAAAGAAACACGCCATCATAAACCAAACGCGTACAAATTCGGTGACACGTAAATCTTAACACAACATAACCGTGAGCATCGATGTGAAGACTCCAAGTAAAAAAAATAAGCAAATAACACTCCGAAACGACAGAAATAGCAATGGAAACATCCGGGCATGGTGGGCGACGATGAGGAATTAAGACTGGGCGGAGGAGGTTGCAGTGGGAGAGGCCCAGGACAAGATTTAGGCATACACCAAGTAAGCTACAGCTTAGGGCCTCACATTATGAGGGGCCTCTAAACACGAAAACATAATTCAAAGTTTCAAGTTTTACATAATCGGTTGAAAAGTAAAGAGGATATGGAAAATGGCAGCACAGTAACAACACAGGTGACTCTCCAATTTCTCTGTCAGACAGCAATGTTGCAATAGATTTTCTGAAAACTGAATAGAGAATATAAAAAGTTAACGGTGCAGCATTGCATCTGCTTGCTGACATGCCAGTACCGGCGGAAGGGCCTCCACTAGAGGGAGCTATAGAGAGCCCCTCTACAGGGTATTTGGCCTTACTCCTTCTATGCTGGCCACAAATCCTGTGAGAGAAGAGAGTACCCACACTTTACTCCTCTGCACGCGACCTGCCGATGGACCGTGGTGCACAAATGTATACTACTGGGTGGACTGAGGCGGTCAGGTGGATTTAAGAAATCTGCACCGTTATTTATACTGCTGAGTCAACCATTACCCCATGCCATAATTCTCTCCACCTCACCTCAACAAAATACATATTATAATAATGGTGATGATACGGATGGAGTTTGAAAATGTCAACTGTAAACATTCAACATATTGACAACAGCTGTTGGCTTTTTTTGAAATGGGTTCGCAGGTTATTGAAAAAAAAAGATTTAACATTGTTGTTTTAAACAGTTCTGGACCGAATAAAGGAAGACATGAAGACGGTCAACGCATCCCCTGAAGATGCCCTGGACCGAGCCAAATGGAGAAGACAATGCCGAAAAGCGGACCCTGCGCCACAGCGGGAACAACGCTAGGAAGAAGTTTTAAACAGTTCTAAACCAACAGTATGCTCTCCCTAATGTGTTGTAATGCGATAGCTCAACAACAGACTATGGCGCAGAGATGTGTGGGCGGAAACGCGGTCACTGAGAACGAGAGGAAGGCCAAGGATTGGGACGCTGGAGAAGGTGAAGGGGCCGTTTGTAGAAATGAAGCGAAGGTCAGAGGGCAGAGGGGGATGGGGACGATGTCAGCCAAGGACCTGCCGCTAAGGCACAGCACAAAAGAAAATGTGATGGTCGAGCTTTGCAGAGACTGGTGAAGGAGAAGGCGCCGAGCGGTGTGGTGTGTGCTACTGCCTCACGTGAGTTTGCGTATTGCTTGCGTGCCGGCGGTTTGTTGTCACTCTGCGTCCATGGCGATGGGACGATTGTTCCTCTGGAGAAAAACTACACGAGCACACGTCGCCTGTTCATGGCATTTCCACAAACATGTCTCGCATGGCACCAGGAAACCAACCACTCATCATCGTAAACACCAATAAATAACAACATAACAATTTCTACTCATAAGTGTGATAACATTTTGAGTAAAATATGTCATACTTCCACATTTCTCAATCGATGCACACTGCCAGCTATGGCATCAATCGTAACGTGGACATTCAATAAGAAAATAGAAAAAAGATAAAGATTGCATAAAGCAGCATGGAGAAATGGAATAGCACTCCGAGACTGAAAGAGGAACGCACTTATATGGAACAAACATAAATGAGTTGCATGTTATTGACCACTGAGGAAATTCCGCAGGCTTAAACAGAGCCCAACGTGAGTAGCACAGTGATAGGTGAGGGGTGAGACTGGAGATGGACTGGCGCGTAAAGAAGAAAAATGTAACTAGAGAGATAGAGCGCTAACAGCACGTGTGGATACAACAGGTTTCATAGCATGGGAAGTGCATACAATGCACAATTATACAAACCTGCTCAATTTCCAGCTGGGTTTTTTCTTCAAGTTCTTGATCCAAGCTGAATACATGAAAAACAAATTATAATTCAGTACACATCATGTCAGAAAGCAATTGACACAACAAGGAAATTAAAGAAACCAAGACAACCGGGCCATGTAGAGACAGGAATGATGTCAGAGCCAAAGAGACGGGGCCAGAGATCAAGGAATATCCATAGAGAGACAGGGCCATAGCGAGCGACAGGGAGCTACAGAATGCACGGCACACCGCCGTGCGTGCAATGCAGCCTCGCACCGCGTCCGTCCACATGTATTCAGTCTACCTGCAGGACTGATCCAGCTCAGTGTGGATCCAGCTAGCCAGGGTTTTACGGTAACTTTCATTTAGATTTACAGAACGTCACCCCATAGTGAACAGGAATTTCACAATTAAACAATAAACGTGATAACCCAATTACACGACCGTGCATAGACATTTTCCAAGAAGCACACAGCAACAAAAGTGCACGGCAATACCCACCTGACCGTGCTTAGGTACAGAGCTTGTCGTTGTATTTCCTCAGGATGGATGTCAGCTGGTTTAAGATTGGCCATTTGGTCTATGGACCATCGAAATCGTGCCGGTGTCTACGAAGACAAAAACAAAGATACCCGATATAGCCTTAACAGACTGTTGTGGCAAGTGCTTTTAGCAAGCACCTATGAAGGTTGGCACGGTAAACGAGAGCGTGGGTGGCCAGCACTATGCCCAACTGCCTTTGTCTCCCAAGTGACGATGTTTACACACCACACCAAGTACTCATTTGAGGCTGAGTCTACCTAGGGGAGGCCCAGAACCAGTTCAAATATTCGTCCACTAGTGTTGGCCGTGAGCTGTAATCGAACCTGGGTCATAGCCGGGTTTGTAACAGTGTGGTGTCTACACACACCCGCACGCAAACAAGTAACCACCAATCTGCCAGTAGTTACACAATGTGACACGTTACATTAAGTTACAATATAATCTGAGCATTATCAAGTTTTTAAGATGCTTAAGTGCAAGTAGGGCAATGTTATTTTTTCATGGCACTTTAAAACAAGGATAGACTGCATTTTGAATTACAATTGACAAAAGTAACAAGTTTGCTACGTATCCTCTAGCAATGAGGAAAAAGAGTGACAGCTTTTAAATATGCAACAGAAAAAAACGTGTTTTCTGGGTGGCGCAGTCATAACACTGGTGCCTCACAGCAAGGGCCTGGGGTCGATTCCCGACTTGGGCGCCTTTCCTTGTGGAGTTTGAGTGTTCTCTACCCTGTTGTGCAAGGGTTTCCACCGAGTTCCACCGTGTGTGTATATCCAAACCTTTTTTGCAGAGTTGGTTGATGGAGTGCTGATTTTGAAGGTGCACGTATTTGGACTGAGCGCATGATTAGCGAGAAACCCCGGGAACTCAAATGGGTTGACAACCGTCTCGTGCAGATCATCACCAGCTCCGGCACCCGCACTGCCACACACATCTCTGCTCGACTGAGGACTCTCCATTCTGTGGGAATAGAGACGAGCAGTCCCAGCAATGAGCCGCCGTGGCACAACCGTACGACAGACACGGCTGTCAAGGGTGGCGAGGAGTTCACCGCTCGTTCACAAGTCCAACTGCAGTGGCTACTCCGTCTACTTCACATTTCATATGAAAGATCCCAAGATGTTATTCAAGAAGAGTAGATTATTGTGCATCAGTATCATGCTGCAAATTTTAAAAATTACCCGCAAATTATTCACTTGGGATAACATACAGCAGCAATAATCGCCCCCTACTAGAAGACTAATGCCCACTTACAGGTCAGGTGCCGAGTCCTCTTGAGTCACAGAGGAACAGTTGCCACTAAAAGTGCCCTTTCAAAAGGTTGAGATCGAATGTAAAACGCTGCGAGACGTCCCGACGTCATTATCATCTGTGTGAGCAGCGTTACGTCTGTTTCTTTGTAACCGGAGTTGCTGGTAATTGTCCTCGGTAACAAAGCCGTCCAGGAGCATACACGAGCCAAGCTGGGCCGAACAGTCCACGATATATGTGGTGCAACTGTTCTATATGTATGTTGAACTTCTTTCGCGCCATGTCACCAAACGTGCTAATCGGGGGCTCTGTATCTGTGCCTAAAATTAATGTTTTTGAAAGAGCGCCCTTTACGCTCTCGGTGTTTTAAATAAAGATTCTGATTTAACAAACACGACAATTGTTTCTGAATATTGCGTCTGGATGTAAGCCAATTGGCTGATGGACTAAAGAGAAGCATGTCGCTAATATCGGCGACAGATGCGGCTGGCTCTGAGCACGAGCCCCTGAAGTGGAACCCAGACGACCGCGAGCCTGGCGCTCTCGCCTGCCGAGCCAGACGAGTTGGGGGGCACCTCCTCCTCCTCGCCTGCGCTCAACCTGCCGGGGTGGCGGGTCTCACTGGAGCTCCACACCCGCCATGGCACACAGACACACACACCTCGGACACACACCGACTGCGCTGCCGAGGTGGCTGGTTGGGGCTCAGAGGGCCACAGGAAGGTCACAATACAAAGGCAGCAGCAAGGCGACACACCGCCCACACGCAATCCGCGCAGCGACCGGGTGGTCGCTTTGTTCATTCATTCAGCAGGTGACAGCTCCGAGAAGAAGAGGCAGTTTAGATCGACATGTTGATACACCCTCTGCAGGGCATGAAACAGATGTGGCCCGAAAGAGGATACAGAGGCATACTAAAGTGACGTGAAACGTTGTTAAATGAGATATTGTGGGGGAATTTCGGATGAATTTGTTTTATAATAATCGGTACCGATACCCAAATTAAGCGCTCTGCATGGCGCACTGCAGCGCCTCACAGCCCATGGGGGGGGGGGGGGGCCTGGGAGGTGCAAAGCCGCCTCACTCACCTCAGCCTCACCTCACCACCTACTCACCCCTACTCACGTCCACCTCAACCTCACACTATATACACGACATTATTTACTACCGCAACATACGCTATACTGTACACCGCCTTACACTGTACACTACACACTACTATACACTATAAATAAAAAAAGTACACAAATACCCTCACTCAGCATTCCACCCCCCTCACTAATTCACCCACCTCACTCACCACTCCACCCTTCACTCACCACTCCACCCTTCACTCACTCCCTCAATCATCCCCTCACTCACCACTTCACTTCCACACTCACCCAATCATCACTCCACCCGACACTCTCCACTCCTCAATCACCCCCACACACACTCACCCCCACACACACTCACCCCCACTCACACACACACACCACCCCACACCGACTCACCACTCACCCCCACACTCACTCACCCCCACACTCACTCACCCCCACACTCACCACCCCACACTCACCCCCACTCACCACCCCACACTCACCCACACATTCACCTCCACACACTCACCCACTCACCCCCACACACTCACCCACTCACCCCCACACACTCACCCACTCACCACTCACCCACTCACCCCCACTCACCCATCTCTCAGCCCCCGCTTCGTTACAAAGACGCGCAGCTGTCGCGTCGCTTCCCGCATTCAAACAACGCCGGGTCACCCGCCCAGCCCCAGCCAATCACAGCGCTCGCCACGCCCACAAACCCCAAGCCACAGCCAATCACAGCACTCGCCCCGCCCACGTATTACATTGGGCCAATCAGCGGCGCGGATACAAAATTTAACGAGGACCCACGCCGAGAGACGTCACCAACAGATGCCCGACAAGAGCCCCGCCCCCCACGTGACGAGCGCGCCTGCCAATCAGCCGCAACCAGCGGTGGGACGCGCCCACGTGGCACAGCCCCCCAACACGTGCTTACTGAATTCAGAGGAAATGTTCAACTCCTGCATACGGAGAGTTCTGCAATAATACCCAAAACACGTTTGTTCTCCGTACATGCGCTGAATAAAACGTGTGATGTGTAGCTGTTGAAAATGCGTTCGTTTGCAGCTTAGCGCTACGGATCTTTACCAGTTGTCATAGATCGTAATGAGGCCAGACGATGTCTCCTCCCTTCGGGTTCCGTGTTAACCACCGAGGCTCATTGGGTTTGAGTGTTAACCACCGAGGATCAGTGGGTTTGAGTGTTAACCACCGAGGATCATTGGGTTTGAGTGTTAACCACCGAGGCTCATTGGGTTTGAGTGTTAACCACCGAGGCTCATTGGGTTTGAGTGTTAACCACCGAGGATCATTGGGTTTGAGTGTTAACCACCGAGGATCAGTGGGTTTGAGTGTTAACCACCGAGGCTCATTGGGTTTGAGTGTTAACCACCGAGGATCAGTGGGTTTGAGTGTTAACCACCGAGGCTCATTGGGTTTGAGTGTTAACCGAGGATCATTGGGTTTGAGTGTTAACCACCGAGGCTCATTGGGTTTGAGTGTTAACCACCGAGGATCATTGGGTTTGAGTGTTAACCATCGAGGATCAGTGGGTTTGAGTGTTAACCACCGAGGCTCATTGGGTTTGAGTGTTAACCACCGAAGCTCAGTGGTGTTGTTAAGAGGGTCATTGGGTTTGAGTGTTAACCACCGAGGCTCATTGGGTTTGAGTGTTAACCACCGAAGCTCAGTGGTGTTGTTAAGAGGGTCATTGGGTTTGAGTGTTAACCACCGAGGCTCATTGGGTTTGAGTGTTAACCACCGAGGCTCAGTGGGTTTGAGTGTTAACCACCGAGGATCAGTGGTGTTGTTAAGAGGGTCATTGGGCCGCACCAGCAAGCAGGTATCTTTTTTTAAAGGATCCTAGAATTGGACGATGGAACCCAAATGGTGATTTTTGATTCATACTTTTAAGAAAGTTCCACTACAGCGCCAAATCTTGGTATTCAGTGCAGGGGATATCGATAACAACTCCGATAGTGTCAATATTGATGTGAAGCTTTCGTGACTGCAGGAATTCATACTTTTGTTCTTTCAATAAAGTCATGTCGATAGGAAAAATAACTAATAAATCACGTTTCGATAGCAACACAAGCCATCGTCTTCAGGTGAAAAATTAGATACAGCAGGTAGACTGCTGCTGAGGAAATGTAGCGAGAGCGCTGCTACAACCAAGGGTGATAAGACTTTGTAGTGGGTACCACCTAAGGGTAGTGGACGGGACTAGGGATGGATTTTGCAAGTACTGTAAATGTAATCGCAGAGAGGGTCGGGGTGAGTCGGCTCATCCGAGAGGGGAGCTGTCACAACGGGCGCAACGGACAGGAGTGAAATCTACAGAGTAAAAGGCAATAGCTATCAAACTTAGAAATGTAATGCAACTCAGTCGGCCTCTGTAAATTTCACCCCCCCCCCTCGGATTAGCCGACACCCACCCCGACCCTCTCTGCGATTACATTTACAGTACTTGCAAAATCCATCCCTAGTCCCACACATAGTGTCGTTTGTTGCTGGCCATGACACTGGGCCCGAGCTCAGCTGTGCGAAACAGGTGCTGGTGTTTGAACAATTACAAAATACTTGCAAAAGGAGCATTTATTGAAAACAACGTAACAGTGTATACCGATTGTACATCGCAATGGTGCAGCGCTGCCGATCACCATGACAAAGGTGCAGCTTCTCTGTGTTTTACCATGACAAAGGTGCATCTTCTCTTACTGTCTTTAGGATGGCGCCAGGTTTCTCACTTCATTGTTTACCCCTTTAACAATGGTTCTCTTTTGAGACCCATGAGATGTAATAGTTTAAATATTTCATTCTTGTCAAGGCCATTCTAATATCTGTATTAAGTTAGGGTTAAGCTAAGTTAAAATGTTCACCTCGAACATTGAATCAGTTTATTCAAAGTGGAATGACCGGTCATTTTATATACTTGTATATTTGTATAACTTGTATATTTAAGGGCCTTGAATTTATCTCAACTCATTGTTATGCATCCGTTTCATTGTATACATTCCTACCACCAATGCCATCTTTTGTAAACGCCTCGTGTTTCCTAGTTTTGCTTTTCACTTCCCTATATGTATGTTTATGCCTGTAATTGACCCCGTGTTAAGACTTCAGTAGAGGAATTGTGTTGACTCCATGTTCACCAATGACAAGGCTTGGATGCATTTTCTTTCATCTTCAAGACGTGGATATCACCTGCAATACAACACAGTTTGAATACTTAAAAATCCAAAACAATCACAAATCCATGAAATGCAAAGCACATGTAATATGGCGAGTCATTGAAACGGCACCATTTGTATTCTACCGCTGCTGTGGTGAAATTAGGGCTCATGTGCAAGGCTGCCACTGAAAGTTCTGCCACTGGTGGCAATGGCCTCAGTAGAGGGAGCTCTGGGGGGTATTTCACGCTGGCCCTAAGTCTGGAAGAGGTGACATTTCCCCAGCACGCGACCTGGCCATCAACTGTGGTGGACCCATACATATTGCTGGGCCGACAGAGGTGTAAGGACTTTAAGGAACTCTCACCATTGTTTCAACTGTCCCCCTGGAAAATGAAATATAATCAGATATGCTAAACGTTCCACTACTGCAGCAATCCATATTTTCAAGGATGTACTTCAAAATCAATACAAAAAATAAGCAGATAGAAGGGCATGTTGACTGCTTGGCTAAAGCCTCACCTTGGAATGTGAAACTTCGTGTGATTAAAATCTTTGAAGCTCCAGGATCTGAAAATAATTTAAAAACCTCGTTAGATATTACAGTTGAAATGTAATTTCGCAGACACGCCTTCACGTCTCTGCTTCAACTCAGATAGAAGACGTCTACACAAATATTCAGGTCAGACATTTTAGGCATCATCGAAGCAGAGTTTGGAGGAACACCTTTATTACAGGGTGTTTAACAGTAATTCAACACAAGCACATGATTTAAATGTATGGCAATTGTCCTAACTTGTTTTAGTTTAGCAACGGAGGTTGACTTTTCAATAATTACACAATACTCCAGTACAGCAATCCATGCCTAAAATTCATTTCGAGAAATTGTATATGTAGAAGATATGATTCAGCGTATTCAGATGTTTATTTAGCTGTAACTAGATTTGTTGCATTGAAATGTTTTAAAACAAAGTGTACATGCCACGTTTGGCTGTAACCAAGGTCCGTCACCCTTGCTCAAGAGGCAAAGTGACTCCACGTGTTTCAACGGGTTCATATTATGGTTAAATGAGACCGAGCCTGGGAGCATCTACATTTTGTAACGGGGCTTTATTTATTTATATACCACTCATCTCATGAAACTAACTATGGCTTGTCACGTGCAGGGGATGTAATTAAAAATAAATCAGAACTAAGTAAAGGAAAACGCGTTTTGACCGCTTGGGCAAAACCTCACCTTGGAACCTGCAACCTTCAGGCGATTGCAACCGACGACGACTCCAGAATCTTGAAAAATAATAATTTCAAAACTTCAAGTCAGACAAAAATGTAAATTAAATCTCGCAAGAATGTCTCAATGGCTGTGCTGCAACTCAGATGAAGGATGTCTACACAAATATTCAGGTCAGACATTTTAGGCATCATGGAAGCACAGCGATTGTAGAAAACCTCTCCTCCAGGTTGCAGATAAAGTTAGTGGGCGAGTGGAACCAGGGCACACGATTCACACTTAACGCAAGAATAAAAGCGTTATGTTAACTGCATTCTCGAAGAGTTCTGACATTTGGGGCAGGATTCTAAACAAAGAGAGAGCGTGTCCATCGTGCACATCAAATCAGCCGCACGGCCGACTGGGGAGTGCCATCGTTTAGGACGCATTGGTTAAGTTCAATACAATTAAACACTTCCGTTTTGACAGTCTCGGCAACAAAGTTAGGTTTACAGGTGAGCTTCGAGATGTTTATGGGCTAGGAATGTGAGACATAGGTCCCACACACGTACCAGACATTACACAACTCATTCTTTGGGTATTTCGATAAAGCCACGTAGATAGAAAAAATTAAAAACGATCATGTTTCGATCACAACGCAATCGTCATCAAGTGAAAAAAAAACCGTCGTGATATTTGTTCTATCTACGTGGCTTTACCGAAATACCCAAAGAATATGATTTGCTGCAGTCACGAAAGCTTTAAAGTCAAGATTACACAGCGCGTTTCCATTAGTACTGTACACGCACGTGCACACTGTACACGCACACGTGGCCGCCCCCTTCACAAAGTCGCGCGAACCAGCAGGGGGAAGTATGGCCAACAACTCGTCACACCCGGCGCAATGCCACTCACGATGCCGTACCTCAGTCGGGCTCCCCGCGTACCTCGGGGCTCATCGCAGCGGCCTCCAGCCGAGACAGAGCCCCGTCGCGTGCGTGGTGTTTGTGCGTATTAGACAGTGGAGTGTTGGGGCGTGCGAGTGTGCGGGGCGAGTGTCTGTGCGCACTGCAGAGTAGCGTGTGAGTGTGGCTGGCGAGCGAGTGTCTGTGCGCACTGCAGAGTAGCGTGTGAGTGTGTCGGGAGAGAGCGGGGTGAGGATTTGGGGAGAGCGGAACGAACCACGCTCTACCCTCTCCTCCATGGCGCCGCAACATGGCGGCCCCACCGTGAGTGACGTCATCGTGTGGAGCGCGATGACGTCACGCAAACGGTTAACAGTATGTTGGTAGCGCCGTGATCGCTGAGCGATGACGTCATTTATTTATATCGGGTCACACGTCACCGCGTCGGGAACGTCATTCGCGGGTGACGTCACGCGGGCCGCCCGTGTTTGTGTTCGGTGACGCGCGAGGCACGGGGCCGGTGTCGCGGCACCGCCATGACCCCGATGGAGCGCCTCGTGAAGGCGTTCGAGACGCTCAAGGCCTCGCAGGGCGCTGGCCCCGCGTGGGACGCGGACGAGCAGCAGCCCGGGCCGGGCAAGACGTGAGACCCGCGAGCCCCGCGAGCCGCCTGCACCTCGCACTACACACCGACAACCACACACGCACTGTACTCGCACTGTACACGCACTGTACACACACTGTACTCGCACAACACGCACACCACGCACTGTACGCGCACTGTACACGCACTGTGGACGCACTGCACTCGCACTGTACGCGCACTGTACACGCACTGCACTCGCACTGTACGCGCACTGTACACGCACAACACGCACTGTACGCGCACTGTACACGCACTGTGGACGCACTGCACTCGCACTGTACGCGCACTGTACACGCACTGCACTCGCACTGTACGCGCACTGTACACGCACAACACGCACTGTACGCGCACTGTACACGCATTGTGGACGCACCGTGCCCATGTGCACCGTGTGCGCTGTGCACATGGGCACGCCACTCGCTGCGCGCACTATAAACATTGGCGCTGCGCGCCCCCCCCACTGTACTCTGTGTTATCGCGCTGTGTGAACCGGCGCCGTGCTTCCTGCATGCACCACGCACTCTCAGGCGGCAGCAGCAGCAGCAGCAGCTGCCATGGTCAGTCGACTGCTGGATGAGGGCCTCTCCCAGCCGCCTCTGACGCGATGTGATATCAACCTCGCGGACACGAGCCCGTCTCGTCTCCCGTCTCGTCTCCCGTCTGGCACACCACGACACAGATGGGCAGCGAAGTGGCCCGGAGATGGCAGTGAAGATAATTGATTATTTGAATCCATCTGTGGGAGCCTTTGATTGGCACCCCCAATCTACGTGTGTTTCCCGCGTTCTCTGACTTCCGAAATTGGCCAAGAAACTCAATTCCGTTTCCTCCTGACACGGCGCGGTTAGGCTGGCATGGGACACCACCCCCAGCACCACCACCACCAGCAGCAGCAGTAGTAGTATTAACCGCACTGCCAACACGGCCTCGTGCTCGCCACGGCACTAAGTGGGGGGGGCGCTGTGCGTGCTTGCTAACGAGGCTCAGTAATGGCCACTCTGTGGCCACCAATGACCCTGTAGACCAACCCAGGATATATTCTTTAGCCGAGGGCAGCTGTCACAGCCGTGCAGACACAATCCTGGTAGCAGGTCTCGGCACAAACACATTCCTGGCACACGAACACGGATACCCCATTCCAAGACTGTTCGGGAAAATTCCGGACAGGTGGCAACCGAAATCTCGGGGTTCTCATCGCCTCGTGGCCCTTTGCTCGCTCCCCGTCTCCCCACGCCTCCTCCTCGCCGTCCACTCGCTCTCACTTGTACTCTCTCCATGTTTTTATTGCACCCTGTGTTGTTGTTAAATCCGTGGGGGTGACGCTGAGTTTGGCAGATTGTGATACTTTCAATGGCCATTTGCCATGTACAGCACATGCCGTATACATTGCGTGCCATGTACAATCGGCTGCGTGCCATGTACTTGAGTACACGAGCAGGCGCCGTGCGTGCCACCTGTGTTTATGTAGTGGAACACATGGAGATATTGCCTCTCGTGTTCGAGGGGATTGAGGGTGGAGGTATGGTGAGGGATGTGGCACCACAACAGGGAACTTGAGGGACGAGACGCCCGACTCGTGCTGAATGTGAACGCCAACAGCGCCACGGAGTGGACAGAGCCCCGGGACCGACAGACAGCTCGTGAGGGTGACGTGGAGTGTGATGGGCGGACAGGACGAGCTCTTCTCGGTGAAGGGAGTTCATGGAGTTGAAGGGCAGTGAGAGTGAGTTCAGCCTGGAGAAGACGAGAGAGCGGCTAGGTTGTGAGAGCTCCGCTTGTAGTTGAATAATAACAATAATATAAGTGGTACAGTGCAAGTAGACACGCTACCGATTGTTCCAAGTGTGTAACGGGATATTTTATTATTTATTAAATCGTTTTACCCATATGGGTTCAACCGTACACTCGTGCAGGAGGCCGCTCTTACTGTTTATGTACATTACATAGTACACCATAGGCGACGCTACATTTGTGCTGTACAATCAAACTGGGCTCGGATGTCCCCATTATTCCGGCGACTCCCCGCTCTGTGTGGCGCCTCTGCTCTGCGCAGGTTACTTGGGGACGCTGCGTTGGCAGTGGCACACAAGCAGCACGGGGACATTACAGCAACTCGCCACGTTCGTTGGTAGCACCGTGGTCATGGAAGGAAATCAGAATCGGTGACGTTTCAGGGAATTGCCCTTCGGAGCGCGTGTCGCGTCTCAGTGGCTTCCTGAGTGAAGTTTGTGGTGCCGCTTGCTAGAGGAAAATAGTCAATTACTGACTGATGGTTTCTTAAGTCTCCAAAATCACTCTTTATGTGTATAGATGATTCACACGGTGACCTTTAGTTTGCAAAACCTGGCAGCGAGGCAGTAGCAGAATGGAAAACCATCGCAAGAAATGTGTAATGCCTCGGGCTTAAAGCAGAGGCAATGATTGCACAGTCGATCGAGGACGACACAACTGTGCAATCATCTGTCCCAACGTGACTGGAGGGTCTTCTCTAGGGCTCCCTCTCTAGCGCGCCCTCTCTAGTGGAGCCCTTCCGCCAGCAGTGAGGGGAGGACGTAATCGCACAGGGGCTGGTTGACGGGGCTGGCTGACGTTGCTGCACGCGGCACGTGCACGGCCACGTGCGCTAACGCGTGCACGGCCCACGTGCGCTAGCGCGTGCACGACCACGTGCGCTAGCGCATGCACGGGGTGAGCAGAGAGGGCCGATGAACGTGAGGGCCGGGGGGCCGTGACTGGGGCCGAGAGGAGCCTTGCTCCCTGTGCGATGTGGGGGAGAGGAGTCCACGTTGCGGACCAGCAGCAGGAAGGGGGGGATTGCAGGCGACAGTCACGGCAGCAGAGGAAAAGCAGCGACCTCCACCGATTCTCCTCGTGCCTCAAACGCCTGCGATCTCATCGCTTCCTAAATGCCCTCGGTTACTCTTCCATCTAAATCTCAATGTGATGCGGAGCTGTCTGATTCTGGTTGATAATTTCACTTGCAGCTCTAGTTGATATCATTTTCTCTGCAAATACTCGTGCAATAATCAGACAATCTATTTCATATTTTAAGAATCTAGCTTTGATTTTCTAAATAATTTTGTTCAAGCCAACTTTAAAGGAAATATATTTTATTTAATGTTGATTATGTTTGTGCACTCTTTTCGATTTCTTCTGCAATGCGGTTGTATCCCCTGTGATTTATATTCGGTTGTTTTTGCTCTGATTTGTTTGCTTCTGTGTTGTAATTAGTTTTATGTTTGTATTGATTTTGTCATGTTGGTAACCCAGGTCACTCTTGCATAATGAGACTATCATGGTCTCTTGAATTCCCACACAGTTACACAAAATAAAGTTAAACTTCACATTAGAGTTTCACCAAGAGGCGTTGGTTGCTGGAGAGCAGTGTACCATTAGGGGAGCGGAGAGGGAGAAGCAAGACCATTTAGGATCTCGAACATGTTAAGGACAATCTCATGATCGATCTAATATAGAATTGGGATTGGAGTGACACTCACATTTACAAGTGCGAGTGAAAAGCCTGGTGCTGGGATTTTGAAGTTGTGTTGCCGAGGGATGCGGGAGAGTTCTTTAGTCAGGAAGCGGAATGCACATCCATTCAGCTCACAGCGGCAGACTGAGTAAGGAAATCACGGGTGCACGAGATGTTACCAGGGGGAGGTAAATGGCGTTGCAGGGTTGGGGGGATGTGAGAGAGAGGAAGGGTGCTTTGATGGCACCAAGGTCACAGACATTGGTATTTATAAGATCGATTTTGGGAGGGGGAATTAAATTAAAGCAAGATCCTTGCCAAGAACGACCTATTTATGAATATCCCATTTACAGCCCTGAGCCAGTGGTGGAAATTCCCCAGTACTATGACTTCCGACAAAGCAGTAATAATTGTATTGACCCCGTAGGGATGATGGGTTGAGTCAACTCCTATTAGCATGGTTGGCTATGTACAGTGCGAAAGAAGTTCAAAATACAACTCGCAACCTACCAATTGCAAGCCACTTGCACAGAAGAAGGACACCGGACGAGGAGTGGTGTGGCCAATTGCAGAAAACACCTTCCGTGATTTCTCTTCTCTTCTGCTTTAACTGACGAACTCAATGTTTGCAATTCATATTTTAATTCAAATTTTTTTTATTGAAGAGAGAAATTGCATTTTGAATCTGTCCTGCGTTCAGGATTATTACTACATTGAGCACGAATGCAAAATTCAAAACTTTCAGTTGTGCGGTGACTGTGTTCACCCAGAACAAAACGATGGAACTAAGAACGATTCCACGTCCAATTCACAAACACGAAGGAGGAGGCGTCATCATAGCAGTGATGATTCACCACTCTGCTACTCCTGATACAGTTATTTGGCTCCACCACTTCATCGTAAAATTACAGTTGTTGCTCTGCATCAACATGGGCCGTATGAAGAAGCATTTGTGTAACTATAGAATCTGTGTTGCAGCTGGGATGATATCTGTACGCTTTATTACCTTGCCAGAAGTGGGCTCGAGGAGTCTACTGTTTATTAATATTCTATTCTTGTTTCATTCATTGTGTAGGAAAAAGGAAGGTCCTGCCAATAAAAAGGAGAGAATCTCGTACTGCCAGACCATTGCGGAGACCATCATTTCGTCGAATGTGAGGTGAGCTATGACAGTGCTTCTCTCGGATTTCCATGCAGCGTTTCAACCACTTAACGCTGCACGTATCCTTTAGGAAGCTCTGTGGGTGCCCATGTCAACAGGCTCCAATTTGAGTGTGCACCACCGGACGCTTGCCACGCACTGCCAAGGAGCGTGTGAAGCCTTGCAGTCGTCATTGGTTGGGTCTTTTTCTCACTACTGCCCGTTGGGACAGCCACAAGTCTTTGGCCACGCATTTGGTTCTTTTGCGTTGGTGGTCTGGATAAGACCACGAGCTTTTGTGCACACAATGCTGCACACCTGTGCGTGTTTCCACTCGTTCAGGAATTCCTCGGACTTCCCAAAGTTTCTTGGTATCGCTGTGGAGACCTTCCTGCTGTGCTGCGATGACACGGAGGCCGATGTGAGGATGGTGGCCGATGAGTGTCTCAACAAGGTCATCAAGGTGACGGCCTTGGAATTACGGGGTTGTCTCGCGTGGGTATGAGTTGAGTGGTGGCTGTGACTCGACGTCCGAGCTGTGGATGCGGCTGCTGTCTGCACCATATGTCCCCCCTCGCGGAGCGCTCTGGGTGCACGTGCGTGAGCTCGCAATGCGCCGCGCGTTTGTCGCTGCAGACGCCGGTTGTCGAGCCGGCCTTTTACTTTTCCTGCACGTGCCCTTCCTTCTGCTGGACGCCTTCGTCGATTCTGTGCCGCCTTGTCTAACAGCGGTGGCTATCTGCCCCGGTACGTGTGGCGTAGGCCCTCATGGACACGCACGTGGCAAGGCTCCAGCTTGAGCTCTACAAGGAAATAAAGAAGGTGATGTCTTGGAGCATTCATCTCATCAGTTACAGAGCTGCATTGTAAAATACATTTGATAATCAGAGGGGAATTATCTGCTGTCTTGGAGCATTCATCTCATCAGTTACAGCTGCAGGGACATTATCTCTTGAATACTTCATGTTCTGAGCTGCATTGTAAAATACATTTGATAATCGGAGGGGAATTATCTGCTGTTTTGGAGTATTCTGCCGCACATTTGACAAAGATAACATGCCAGGCGAAAGCACTGCAGCAATTTGTGGGTGTGGACATGTGTCGGGAGCGGTGACGTAGTGGTTAGCGTACTTTTGAACGAGCACGGCCGTCTGAATTCGATTCCGCCTCACGGCCAACATCATTGACGTTTATCTGAACTGGACGTAGGCCTCCCCTCGGTTGACTCAGTCTTACATGAATACCTGATGCAGTGTGTAAACATCAGCACTGGAGAGGCAAAGGTGACCAGGCACCGTGCTGGCCACACACCCCACCGTGTGCCGTGTCGGCCTTAATAGGTGCTCGCTAACAGCACTTGCCACAAAGCAGTCTGTTAAGGGCTACACGGGGGGCCTTGTGCGTTGTGTTGGGCTGCAGAACGGGGCTTCTCGCAGTCTCCGTGCTGCCCTCTGGCGCTTTGCTGAGCTGGCGCATCTCATCCGACCTCAGAAGTGCAGGTAACGGTTGCATCCGCATGCTGACATCTCCAGCGCCCGCCTCGCGGAGAGACGGCGTCTCTTGTTCCCATTTCGATCCCCTGTGGTGCCCGCCTATGGGCCGTGGGGAAGTACACTGGAGCGAGCGCCTTGTTCGCTGACCGAGAGGGACGTAACGTTTCACAGGTTCGTCAAATGCGATGTAGGCACCGTTGTCGCTAGGGTGCGCGGCACGGCGGAGTGCTTTGTGTTGCGGCGTTGTCTAGTTTTGCGCGGTGTTGAGCTCTGCGTTGTGGTACCACCGTTGCTTGTGTCCCCGCTACGGCTGCTGCTACACAGGCCCTACATGTTGAACCTGCTGCCATGCCTGGTGCACGTAAGCCGCCGGCTGGAGGAGCCAGTGCAGGAGACGCTGGCGGGTGCCGTGCCCAAGATGGTCAGCGTGCTGGGCAGCTTCACCAACGACGGCGAGATCAAGGTGCGACTGGGTTGCGGTCAGCGCTGTGCAGCGGCCTTCAGGCCTCAACTTTACGGCATTGCTGTTGGCTGCGGTGTTTCAAGATGACACTTTACTTTGTCTTTGAAAATGCAGTGAGTGGATGCAGTGTGTTAGAGTGTATTTTGTGGCAGTGATGGTGGTGGTGTTAGAAGTGGTGGTGGTCGTGATGGTGTGAGGAGTGATGGTGGTGCTGTGAGGAATGATGGTGCTGTGAGGAATGATGGTGTGGTGGCGACGGAGTGAGGAGTGGTGACGATGGTGCTGATGAGTGCCGCGTCGTGAACTCACTGCCTCTGCCCCATGCAGACACTGCTGCGTGCGTTTGTGCTGAACCTCAAGTCGGGCTCGGCGGCCATGCGGCGCGCGGCCTCCACGTGCGCCGTGGCCGTGTGCCAGCACTCACGCCGCCCGCACGCATTCTACGCCTGGCTGCTCTCCGTGCTGCTGGGTGAGCCTCGCTCCTCGCCGCGTCCACCTCTCGCTCGTCACCGCATCCCCCTCTCTCGCTCATCACCACATCCACCTCGCTCGTCACCGCATCCCCCTCTCTCGCTCCTCACCGCGTCCCCCTTCCTCGCTCATCACTGTGTCCACCTCGCTCCTCACCGCGAGCGGAGCGCCACCGCCCCGCGTCCAATTGCGCCGTGTGGCGTAGTGACGAGCGGTGCTACGCGGCGGCGTAGGGCTGGTGACGCCGCTGGGGGAGGCGCGCCTGTCGTCGCTGCTGCTCGGTGTGCTGCACTGCCTGCGGGCGATTGTGCCCCACGTGCAGCAGCCCGCGGCCGACGCGGGCCTCAAGGGCAGCTTCGGCGTGACGCAGCGCGAGGCCGACGCCGGCGTCGCTCCTCACGTCCTCGTGCAGGCAAGTAGCCCTCGGCGTGCAACAGCGCAGCCGCTATGCGCCGCTCTCGCCGTACGAATGTGAACATTCCAATAACTCGGGGCTATAAAGGACCACTACTGCAATGCTCATTTGAGCAGGAAATTGTTTGCACTCTGTGTCTGTGGCATTCTCGTAACGTTACATCAGCGTCAATCCTGCTTGTCTTCATGACAGTGTCACTGTCTCTGCTCGGCTCACCCTGACGAGGAAGAGGTGCGCGTTTCCCCACAGGTGTACGAGGTGACGCTGTTCTACACGCAGCACCCGGAGCACAACGTGGCCACCACGGCGCTCGAGATGCTGCAGCAGCTGCTGCGGATGCCACCGAGCGCCCTGCAGCTGGCGCTGACCACGGCCGGCGGCATCCGCCACCCCCTGCCCTGTGCCCGTCGCTCCGCCAGCGCGTCCAGCCTCGTCGGTACCGCCAGCGTCGTTCGGCCGCGGTCGGAGTCGGCATCTGGTTTTAGCGACGGTCGTCGCGCGGTTTCACGTTGTTTGTCTGTCGCGGGACGCCGGGGCCGGTCTGCTGCCGGTGTTGCCGCTTCCCCCCCGGAGCGTCCCGCAGTGGCGACTTTTGCACGCTGCGGCCTCTTGGCAGGCTGCGGCCCTCTCTATTCCTGCTCCAAACGGAAGTCTGCTTTTGAAACGTAAAATCAAATCACATTGCCGATCGCATGCATCTGGTAGTGACCGATAACAACCCCATTCACTCTGGCCATAGGCGTTCACCATAACTTTAGAATCTTGTGGAAAGTGAAATACTCAAATTGAAGACGAAGCCACAGCAGGGGTTGGGCGACGTAGCATTGTGCGTGAGAGACGACCTCTGGCCGGGAATGATCGGCAGCAGCTACTCTTGAGCTCGTTTGGAAACCCTCCAGAAGCCAGTGCTGATAGACGCTGTTTTTCTGCAGCTCTCATGCTCCCACTGTGTCTCGTGACGTCTTCGGTAAAATTCAATCGTTTTTGTCCTCGTTAGTCTCCCGTTGGTTGAATTTGCAGGTAATTGTTTTTCAGCATTGGGATGTTGGCCAATACCAGTTAGAGTGTATGTATACGAGTCACCAAAATTAAAAAAGAATCTCATAAAATATTGATATTACCTAGGCTGCCCTGCTGGTCTCCAATGTGTTTTTTTTACTGTAGATAAAGGGGCCCAAATCCCCAGCGTCAAGGACAGAGCGTCTGATCTGTTAAGGTCACATTTTGTCACAGCGCCGCTGAGAGATGAATGGGATGAACGGGTAGGTCAGCAAATGGGCACAGCAGCTGCCTCCCGTGTAAAACCCTGCACGGCGCCTCCACCCAACCCTGGGCAAACCCTCGCCGCCGCGCGCCTCTGGAATCCCAACCCACACCCTCCCTCGCATTCGTTAACATAATTTATGCCGATTGCACCCACATGGTCTGTACAAAATGAGCAACATAGTTAATTTTTTTATTTAAAGCTTTCGTGACTGCAGGGATTCATATTCTTTGTTCTATCGGTAAAGTAACGTAGAAGGGAAATAATAAAGTAATATAAAGATATTGTTGTTTTTATATTATTTTATTATTTCCCTTCTACGTGACTTTACCAAAAGAACCAACATAGTTTATGTTCATAAATAATTTCCAAAAATAGTCAAACCAAATTTAGTCGTTGAGGCGATTGATTTGCTTAAATCAATCTTATTTTCTTCAAAGTTCAGAGGACGTGATTCACTTTAGCCCTCCATTCTTTCTCCATGTGTGTAACTGTGTGTGCCTTTGGCTGTCCGTGTGTCGCTCTGCCCTTTTACAGAAATCAATACAGGCAACGATCACTGGAACCCTCTTGTACTATTCTGCTTTAACCCACATTTTACTACAGTCTTTGTTTCCTTCTTGTGCTGGCCTCAGGAGGGTGGCGTAAAATGGCTAGTCCTGTTTTACCAAAAGCACAAGGTAATCGATTGTTTCGCGAGTGCTGTAGATGATCTGTGTGTGATGTCCCCATGTGCCGTGTCACCACGTGTGTGCGTGTCCTGCGCGGGTGTAGGCAACACCGCCCCGTTCGGGCCTTCAACCACCGTGGCCATTGCTATTTGGAGTGTAGATTAATTAGCGTCATCATCGTCGTCATCATCGTCGTCATCATTGTCATCGTGTCTGGAAACATATGGGCTCCACCACTTTCATTTGTATTCTGTCAGCATTTTGCATGGTGTGTGTGTGGGGGGGTTACACAGCGGTGTAGATGATGCTGTGTGTGTGGGGGTTACACAGCAGTGTAGATGGTGCTGTGTGTGTGTGGGTTACGCAGTAGTGTAGATGATGCTGTGTGTGTGTGTGGGTTACACAGCCAAGTTACTGTCAGCGGAGGAGGAGGAAGAGGAGGACGTGCTGGAGGATGATGTGGAGGCTAGAGGGAGTGACGGCACCCCGACCCCCTCTCCCGACACGGCCTTGCGTGAGTTGCAACTCTCGGGGCATTACGGGTCGGGTGATGCAGGCCTCCTCTGTTCCGCCGTCAGTAATTCTCTCATTTCCTTCATCGTTAATTCGTCCAGGGCTACGATTGCTGCCACTATGTTTTGTTTTTACCAAAATGTTTACGTAATGTTTTAATCGCGCTTGTAAATCGCAGGCCTAAAGGCCCAAAAACAGGAACGGCCACCAACAAACAGCACTACTGAGATATGAATGCTGTGAGTGATTGTAAAAGTAAACATGTCCAGTAAAAGCTATTGAAATATGGGACGATGGAAAACATACTGACTCTGCTGATGAGACACTATATGTTGAAACCGGACCAGAGTTTGCTTGTGTTGGGCCAGTGCTGCGGAATGGATACTCTCGTAGACGGCCGTGTGGCTGATGGGACAGGCGTGTGAAGGTGGCGCGTTGTGTTCACTCGCCGGATGTGCCGCTGTTGTGCTGCCGCTGCCGCCGTCGGTGTCAGTGTCGGCGCTGAGCGAGAGTGGCGAGGTGCTATCGGCGCTGTCGACGCTGTCGGGCGGCGCGGGCGGCGCCGGGCCAGAGCCCGGCGCCGCCGAGCGTCCGTGCCTGCTCCACGCGCTCGACTCCTCCGACTCCATTGACCTCAACGCCGAGGAGTCCGACTCCACCAGCCTGAGCACCGAGCCGGCCGAGAGCTCCAGCCAGCTGAGCGCCACCTCGCTGGAGGCGCTGGGGGCCGTGGGCTGCGCATCCCTACGGCCCGCCCCCACCTCCCCCGTGAGCGAGAGCTCCCAGACCACCGAGGGCCCCGACTCTGCCGTGACTCCGTCCGACAACTCGGAACCCGTAAGCGACCGCCGTCCCCGTTCATTCTCCTGCGTGGGGTTTGCCGTTGCGTTCAACGAGTCCGTTTCACAACGTCCGTTCGGGCCGGTGACGCGGCCCCGCGGTGGCCCCGCGGTGGCCGCTTGTTGTCAAGGTTGGCGGTTGGAATGCGGCAGGCCGCCCCGTGGTAACACTCGTGCCTCAATGCAAGGTCCCAAGTTTGGTTGCCAGCTTGGGCACCTTTCAATTAGAAGTTTGTATGTTCTCCCCCTGTTCTTCATGGGTTTCCTCCGGGTTCTCTGGTGTCCTCCCAATGCTGAACAGAATTTAAGAAAAAAAACACGATGTAACTGGGATAGGCCAAACATCCCAATGCTGAAAATTTACTGTCAAATTACTCCATTGGGATTACACAGAGCAGCAACATTGCCCCCGACTTTGGAAACTTGCAGGACTCTCCTGAATAAGAGTCTTGAGACTCGGACTCTCTTGAAAAAAACAGTAACATAAAAACATGTAATTATATGCTGCGATGTATATATTTATGCGTTGTTGAAACTTGAACAAAAATTGGCCGGTACTGCATTTTTAGCGGTGCACAAGCACAAAAACAACAACTCAACACATCCGTCAATAAGTACATAATAGGCAACGTTTCAGGTAATGGGCCTCTTGTGCTACGGAGAAGGCCCCTTGCCTGAAACGTTGCCTGTTGTGGATTTAATCCCTTTTCTTGCCACATGGTGTTTGTGATCCGACTTGAATGTCGTCTCGAAGCTGGATGCTGCGTGTGTTGCTGTGAGGTGCTGGACTGCGGGGACCTGCAGTACACGGCCTTACCCATGGGCGCACTGCAGGAGCCCGACGGCGGCGGCGGCGACGAGGAGGAGGAGGAGTCCAGGAACGCGTTGCCCCGAGACCGGACCCCGCGTCACGGTACACGGCTTCAATCGCCAGCATCCGTTCAAGCCTGACTCTGCTGATGAGACGCTGAATGTCAAAACCAGTCCTTGCCTCGAAACATCTGGCAGTTCACCAGCATCGGTTCAAGCAGAGACTGATTCTGCTGATGAGAAACTGAATTTTGAAACCGGTCCATAGTTTGTCTTTGTTGAACCATCACTGCTGCGTCCACATTGGCCTGCGGAGTCATCCGTTTGTGTTCCGCTCCCTGGGCTCGCGCCATCTCGGCTAAGCCAATCGTTTTGCCCGCCGTTTGGCTACCCACCTTCTCCCCCGGCAGCCCCCGGAGTGGCCGCACTCCTCCAGCCGCGCTCGCGTCTGGCTCCGCCGCCCGAGGGCGCCGACGAGGACTTTGACGGCTCGGGCGCGGAGGGAAGCAAGGTGAGGGCGAAAGAGGCCGTGGTCGCAATGCGGGGAGCCCGCGGCAATTCCATCCCGGTGTATGAATGGGTTATTCTAATTTTCCTCCAACGTGTGAAATATTACTTGAGGAATTGGGCAAACATCCCAATGCAGAATCCTCCAGGAAAGAGGGTGTTGAGGCTCGCTGTGGATTCCCCGGATGACGAATTTGACCATCCGTCTTAAGAACACGCTGACCATGTGCGTGTGAGAGCCTTTCCTGCGTTCATCTGGGAAGTCATCGTGAATTCCTCCGACTGGCGTCTCCTGTGGAAGCGGCCCCCCTCTGGGCCGCCAGGCTTCTCGCACGCTCAGCTCCCCCACGCCCAGTTCCCCCCAGCTCTGCGTTGGGCTGCTCAGCGCTCTCTCTGCTGAGCAGCATCCCCCACTCGACCCACTCAGCGCCCAGAACGAGGCTGGGCGTCTCAGCTCGTGGCTTTGAACAGAGCTTGAATATTGTTCTCGTAACGTTCAAGATGTACCCACTACGGTCCAATTTGGCTACTTCTTTCCACGAGCTTAATTTTTACAACATTTTATAATATTTTATACCACTTGTCAATTTATAGTATTCCTTTATTCATAATTTATATTAATTATGTGCTTATTTTTATTATTTCCAGTATGGATGTACTGGTTTATGTATGTTGGACTTCTTTTGCACCATACGTGGCCAACCGTGCTCATCAGAGATGTGGGGGAAGGACAACAAAATAAACACAAAATGCAGTTCTTAGGAAATGTGTCGTATGTTACCTGCTACTGTCTGCTGATTGTGCTGTAAATGTTAGGTACATCTGAAGTGAGAAGTTAATCTCAAGGGACCCTCCTGGTTAAATAAAAACAGTAACTTGTGATTTTTTACATTTGGTAAATGTGCCACTGTGTTTTACAGCAGTAGTTTCAAAGTGGGGGCGATTGGGATGTTTGGCCATGACCAGTTACGTTGTGTCTTGATTCGCTGCTCCTGCGTGGTCGATTTGACTTGCACACAAGGCGGCGCAACGCTTCTCGTGCAGACGGACGTTGTGCGCGTTGTGAAGCTTACGAGCTGCTCCTCCTCGTATGTGCCGTGCATCTCAGCCGCTTGTGATAAAGGGCATTGTGGGGGAGATGACGGACGAAGACACGCCACCCATCATCCACTGCGTCCGCCTCATCTCGGCCTCCTTCCTGCTCACAGGCACCCCCAACGGTCAGTGTGCTCGGCTCGCTCACGAGCACCGTGAGCCCAGGCCGGGGCACTGACTCGCAATCCAGCGCCCGCATGGCGCCGAGATGGAACCGTTATTCCTGCTACACGCCTGTGTGCCGAGCAGTGTGGTTGCTGTTTGAGGCAGCATAACAAATAGGCGTGTATGACCTCTCCCCTGGTGAAAGTTCTCCCCATTTTTGTGAGAATTTCTCTGGGCACTCTTTCCTTTTTTTTTGCTCTGATTTCTATTTGGTTGTCTTTGCTCTGATTTTTTGTTTGCTTCCATGGTGTAACCCAGGTCAATCACGCTTTCAAAAGTGACTACTTTGGTCTCAGTGCTTGTGTGTGTGTGCATGCGTGCGTATGACGAGAGGTGGCGCAGTGGTTAGTACATTCCGCTACAAACCTGGCGACCCGAATTCGATTCTCGCTCACGGCCAACGCCACTGATGATTAACTGAACCGGTCCTGGGCTTCTCTTATGTTAAATCAGCCTCGTATGAGGACCCAGTGCAACGTGTAAACTTCACCACTGGAGAGACAAAGGCGGCCAGGCATGGTGCTGGCCACCCAACCCCTGACGTACCGTGCCAGCCTTCATAGGTGCTACTCGCTAACAGCACTTGTCCCAACAGTCTGGAAAGGCTATACGGGGGATCTTTGTGTGCGTGTATGTGAATTCAGGCCTGGTGTCGGACCGGTGTGTCCGGGTGAGCATGAAGGCGCTGGCCGTGGGCTGCGTGGCTTCTGCCGTCTCCATGCTGCCCTCGGCCTTCTTCCTGCCTCTCTACCGGCGCGCGCTCCACCCGGAGCCACGTACGTTCTCCCATCCCCCACGCCGTCGCGTTCCCCCGCTCCTTGTGCACCGCGCGCAGACAAGCGCACCTGCGTTAGCGGCCGCATGCGGCTCGCACGTGTGGACTCGCACGGGTGAAGGCAAAAGTCGCCCCTGTCGCCTTTACGAGGCTGTTGGGGCAAGAGCTTTTGGCGAGCACCTACAAAGGCCTGCACGGCACACGAGGAGGTGTGTGGCCAGCACCACGCCCATGGACAGCACCACACACGTGCGCGAGAGCATAACAGTGCGGTCCCGGCGTGACCGCCAGACGGCGTGGGCGCGTAACACCACCACGCCGCCCGCTACGCACGCGCGGTTTGTATTTCCGCATCGGCTGACCGTGGCGCCGTTGCGACTGCGTTCCCTGTGCCGTCCCCAGAGGAGCAGCAGCTGAGCGACCTCCTGCAGTTCATCTCGCACCCCGACCCGCAGCTGCGTGGAAACGTGGCCGTGTTGTGCGGCGTCATCGTGAGCGCGGTGCTGGCAACGCCACACAGCGCGATCCTGAGCCCAGCGGAACTGGAGGGTACGCACGTGCACAAATACAAAGATCCCCAGTATAGCCTAAACAGACTGTTGGGGCAAGTGCTGTTAGCAAGACCCTATAAAGGCCAGCACGGCACACGAGGGGGTGGGTGGCCTACACCACGCCCAGCCGCCTTTGTCTCCCCAGTGGCGTTGGCCGTGAGCGGGAATCGAACTCGAACACAAACGTAGGCAAGCAAATACACAGGCGCATACACACGCGCATACGTACGTATGCACACACGTACGTACGCACGCATACACGCACATACGCACGCATGTGTACGCACACGTATGCACGCGTGCCGGCGCAGTGCTGCGCTGCAGTAGCAACTACCTCCGCTAGAGCAAGCAGTGTTTTCATCTCACTTTAATGCTAAAAACACACACACACAATGTAACCGATATTCTCCAAACATCCCAATGCTGAAAAATTTTCCTGCAAATGACTCAATTTGGATCGCACAGAAGCAGCAACATCATCCCCTCCTGCGAAAGCTTGGCAGGACCCTCCTGAAAATGATTCTTGAAGTGTCGTAGGTGAACAAGCTTCGTAATAATACTCAGCAGGTTGGGACTGTCTGTACCAGGGGTCGGCTAGCACAATGACCAGAAGTGCCATTTTATTGGGTTTTTGGTAAAAAAAAAATCCTACGTCAATAGCCGCAATGCATTTGAATTTGAGACCGTGTGCCAGAATAAATATTGTCATGAAGCAGGAATGAAATAGCCATGCATGCGGCTCCGCAGCCGTAGGTTTCCGAGCCCTGGGCTATACTTACGAGTGATGTGTGGCTGGCCCTCGGGTGTGAAGGTATCCCGGGCGTTATTTATTTCCAGATGTCGTCCGTCCTCTGCACTTGGCCCTGAAGGACTCGTCGTCCGTCACCTGCCGGCTGGCCTGTGTGGGGGTGCGGGTAAGGCTGCGTGGCCTGTGTGTGGGTGCTGGTAAGGCTGCGTGGCCTGTGTGTTTGTGTGGGTGAGGCTGCGTGGCCTGTGTGTGGGTGTGGGTAAGAGGATCCGAGCCAATGATGGAAATTCCACACCCTCCCGATGGGGTAACCACCAGCAACTCCCTACGAGGTGGACTCGTGTGTGCGAATGTGTTTTGAAGCGGTCCTGGGGGACACTCCTTGGTCGTCTTGGCCTACAATGAATGCCTGGTGCAGTGTGTCAACATCAGCACTGGGGAGGGACAGGTGTCCGAGATGGAGCTGTCCTCATCAACTCCTTGTGCGCTCTGCCGGCCGTTATAGGTTAGGGTCCGGGTCAGGTGGCTCTCGCCGACAGTGGTTTTCCCAACAGCATTCGAAGCGGGCCGCGTGTGGGACCCGTGTCTGTGCGTGTGCAGCACTGCGTGATGCAGCTGTGCAACAGCAAGCAGAGTGGACTGGGCCTGACGCTGCTCTCCGCCCTGCTGCACCTGCACGACAACTCGTACTGGCTGGTCCGCACGGAGCTCATGGACACCGTGGCCGACATTGACTTCAGGTAGCGGCCCCCCCCTGCGAGGCTCGTGCCGCACGCCGGAAGCCCCCCACGGCCTCCCTGGCTCGGCCACTGGCCGTGGCACCGTGGAGCAGGCGGCGAGGGTTGGCGGATCGCACACACCCGACTGGCCAGGGTATGATGGCAGCAAAACAAGTAGGTTAATTTACTTCTGTCTAGGCATTGATCACTGTTGTAAGAGGTTGTGATTGATCTCTGTGCTAAGAGACTGTGATTGTTCATCTATTTCAGGTTGATTGCTTTTCTGGAAAAGAATGTCGGCTGTCACTCTGGATGCGATGAGAAGAGCGAGGTACGTTCACCCGCGCTGCCCCCGTTGTCCACCAAGGACAGTTGTGCAGGGTGTCTGCTGCAGGGTGTCTGGTGCAGGGTGCCTAGTGCAGGGTGCTCAGTGCAGGGTGCCTGGTGCAGGCTGATGCACTGCTTGCTGTGGCATCACGTCAGACTTTCTGGCTGTCTAAGCTCGACAGCCGGGCTGCTCGGCGGAAGAGCGAGTGGCTCACAATTTCAAGGTTGCGAGTTCACATCCTGGTTGAGGGGGGAGGGCGGGGGTGGTTGACTTGGCCCATCATCCCTCCAGGGTGTTTAAAATAGGCACCACTTTGTGGAGAAGTCAACAGTCGTTGTCTTCTGTAGAGATTCACCCCCCTCGATGCACATTTGAGCAGGAAGCCACTTGGCCTCATGGATTTACATCCCAACGTAACACTGCCACCACATCCCCATCACTCCTCTCCATCCACTGTGCTGGCTTAGAGATGCAAGTTGGAAAAACGAACATTACCAATTCGCTTGAATAACTTGGACAACCTGAAATTCAAGCAAAGTAATATGGCAACTGTTTATACATTAGTAAAATATACTTTACTGTATATTTTTTATGTTGTATTAAAATGTTGCTGACACTGTGCAGAGCGGTGGTTCTCACCCCCTATGGGGTATGGCAGCCCCCAAATCCAGACCACTGGTCCCGGCCCCCTCTCGAGCCCCCGTGTCCTAAGCCCACAATACACAGAGACACCATGTGCCCACGCCACTACTCAACCCGGGCTCACCAAGGCATATTTTTCGTGTTTTGCATCACTTCATTTTGTCGCCGCGATGTCGCGCAGACGTTACCTGCACGGTATCCATGCTGCAACCTCCACGCCCCCCTGACCGGCTGCGTGCCGGTGCGTGCGCTGTGTGCTGTTACCAGGAGCGCCTGCAAGATCGCGCCGTCGCCAGCATCCTGCGCCTGCTGAGCGACGAGGACGGCAGGGTGCGCCACGCGGCTGCCGCCTCGCTTTCCAGGTGAGCTCTGCCACCACTCGGCGCACGGCCCTCCACGCCGGAGGCCCCGCGGGGGACGGTGTCGAGCCCGGAGATGAACCCTGGCGGACTCCGCCAGGGACCGCGCGGTCCGGGCGGGCCGGGTACGAGAAGGTCGTTGGAGCGCGCGGCGCACGCACGGGATAATCCGTTCGTGCCGCGTCCCTGCACAGGTTGGTGCCGAATTTGTTCTTCGAGTGCGACCAAGCCCAGAGCGACCCCGTGGTGGCTATCGCGAGGGCCCACACGGCCTCCTGCCTCGAGCTGCTCGTGCACGAGAACTCCGCACCACCGCGGTACTACGCGCCCGGGGCAGCCACGGCTGCTGCGTGGTGAGAGACACGCACACGCGCACGCACACGTACACACACGCGCGCACACACACACGCACGTACATGCATGTACACACACGTACACACACACACGCACACGTACGTACACGCGTACACACACATACACACACGCAAAACAAATGTGAAACTTGTCTCTCGCAGTCCCTATCGTGGCTACGAGACATCCTGCACGACCGACGCAACTTTGGAAAACAATTTGTCCAGAATTATCACAGCCATCTCCACGGCGCTCAACCGATCCAAATCGCGACATTTAAAAGTAAGTTCTGGCCATCTTTACTTGAATCGTGAATAATAATTACAATCATTTATGAAATACCAAATGTCATACAGTAGGTGGCGATGTTGCTGTTAAGTGGAAACCACATTGCGTAATCTGCAGTGTAAGTTCAGCATTGTTACACATTACATTATTTGGTTCTTTCGGTAAAGTTACGTAGATATAAAAATATAAGTAAATAAATACAAATAAAATAAAATAATAAAAACGAAAAACCACTAATGTAGACTAGCCTGGTTATTAAGATGGGTGAGTGTACTGGCAGTCTATAATGTAGACTAGCCTGGTTATTAAGTTTGGTGAGTGTACTGGCAGTCTATAATGTAAATTGTAGCCTGATTTTTAAGCTGGGTGAGTGTACTGGCAGTTTATAATGTAGACTGTAGCCTGGTTATGAAGCTGGTGAGCGTATTGGCAGTCTATGATGTAGACTGCAGCAATGGTTATTAAGCTGGTGAGCGTATTGGCAGTCTATGATGTAGAGACAAAGGCGGCCGGGCATGGTGCCATACCGGCCTTCATAGGCGCTCGCGAACAGCACTTGCCCCAACAGTCTGTTAAGGCTATCCGGGGGATCTTTGTGTTTGCCTGCCCATCTAATACCGTGTGGCTGTCTTGTGTTTCAGTTTGGTTGCTGTGAAGCCCTGTACCTGCTCTCAGCTGCGTACCCCGTGAGCATGTGGAGCAATGGCTGGCACTGTGGCTTTGTGCCTGCACCAGCCCCACCGCCAGCACATGCGAGGCCACAGCTGCCCTTGACAAACATACCCAGGTATGGGACGCCAAGCAAGGCGTCATCCCCGCAGTGCAGAATTGTCTGTGCCCAGCCACTGCATGCCCAAGCAGCTTCTGTCTGGCCGGATTGAGAGGACTAAATGGGCACGGCACAGGATAGAGAAGAGATGGGCTGATCCGTTACAGGAGGATGTGGGCCTGAGTTGACTTGCCAAAGACCGGTACGAGCGGTGTCAAGATTTTGAAGCACGCTACTGGGCAATTAGAAGCTCCCCACAGTGAGTGGAGTGCCCTGCAGTTAAAGTGCAGCAAGCGGGCACACATTGTGCATCTGCTAAATCTTAGTCAGCGAATCCATTACACCTGGATCTATCCCGTGACCTGTCAGCGAGCCTTCGACACTTCACGTGGCCTCAACGTGCACATAGCCTGGCACAAGCATCGTGGTGGCGTCACCGCCACTTAGTGGCGAATGGCGGTTGTTGTTGTGTGCATGTGCGCGTGTGCAGGACGGGTGTGGAGGGGGGTGGCCGCGTGTCGGTGCTGCCCATCTTGCTGACGCTGCTCTCATCGTCGTGGTTCCCCCTGGACCTGCCGGCCCACCAGGACGCCCTCCTGCTCACGGGGAACCTCATCGCCGGTAGGAGCACACCGAGCGACCAACGAGAATTGCCGTCGTTCCTGCTCGTTAAATTTTCCGGCCGACTGCCGGGCGCAGTCAAAAAGTTGCGAGTTCAAATCCTAGTTGGGTGTTGACACGGCTCATCATCCTAATGGGATGGATAAATTGAGTACAACGTTGTGCGGAAGTTAACGGTGGTTGTCCTAGGGACACACTCGCCCCTACCATATGATTGGTGGTGAGTGCCGGGTGGCGAGTGTGGTGCGGCGAGTGCCAGGCGAGGAGTGCCGGGTGGCGAGCGCGTGTCCTGTGCACGTAGCGGTGGCATGCAGGTCGCTGCGCAGGCCATGCGTGTCCGAGGACGACGCAGCGATGCCCAAGGTGGAGGAGCCGTGGGCCGCGCTAGCCGACCGCTCGCTGGTGCCCATGGTGGAGCAGCTCTTCTCCCACCTGCTCAAGCTGCTCAACATCTGCACGCACGTGCTGGATGACGTCCCTCCCGTCCAGCCCACTCTCAAGGCAACGCTCGCACTCTCTCCATCTATCTCGCATAAGCACCCCCCCTAAGGATGCTGCTGGGGGTGGTATGGTGGATATTTTGTCTCCACTTTGTCGTCGGGAACCGGGCACATCGGCCGGTGACGTACCACGGTCGCCACTCGGCAGGCCACCCCGGTTAATACTGCGGGTATATTAGTCGTAAAAATACTACGTGCCGTTTGCTTCGCCGTGGACATTCAAAATCTGGCGTCATTCAAAAAGAGTAGACTTGCTGCGAACCTACTGCAGACCGTGTCTGCCAAACGTAGCGCCTGCCTTCGCAAGAGCCTCGCGCTTTAAGAAAGGCACGAACACCGCGTGCGCGACTTGTGATTTGACTCAATCACCACCGTCTGCTCTGGAGTGCAGCCCACATTGCCAACGCTGCCGAGCGCCCCTTCCCTGAGTCCCATCCGCAAGAAGACCAAAGAGAGGGATGCCGTGGAGTTCCCCCCGGCTCCCGCGAGCCCCCGCAAGCCCGGCGAGCCGGGCGCCGGTGAGAACGCCGCGCTGCTCGCGTTTTGACAAACCGCACTCGGGGGCTCCCCGCTCGCGCGAGCGAGCGACCGGGCACCGCATGCCTGCGCTGTCGGGACAAAGTCGGTGGTGGAAATTCCACGTTCCCATTATGGCGGTCAGTCTCCGTACGCGTTGACCGCTCGCAAATTCTTACGTGGTAACGTTTGCTTCGTCGCCCAGTGAGGGGACGGTGGTCCGAGTTAACCTGCGACCGATCAACGTTTAAGCTGAACGCACCACGGAGATCGTTTGTTCGTACAACGCAAGGCACTCTCGCAAATTAGACCCAGCCTTGTTTCTCCTCAGGTTCCCCCCCCCCCATTAAACATTTATAAAAGATTAGTTCTGGTTTTAAAACCTCCCGCGTCTCCTTTCACTAATTTACATTGCGTAATAAAGGTAATAATAATGTAATTGTATATAGCATCCCACGCTGCTGTACATTAATTGTGTATAGAACAGGACCACTACCAAGGAAATGAAAACCCTACCAAGCAAAATCTAAAATTAATAAACAAATTAAGAAATGGCACCGGCAGAGATGATGCGCTGAGTAGAACGCTGCGTCGCCGCAGGCAAGGCGGGCGAGGGCAGCGGTGGCGGAGTGGGCCGCAGCGTGCCGCTGCTGGGTGGCTTCTACCACCTGCCCCACTACGTCCGTCTGCACGACATCCTCAAGGCCACCTACACCAACTACAAGGTGCCAGGACACGCGGCACTGTGCGGCACCTCGTAGGCCGTGCTCATCACGCCATTTCCTGCTCTCTCATTCCACGCGGCGGAGGGTTTCACGACACGCGTTTGGTCACATCGTTCCGTGGCCAAACCCAAAAATCAATTACAAATCGGAGTGTCACATACGTCATCTTTTGTGGACGTGAAACCCTAACCCCGGCCCGTGCTGTCGTGCCCTTTGCCAGATGTCGCTGGACATGCTGAGTCTGAGTGAGAAGTTTGGTGGATTTCTGGGCACGGCACTCGACGTGCTGGCCCAGCTCTTGGAGATTGCGACGCTTCAGGACGTGGGGAAGGTAACTCCAACAAGTAGTTAACGACGATGCAGGTCCCGCTAAAGGCTTTGGAAACATTGTCCTCAACATTATTCCTGATACTAGAGTAAAAACATTAGGATCTATTAATTAATTCTTCACTGTTAAGCATAAGTAAACTTTTGCATTTATTCACCTCTTATATGTATTAGCATCTCCAAGAATCTGACAACAGTATCCAGAAGATATGAGGCTGGAACAAAAGAAATACAAACACAGCAGCAGGTACCCTCCGTGTAGGCATAGCAGGCTGTTGGGGTAAGGGCAGCACGGCACACAAGGGGGTGAGTGGCCCACACCACGCCCGGCTACCTTGTCTCCCCAGTGCTGATGTTAACGCACCACACCAGGTACTGATTTAAGGCTGAGCCAACCTAGGGGAGGCCCAGGACCGATTAAAATATTCGCCACCGTTATTGACCTTGAGTGGGTATCAAACTCTCCGGGTTTGTGCACGGCGTCCTTACAAATGCGCCACCACCGCCGCACACTCTCTCTCACGTACAATCGGGGCACAGCAGCCACCACAGGTTACATTTGTGATGAGCACGTAACCCGCACAGAGCGAGAGACATTTGACTTCGTCGGGCACCTTGCCTTCAGCACAACCTGTGTTCAGTTTGGTGTTATGATTTCATTACAGTACGCCGAAGAGGTTCTGGGATATTTAAAATCCTGCTTCAACCGTGAACCGACAGTCACCACACTGTGTGTGCAGCAGGTATGCGCGGAGTGATGCACCACCACCACCACCACACGACTCCTCTCACAAGCAGTCGAGTCACTCGTGCAGTGTAAATCCTCGCCCGTACGCGGCACGTGTCGAAGAGTTGCAATCCTATGAGCAACGTTAATAACAGCGATACGCTACCCTCATGGTGGATGGCAGGAAGGCATTGCAGTGGTGACGCTCGCGCCTCACAGCAAGACACCTGGGTTCGACTCCTGACTAGAGCACCTCTGTGTGGAGTATGTTTGTTCTCCCCCTGTTCTGAACGGGTTTCCTCCGGGTTTTCTGGTAGCTAAAAACACATACAGTACAGTACAAAACATGCCAATGCTGAAAAATTATCCACAAATTACTCAATTGGGAGTGCAATTGAGTCATTCAGGAGACCAATCCCCTCCTGAAAAAGAGTATTGAGACTGGGTGAGGTATTCCCGAGTAAACTAATAGTGGCAGCTCCACTGCAAGAGACACTCTTCACCTCAATGTGCTCTCAGCTGTAAGGAAAGGAGTGAATTAAGCGGCAGTGTTTGTGCCACCATTGCAGCTATTGAAGGCCCTGTTTGGAACGAACCTGGTGAACGCGCTGGACGGGGCTGGCGTGGACCCACGCGGCCAGGGCCGCGGCCAGCAGCTGGGCTCCTCGGGCCTCCAGCCGGGCCTCTACCACTACTGCTTCATGGCTCCCTACACTCAGTTCACGCAGGCCCTTGCCTCGGCCAGCCTGCGCAACATGGCGCAGACGGAGGTGGAGTCCGACACGTTGGGGTAAGCGCAGCGGGCGTGGGACGCCATGGCAACAATCCCTCTCTTGGGAGCCGCGAGTGCGGCAGCGGCAGCGTTGGCAGTTTGCTGCGCGCAGATCGGGTGGGGGGCGGGGTTTGGGCCTCGAGTCGCGGCTCGGCCAATGGCTTCATCACGGGCCGCGGGACGATTCGGCGTCTTGGCCAGTTACCGAAACGTCGACATAGTTTTCGGGTTACTGTTGCACCGGCGTGTAAACACAATACGGCGTAATGTATCCACTCCGGTTGCGTAGAAAATCGACGTATCTGTCAATGGGAAGCGTTCTAAGCGTTTTTTTTCGTGTAGGTGGTTCGATATCCTCAAGAGAAAAGCCTCCCAAGTAAAATCCAGCCCCATGAGTGCCACCAAGCAGAAGGCCGACAAGGTACGATGACTCGTGCAGCGGTGATTATAATAACAGTAATAAGATACTTTGTACATTTGTTATTCGCGCCTTTCTTAGGGTGCAGGGCTAGCACCAGGGAAGACAGTCTGCAGTTGCTGCACAGTGGGGGGCGATATTGCTGTGTGTGTCATCCCATTTAAGTAATTTGCGGTGTAATTTTTCTAATTTGGACCGTGACGCCGACCCACAATGGCCTATTCTTTTTAAATGACATCACGGGATCTTAAACGTCCGTATGACAGCAACCGTGGTACCGGCGTTGGCTGACGGTGACTGACGGTGACTGGCGGTGACTGACGGTGACTGGCGGTGCCTGGTGGGCACGCTTCCTGCATTGCCGCCCCCTCCCCGTGCCTACAGGGCGCCATTCACAACTACATCCGCCTGTTCGAGCCGCTCGTGATCAAGGCGCTGAAACAGTACACCATCACGACATCAGTGGCACTGCAGAAGCAGGTGCTCAGCCTGCTGGTGCAGCTCGTGCAGCTTCGGGTCAACTACTGCCTCCTCGACTCCGACCAGGTGAGCGCCAGCATGCGTTTGCGTTGTTTACTTTTTAAATTCTTTATATTAAGTTCACTTGCTTGCTTGCTTGCGCGCTTACGACCGTGCAAATCTTTCGGTCGTTTTTTAACCCACTTCCCGTGATCCAATCGAGCTGACATTATGCACACAGACTCGTTGTGCGTGACAATTTCTTTTCGTGAAAATTTGTTTCCAAAATGTAACACTTTTTAGGTCAAATTTTTATTTATTTAATTACCAATTGCTTAATGGTGGCAGGCAATCATCTGACCCATAGGTGGCAGCCATCTCAAGCCAGAGGACGAGAGGACTCTAGCCGCCCGTTTCAAAGACCAATGTGGGCTGGGTTGTGGCCCATTGAACACGCATATAAAGGATTTATAGTGAAAAACTTTGTTTTTACGGGTTAATTTTTTAGTTTTCTGCAGTGAATGTCGTTGCCCTGGATTAGCGTCTCCTCTCTTATCCCAGACTCCCCTTTTCAAATTTAATTTCTTCTCAATGTGCTTTCTCACCTGGTGTTCGGTGCGGATCCATTGATCAACCTAAAACAATAAAAAAATTACTCTATGGCAATCGAGATCGTGCCTTTGCTAATTGTGACTTTTCCACGCAGGTTTTCATTGGCTTTGTGATAAAGCAATTTGAGTTCATAGAAGAGGGACAGATCAAGTGAGTACCGTATCTATCGCCTACTGGTCGATCAATGCACGTGAATCGCCCTGGCCTGCCGTCTGCTCTCACCGGAGTAACGTTGCCTTGTCGTTCACAGGGACTCGGAGACTCTGATCCCTTACATCTTCTACTTCCTGGTGTTGCTCTCCTACGAGCGCTATCACTCCAAGTCCATCATCGGAATGCCCAAGATCATCCAGCTGTGTGATGGGCTCATGGCCAGCGGACGCAAAGCCATCACTCACGGCACGGATAGCATGCAGCGTCGTACAGCGAGTTGGACGTGGAACACCACGAACGCTAAATGTTGCACTCCCTCCACCCTGACACGTGGAGTCGGTACTTCTCATTTATATTTGCAGCCCATATTACGATTTGTAAGTGATTTTTGGGTTAGGCGACCTAATGATCCGGCCAACGTTGGATCGTGAAACCCTCCACTAGCCAACCTAGCTGAACAAATGAAATAGTCAGGTGGTGTGCAAGACTATAATGAGCCAAACGTTTGTTGTCTCGGCTCACCGGTAAGCTGAAGGTGTAATCCACACGATAAGTGTCGCCGTTATCAGACACAATCAGATATTACTGTGAGAATTGTTCTTGAACTCACCGGAGCAGTAAATGGAGTGAGTTGTGCATGACGTGTCATTATTCAAATAGCGTTTGGCTCTCAGAATCTTTATTTAGACTGGAGGAGGAATCCGTTGAGCTGTGAAGCTCTTGTTCACAGATGTGCAGTGGGGGCGCCGTACGCATTTGGCGTTTGACACGTCTAGCCCTGGCGGATGACAACGGTGTGACTACTTCCTTTGACGTCGCTTCCTGATGGAGCACTCGAGCGGAGACGACCCGGCAGACCGGACCGTGCATCGTCACGGCTGTGGCCGATCGGTCGCCGGAGAGTGGCGTGCTGTGCGACGCGACACGTGGACTGGCCGTAGAAATGATCTCTCGTGGATCTCAGCCGCGTGGTTTTGACGAGCGCCGTTTTGTTCCCCTCCGCTCACTCCCCATTGTTGCGTGCGGCGCAGCCATTCCCGCCCTGCAGCCCATTGTGCACGACCTGTTCGTAGTGCGCGGCGCCAACAAGGCCGACGTGGGGAAGGAGCTCGAGACGCAGAAGGAGGTGGTGGTGTCCATGCTGCTCCGCCTCATCCATTACCACCAGGTACACAGTCACTACCACAGGTACCACAGTCACTACCACAGGTCCCACAGTCACTACCACAGGTCCCAGTCACTAACACAGGTACCACAGGTCCCACAGTCACTACCACAGGTACCACAGTCACTACCACAGGTCCCACAGTCACTACCACAGGTACCACAGTCACTACCACAGGTCCCACAGTCACTACCACGGGTATCCAGCCACTATCACAGGTGTGGGTGAACGTGGGTAAGAGCGAGAGAGTGAGTGCGAATGAGAGCGAGCGGGTGGAGGGAGCGGGTGGAGCGAGCGGGTGCGGGTGAGGATGGGTGAGCTCACACCCGCGAGTGCCCCCCGGTGGCGGTGGCCGTGGAGCGTGCAGGTGCTGGAGCTGCTGGTGCTGGTGCTGCAGCAGTGCCGCAAGGAGAGTGAAGACAAGTGGAAGAAGCTCTCCCGCCAGGTCACCGACCTTGTGCTGCCCATGCTGGCCAAGCAACAGGTAGCGGGGCGCTGTGTCGTGCGGTACAAACGCATTGCGAGCTAAGCAACGATCGCGCGGATACTGGCCAATCAAAAACAGGGGGCGTTTCATACCACGCTTTTCTAACCAATGGGTTTACTCCATCCACGAATTTCTTGCCAGTGAATCGACACAACGATTAATCCCAAATCGATACTTAAGTGTTTTTTGGGTCGATTGTGAGCAGAATCAATACAATAGACGCCTCTATTCAGGTTTCACAATACCATATATGGGCAGAGACACACCCCTACGGAAAACGCCACCGTATCTTTTTCCCATATATGGGAAAATGGCCAAAATGATTTTGTGGTCTGTTCTCTGCAGTGATCGACATGGCTCCTCTGAGAGCGTGCATCGTTTCTCGAGTCTTGCTGGCTTTTCAATGTCCTCAAACGTCGATGCTATTGGTCCGCATCGTCCCTCGGGGCACAGCTCGCTCGCACGCACGGCAGCGTCGTGGGCAATCCCGCAAAGTGTTTTGCTAAAATATCCCTCGTGAAAGTTAGATTCCGTCGTCGACGAAGAAGTAGACCGACTACGTGAAGAGTCTGTGACGTGGGCTCAGAGGAGCGGGGCCCGGAGAGGGGGGACGGTGGTGTTGACAGCTTCACCTCGTCCCGTGTGACTGACCAGAAACGTTCGTTGCGACGCGCCTCCGTGGGTTTGTTGCCGAAATGCCTCACCGGTCCCCCGTGCGGTGTCGCAGATCAACACGGACTCGCGGGAGGCGCTGCGGGTGCTCAACACCCTGTTTGAGGAGGTGTCTCCCTCTGCCCTGCGCCCCGTCGACATGCTGCTCAAGAGCATGTTCGTGCTGCCCTGCGACGTGGTGAGAGGCTTGCGGCGCGTTCGCCCCGAACCTAGCGGGGGGGGGGGGGGCTCCCTCGTCGGCACCGCTGCGGCCGGGCGCGGTGCGGGCCCCGCCACTCGCTCGCGTGCCGTGTCGGCCTTTGTAAATGCTCACTAACGGCACCTGCCCCACAGTCCGTTAAAGGCAATATGGGGAATCTCTACGTGCGCGCGTGGAAATAATAACGCAGAATTGCTGTTGTGCCGCTCGGCCTCTCCGTGAACCCCGTGCGCCGCCCGCAGGAGTGCGTCACGACGGTGCAGAAGTGGATTTCAGGAATCCTGGCGATCCTCCGCGTGCTCATCTCCCAGTCGTCGGAGGACATCATCTTATCGCGCATGCAGGAGCTCGCCGGCCCCCCCGTGGTGGCCATGCCCCCGTGCGGGTTGCGCATCCCGGGGAGCGGGGACGAGACGCTCGACACCCGGGGAGAGGAGGAGGAGGAGGAGAAGGCTCTCCCGCCGGGCAACGCGGAGGGACCGGAGGCAGGGGATGGCGCGAGGGGCCGGGCTGCTCAATCGCCCGAGCTTGCGGCCTGCGCCACGCCTCCCGCTCCCGGGCCTCTAGAGGGATCCCCTCTTAATGCGCAGCAGCAGCCAGATGCACAGCCGGCCGAGGAGAGGTTTGCAAGGTACCCGACACCACCCCACTTGCGTCCGGTCTCATTGCTTTCAAACAAGCGCCTGATACCCGGCAAAGTTAACCGTGAACAACGTTTTCATAATATGTTACTGGCTCGGCACCCGGGTTCTCCACTGCCCTGTCGCGGGTGCCATTTGCCTACTTGGGGCCCACTTGCCTTGTACTGCTGCAGCTGTTGTAACTACCGTTGCTGCTATTGATACTCCTGCTGCCACTGTTGTTGTCACTACTGCTGCTGCTTGCTACTGCTGTATTGCAAGCTTGGGCATCATTAGTTGGCATGTCAGAAATGTATTTTTTTATTTATTGGAATTTATTCTATTGTTCACAATACACACATCGGATGATGCGTGTGTGCGCTGTAGGTTCATGATCCAGCTGGTGGGCATCCTATTTGAGCGCACGGAGAACGGTGGCGGTGGCGTTGGGGTGACGCCACCGCAGCACGCGCTGTCTGCCCAGCAGCTCGGCGCCCTGCTCATGTGTCTCATCCACATGTTCAAGTCCGGTGCGGCACACCTTCCACGCTCGCCACACTCGCCACAGTCGCCACAGTCTTCTCTCTTACCACGCCACGGCACTCCTCGCCGTGTGCCCTTTTGTGCGATCTCCGACTCCGCACGCACCCGTGCCACCGTAAGCCACGCACGCCGCTCAACAGCCTGTGCTGTGATGCTGCTGCTTAGGGCAGTGGTGCGCAAGTAACAAAAACTCAAACACGTTCGGCGATATATAAAGAGCAACGTACGCACGTACAGTAGGCGACGTTTCCGCAAACGGGCCTTCCTCACAGCACAACGCACAGGGCACGGCGTCTCCAAGCGCCGATAGGAGCTGGTACGCCGACGCCTCCCGTTCGAGGCCCGTCTGGCGTGGCACCGCACGGGAGCCGCACCCTTTTCCGCCACCACGTCGACTCGGCGTGAAGCCCCATCGTGTTCGTGTTTCCCTCCGCCCGTGTCTCCGCGCCCGTGTCTCCGCGCCCGTGTCTCCACGCCCGTGTTTCCTCACACCCAACAGGGACGTTCCGGCGCACGTCGGGGGCGACTGTGCGGCATCTGCGGCAGGAGAAGCAGGCCGGGCAGTACTCGCTGGGCGAGCTCAACGAGCTGGCCGGAGCACTCATCCCCACGCAGCCCTGCTCCGTGCTACTCTGGTGTCAGCTGCTGCTGCTCATGGATTTCACGGAGCGCAGCTGGTGGGAGGCCGTGCTGCGCACTCAGCGGTACAGAGTCCCTCGCGCCCACCTCAAACTCTGTGTTTGCCCCTCCCCCATCATCCGCACTGCGCATGACGATGCAGTCAAGTTCTGCACATACGTAAAAATAAAACTCGCCCTATGCGACTGTATGAGTGTTCGGATCTGTATGTGTGTACAGGCCTCCGAGTATGTGTATGGGTCTCCGTGTGAGTCTATGGGTCTCCATGTGAGTGTACGGGTCTCTGTGTGGGTGTACGGATCTCTGTGTGAGTACTGGTGTCTGTGTGAGTGTATGGGTCTCTGTGTGAGTCTACGCGTCTCCGTGTGAACTCGTGTCCACTGCGAGTCGATCATCAGCGCCCCCTACTGGCAGTCTGTTGGCCAATTGCAGGCCAGGTGCTGATGCATCTTGTGCCTACAGGGACAGCTGCCACTGTGCTGGAGAACGCTCTTGTCATTATTAAAAGCAAGAATAAAAAAGAGACTTGAAATTAAAAAGTGGACCGCGCACGCCAGGTGGGCTGGTGGGTATTGGGGCCGCAGTGTCGGGGCCATCGCCGTCGCTAACGTTGCTGCTGTTCTGCACTTCAACCCGCAGGAGACCGGTGCTGTCCGGCGCCGCACCACACCCGGAGCAGCCGCACGAGTCGGCGCCGGAGAGCCAGCTGCTGTGTGGCGCCGAGATGGTGCGCCGCGGCAGCTTCATCCTCTTCGCAGACTACGTGGTGAGGCTTGGCGCCTCCTGCAGCCTGCCTTGCCTGGCACTCCCGGGCATGGCTCTGCTCCCAGGCACAGAACTCTGCTCTGTGCCATAATTCCTTGAGTCGATCTCTGGGCCACCCTCTCCCAATGTCGATCCCATGAGAGTCCCCTTCAATTACATTTTGAGACCCTGGCAAACCCTTTCCAGCCTCTCAAGCTGTGACGGTTAATGTCTGATATTCTATTTCAGTCTTGTTCAATAAGCGTGTGTTTTAGTTAAAGATAAAGAGAGAGTTACTGCGAATGGAATTCGCAGGGAAGAGGAGAGTCATCTCGGATCGTCGCAAACAATGCGCCAGTGGTCTCTCTCTTGGGCTTGCGTCTCTGAGGTTCTCACTCGAGTCTGCACTGCGTTGCGTGAGACGCCGAGACAATATGACGTGGCCTCGAGTCTGAACAAATCCGGTGTTACATTGTGGCTGTAATCCGCAGTCTCAGCAGAGCAGATGAGCTCAGTGATAAACACATCCTGAGGTGTCTGGGTGGCTGGCTTGGCACGTGCGCCAAGTGCGATATTCACCGCTCCACAATGCGGTGCGGCGTGGAGCGGATGGCACCGCAGAGCGGCGAGCGTGGAGGGGCTGTGTTGACAGCGTGGTGCGTGCTTTGCACAACAATCAGCTCGAGTTCCGATCGCAACACGTGTCCGGGAGCGGTCTCCGCCCGGCTGATGCGGCGTCGCCGCGTGGCACTGTCGTTGTTGCGTTCAGTGTCAGAACCTGCACGACTCGGAGCACATGACGTGGCTGATCGTCAACCACGTGCGCGACCTGGTGGCCCTGGCGTCCGAGCCACCCGTGCAGGACTGCGTGAGCGCCGTGCATCGCAACGCGGCCGCCAGCGGTCTCTTCATCCAGGCCATCCAGTCGCGGGGACTCGACCTCACCAAGGTGGCGGCGTGGTTCACCTCGTGACCTTTTCTCTCGGCCCAACACGTCGGTTTTTTGTTGCCACCGTCACAGACATTGGTGACTTTTGGGTTCGGCCACGTGATGATGTGGCCATTCGACTTCCTGGTTTCCGACCTGAAGATGCTTGATGCAGCTTCAAGCGAAACGTTATTTATGATTTCTGAATATTATTGTGATAATTGTATTTCAACTTACAGGTTAGCCGAACCAGCGATGAATGGCACATTAAGCGCCTGTACACCTCATGGCAATTTAATTTGTTGGCCTGCGTCGGGTGGCGAGGGTTGTGGGACACCAATGTGGCCGGTGGACCGACTCAAAACTCAACCACAAATCGCACCCGAGTTGTTCGCCCAGGGGCGCTGACTGCGAGCGCGCACGCACCGGCCACACCGCGGTGGCGCTGATTACGGTGCCCGGCGATGAGCCGAGCCTGCGCTTTGTGTCGCAGCCGGTGGTGCTGCGCCGGACGCTGCAGCGCCTGGAGGGCATCCACCTGAGTCAGTCGGGCGCCGTCCTCTCTCTGCTTGTCGAGTCGTTCCTGGCGACGCCGCTTCGCGTGCTGGGCCACATGGTGGACACGCTGGCGTGCCGCCGCGTCGAGATGCTGCTCGCCGAGAACCTGGAGGTGCGGACGCCTCCCTCCCTCCCTCAGTCCCTCCCTCCCTCAGTCCCTCCCTCCCTCAGTCCCTCCCTCCCTCCTCGGCCCCGCATGCTCCCATCGCGGTGTTGATAATCTATCGCAGTGGAACTCCTCCCGTTATATAGTAAACAGATGATAGGGCGATGCTGTTGCTGCTGCTTTATTGGCAGTGGTGCCCAAGCACACATAGCAATAAATGCAACGCAGTCATCAATAACATTGTGGTCTTAAAAATAAATATATTTGTGTATAATAGATTATATGGACACGTGGCGTGCTGATCAGTCGGGCCACGGCTCGTACGTCGCCTCTTGTACTTTACGCATGACAGAGTTGTGCTTCGAGCTAGCAGCCATCTCGAACGGAGCGAGTCCTTGCCTCTAAACATCTGGCATGAAAGTGACATGAAAGTGAAGTCCTGCACGTCTGAACTGTACAGATCTGCTGCTAAATTAAATATTTCGCCCACCACAGCATGTCGGCCGTATCGTGTGGCGCTTTTGTTTGTCTTTCGTGGTGCTAAGCATTGTGTGGGTTTGTCCACAGGATAGCAGCAGCCAACTTCCCATTGAAGATCTGGAGAGAATTCAAAGCCACCTGCAGCAGACGGGGCTTTCTAACAGGTGCAGTGCCTCACTGAGAGAACGGCCGACACCACCAGGGCTGTTACACCGGCGACCGGGAGAGTGGCGACCGCTTTCACAAACACAGGCGGTTACCAGTCGTGAACCAGCAGCTGATTGCAGTGGAATGTTGGATGAACGCACCGATTGGCACGCACACACGGCACGGCAGCCCAAGTCATCGCGTGGTACAGTTGCCCTTGTCTCTCGGTCAAAAGGTAAAGGAGCAGCCCTGCAATAGCTTGCTCACGGCATCGCGGCTGAAGGGCCTCCACTCGAGGGAGCTCTTGGCCGCTCGCGACGTGTCTGCACGCATGGCAAACCGGCCACCTACGCGTTTTTCTATACGGTCACCGGTGACGCAAATCCCTCGTCACGCGACTCCCTACTCTCGGTGTATCCCTCACGCATTGCAGCAGCAGCAGCGTGTTCTAGAACTCGACGTGTACTCACTGCTGACCTGTGCCATTTCTGTGGCGTAATAAATAACGACGGTTTGTGTAGCGCCATGACATGGCAAGCCGTTACGAGGGTACTGGCGCATGCAGGCAGCTGGCTGTCCGCCAGCCGGCTTAGAAGTTCTGCACCTTTAGCGGCAACCAGCATGCGTTGAACTGTGGAGGACAGAATGCCTGCACACGTGTGCCAGCTCATACAGCTTGCCCACGATCCCTGGCCTGTGGGAGTTATGTCGGGATGGTTGCATTTTTCACCGCCGCTGGGTAATTTGAGCAGCCGGGCACATGGTGGCCCGCTCGCGCGAACGGTATCTCGGTCGTGGGTAATTCGCCGGTCATCGGCAAGAACCCTCGACCCCGGAACCTGGCCGGGGCCGCGATCATCGACAGCTCGGATGACGAGTGCACCCCCCCCCCCCCCCCACCGTCCGCTGCCGCACAACTGCTGGTGTCCGCAGGCACAAGCGCCTGGCGTCCCTCCTGGACAGGCTGCAAGAGGTGATGGCGGCCGAGTGCGGCGTCTCCCCGCGCGCTCGCCTCGCGGCGCACCCCCTCACGGAGGAGGAGGAGGAGGGGGAGGTCGCCCCGCAGAACGTGACACCCAACAAGGTGATGCTACCCTCACGCTCACGCGAGTTGCCGCTCCATTTTTCAGTCAAAATGTCACCTGGACAATCCCTTGAGATGGGACTTCTCTCACTGGCAAGGGCGTCCAGTGACACGTAGCAAACATGCTGTGACGTGTTTATAGCGAGTAGCACCAGTTCAAATAATTGTCACTGGTGTTGGCCATGAGCGGGAATCAAACCCTGGTTGCCGGGTTCATAGCGCAGCACACTAACCGCTACACCACCTCTGCCCACACACACACACACACAAAGTGCATAGCTGGCACATAATGACATACATACTCACATTGTAAATATACAACTTATACAGTAAGCATCAATACAATAAATAGACGTTGCCATCAATCAAAACACAATAAATACTTACGTAATTAAGTGGTGCACACTTCTGGGTCGTACTGACGCTCCTTAGTGGTAGCGGCTGCGGTTGCCTTGAGAGTGAGACGTTTGTCGGTTTTATTTGCAAAACACACGGACACTACAAGTAACGGCATTGTTGTATCGCTTAGCGATTGTCAGGCCCAGGGGGATGGCATTTATCGGTGTGTAAATACATGTGTAATTAACATAACTTGTTAAAGCTCCTACCTTTTATCAGCAATCGGGTGCAGTATTGTTTGTAGTCGTACTGCATAGAGCAGCAGTTTCACGAACCTCTCGGTTTAACTACGATCCGGACGAACGCATCGCCGAGGGATTTCCTCCACGTGAGACGGGATGGGGGGTGGTTGCCTGTGCGCGTGACACCGGGCCTCGCGGCGGCGTGCCAGCCCTGCCGCTCCGGAGTCTAACCCTGGGCTGCGTTTGTCCCAGGCCTGGTTCGTGTCGCTGGTGAGAGGCCAGTGTTTCCAGCAGAGCTGCTCCGCCGCTAAGTGCGCAGAGCTTCTCGGCCAGCTACCGGACAGCACGGAGCTGCTCTCCATCTTGCGTGCCCGGGTACGGTTCCCGTCGCCGTGACCCCGTCGAGCGTTGTGCCCCGCGCGTGACGGTGCCACGCGTGAGCCTTCCCGATAGACGCGCACAGAGCTGCTGCTCATCCTATTCTTGGCTCGTGTGTGAAATGGACAGTCACAGGCTGACATCCACAAGCTGACATCCACAACAACTGAGTGACTGATAAAAGTTCATAGTTCCCTGTGCTCACTGTGTTGACTTGCTGTCATTGCTGTGCAACGTGTGCTGTGCGCGGTACGTTCGCCGTGGTGCTGCGTGCAGCTCGCTGTGTGCGGCTTGTTCACCATGTGCCATGTGCGGCTTGTTCACCATGTGCCATGTGCGGCTTGTTCACCGTGTGTGGCTTATTCACCATGTGTTGTGCAGCTTGTTCACCGCGTGCTGCGTGCTGCGTGCCGCGTGCCGCGTGCTGCAGGAGTGCAACTTGGCCGTGCTGCGGGCCTGCGTGTCGCTGGGCGCGTTCCAGCTTGGCCTGGGTGCGGGGGAGGGGACGGCCTTGCTACGCAGCGCCGTCGCCGCTACCATGGAGTTGGTAGCCGACGCAGTGGCGCGCCTGCCTGTCAGCGCCCACGTCTTCCGCCCGGCTACCGCGCCCCTCCCCAACCCCTACTGGGCCTTCGTGTCGGCCATCGCCGGTAACCGCACGCATCGGGCAGCTCATAGCACTAACACCAAATGCAGCCATTACGTGACGAAACTGTGGATCTCTACGCGCCACAAGCGTCTTATGCGCCTGCGTGTTGCGTTAAGCGCCTCTCTGTTGCGTTGGGACGGTGGTGGTAGAGGACGAGGCGAGCTGCGGCCGGCTGATGCGGCTGGCAGAGTGCGTGGTGCAGGCCCTCCTGGCCGGAGAGGCCCTGCTCTCGGCGGCCCCCGCCATGCCGGGGGCGGCGCCCGCGCTGGGAGGGGCCGTGGTGCCCCCCGAGAGGGAGGCGGACGTCTGCCACTTTGCCCTCCTCACCCTGGAGGTGAGAGCACTGCCACCTCGCGCCTCAAGCTCACACCTTTCGCATCTCACACCTTTCGCACCGACATCGGTGATTAATCAGTTGTGGGCCCCTCTATGGTCGACTCGGCCTTAAATGAGTGCGCCGTGTCGGAACGCTTTTCCTCGCCGTCAGTTCGGGCTCCACGGGGGACCTTTGTCTTTGCGTGAGCGCAGGTGATCTGCTGCCAGGCGGCACGCGGCCGCCGCGCCGCCGTGGGCGACGTGCAGGCGGCGCTCGAGTGCTGCTGCCTGGCGATGCAGCAGCCGCGCCTGTGGGAACTCTACGCCTCCGCACGGCACGTCACCTGGGCCTGCTCGCTGCTCAACTGCCTGCGCTTCGTCCTCCGGCAGGGTGGGCCCCGGGGGCCGCCTCCGCGCGGCCTGGCGGTAGCGCGGTCGCCGCTCGTTGTAAAGATTCGCGGTTCGAATATGGCAGGCCGCCCTGGTTGTCACTGCAGTGGATGTGTTGACCGTACAAATACTACGCGTCGCCCGCTTCATAGCGGACGTCAAAGATCCCCGGGCGTCATTTCAAAGCGGGCAGACCATTACGTGCCGGTGTCACGGTCCAAATCTTTACACCGCAAATTACTAGATTGGGATGAGGCACGGCAGTAGTCGTGGCCCCCCTCCTGGTAGCAGACTCATGCCCAGCACCTGCAGGCCAGGCGCTGGGCCATCTTGCACTGCAACGAGAGCGACCACTGGGGGAGCCCTTTCATACGCTTCAGATGAGATGAGATGCAAGTCGCTTATCGAGTCGCCCCGGCGTAGAGGAGGGCGGCTCTAACCAAACTGCCCACTCGTGCGGTCGCCCTTCACTCGTCGCCAGGCCGCGGCGCCGCCTTCACGCCGGGGGCTGTGTGCGCTCAGGATGCCGTCGGTGGCATTGCCGCCGTGCATGGAGCTTCCGCACTACGTCGATCCCCCTCAAGTGTTGTTGCAGTTACTTTCAAGTCGTGTGTTGTCTTCATCCACACTTGTGTGTCTGTGTGTGAATGTATGTTGTGAGTGTGTGCACGACGTGTGTGTGTACGACGTGTGTGTGTGTGTGCGTGCGTGACATGTGATTGTGTGCGACGTGTGTGCGGCTCTAGTTTTCTCCTTCCCGATGGAGAAGTACGCGGTGCCGGTTCCTCAGAACATCCCCCGGCCTCAGGACGCCGCGGGCGGCCACGTGGCTGCAATGGCGGGTGAGCAGCGCCATCTCTCCTAGCCGGCGCGTTTACGAATGGGCACGGCACCTCATTTTTTATTCCAGATTAACTCTCCGTTTCTGCTTCTAATTTGTATAGATTTATTCCAGCTACATAGAACAAGCAAAACGTTATTAATGACCGTGGAGGGTGAATTGCGCACGCGACGTATTCGATTCGAGAGTTGCTCTGTGGGTGGTTTATCGTTGGCGTAGAAACGAGCTCGCAGGCGTGCGAGACGATCGCGGCGCTGCTGCAGGCCGTGCTGGGGCCCCTTTCGGCGGGCGACTGCGCCAAAGTGCCACCCTTCCTCGTCGCTCCCATCAAGCAGCTGGTGGTGAACCTGGCCAGGCTGCCGCTGGTGAACAGCTTCGCCAGGACCCCTCCCATCGTGAGTGCCGGTTCCTCCGTGCGCCTCGTGCCGCGAGTCCCCCTGCGCTCGTGTTGGCGATGCCTCGCGGGGACCGCACGGGGACCGCACGGGGACCGCACGGGGACTGCACGGCCAACTGAAGGAGGCGTCCGGCCGGGCCGACTGTGCTGACTCTCGTCCGCACCGCGTGCAAGCAGTCACCACGTCGATGAATTCACATCGATAGGTTTCTCTGTGAGCCCGCTCCATGTGTACGTCTTCGCCTCTGGAAACGGCGTGGATTTCCACGTCAGACGTGTCGCATCTTGTGGGCTACAGGGTCCCGCGATGGAAATCGCAGCAACAAGTGCCTGGGCTTGGGCACCTTGCCCTGTGGGGTTTGTGTTGTCTCCGTGCGCTGCATGGGTGTCTTCCAGCTTCCAAACAAAATGTTGCAGGACCCTTCTGAAAATGATTCTCCTGTGTCCGTGTGTCCGCGTGTCTGTGGAGGTGTGGAAGATGGGCTGGATGCCCACAGCTGGGGGCGTGTTTGGAACGACCCTCTCGGAAATTCCCATTGAATTCCTGCGAGACAAAGACGTCCTCAAGGAGTTTGTGTGCCGGCTCAACACTATAGGCAAGTGCAGCGCTGGAGGAATGCACGCCGAGTGAGTGCACTCCCTCCATCCACGGTCGAGTCCCTCCCACCGTCTCTTCTCCCAAGCTCTTGTCACCACTTTAAGAGACAACCACTTTGAGAGTTAACACCCTTCCTTTACAACTTTGATAACATTGCTGCTTGCTGCTGGCCGCTTGACCTTTTGGGCCTCTGGGTCTGTGCTCAGCAACTGTGATGTATATATAGAAATTTCCATCCACTGTAAGATGAAGGCTCGGCCATGCCGATGTCGCTTCTCGCAGTGAGTCTCGTTGTCTGTGGGACTCCTGGAGCAAGAGGAGAACAGAGATCGTTTACGCCGTTCGGCAGCGCCGCCGGAGGCCCGGTGCGTGACGCCGCGTGCGTCGTGGTGTGCAGGCTGGACGTCGCGCACTCAGTTTGAGGAGTCGTGGGCGACGCTGCTCGGGGTGCTCGTCATGCAGCCGCTGGGCCTGGAGCCTGAGGGAGCGCTGTCCGCTGAGGTGATGCTCGCTGCTGCGCGGCGCCAGCGCCGCCCCCCGGGACATCGCGCCGGGTTCACGCCTCCCATGCTGACACCTCGTCGCGGTTCTTGACGTCCGCGGTGCTGCTCGCGCCGCGTTACACGGATGATGTGGAATGCAGAGCAACCTGACTTGGGTTTAGTTCAGAAACTGAATCCAGGAGAACAACATTTACGTAATGCAGGTTTCCCTGTGGTCCCAGTGAGGCCCGCAGTACGATAGCTCAACTGGAGCCTGCTGCTCAAGCAGCAGTCGGCCGCGTGTGCCGGTTCAAATGAGACAAATTTAAAGAATTGCATGAAAATCACTTTAATTGGGAAAACGACATAGCAACATCGACCTCCGCTGGTGGACCGTACCAGTTCGAGGGCCGGTGTCCGCGTTCCACTCGTGCCGCGTAGCTTTCACCGCAGACGTCCCCTTGGCTCGGCTACCTCGGGGCCAGGGCACGGTTGAGACGAGCAGCGCAGTACGGCACTCCGAGGCGCCGAGGCATTGAAGCGGGTGCCACTGTCTGGGCGGACCGTGCACCTCCCGCGTGATTGTTTGAGTGTCTGGGGAGAGGAGCGTTGCGTTTGACGCCACGTGCGCTCACTATGGCTCGCCGTGACTCGCCACGGCTCGCTGTGCGGTGGTGCAGGAGGAGAGCGAGCGCACGCAGCTGTCCGTGCTGTCGGTGCGCAGCATCACGGCACTGGTGCTGAGCGCCATGCTGCTGCCCACGGCGGGGAGCCCCGCGGGCGGCTGCATGGAGCAGCAGCCCCGGAATAAAGCGATCGAGGCCCTCAATACCAGGCAGGGCCCCTCACTCACTCACCCAGCCCCCCTCTCTGACTCACCCGGCCCCCCCTCACTCACCCGGCCCCCCCTCACTCACTCACCCGCACCCCCCCCCTCACTCAATCACTCAGCCCCCCCTCATTCAGCCCCCCCCTCACTCACTCAGTCGGCCCACTCTCACTTACTCGGCATGCTATGAGCATTGCGATAAATATGTTTGGAGAGGCATCCTTGGTTATTGAAATGGGTCATCATGCTTGTCTTAGCATGGACGTCACTGCCAAATATCTAAATTATCTTCGACAATTTGCTTCCTTCTGTCGGTCAGAATCGGGAGAAAGCTGTACGCGGTGCGCTGCATTGTGGAGCGAGAGATCTGGGCGCTGGCCTCAAAGCGCGATGGCTGCGCCACTCACTACCCCTACCAGGAGAAGGAGCCTATTTTCTCGCTCACGCCTTCGGGGTCTGGTAAGAACGTAGCGACTGGGCGTCGCGAAGATGGTGGATCGCACAAATGCGGCGAAACTCCCTTCCTGTGCGCGTTGAGGTGCCATACTCGGGAAGTGTTTTACCCGGCTCGTCATCTCTCTAAAGTGAACACCGCTTTGCAGGAAATTGGTAGTGGCTCTTAACTGCTTGTAAGTGGTCATCGATCTCTCGGTGGGTTGTCGTCTCCTTTATTTAACCAGGAGATGCAATAAACGCACCGAGACCCGTGAAACGACAGTGCCTCTTTTGCAAAGCGACCCGAGTGTGCGTTGGCTCACGACGTAGGAACGTGGAATTCCCACGTCTGGTTCTGCGCCGCCGCAGAGGCGAGCGGTGCTCGCCGACTGGCCGAGCGATTCGGAGTTGCCGATAGTCGCGAGCGCTGACGGGCCGACGCGGCGGCGCGCGTGCCCCTCCTCTCAGGGTGCCTCGTCAACCACAGGCGGCTGCTGCTGCAGGCGAACGTGGAGCGCGACCTGGGCAACACGGACTACAAGCACGGCCAGGTGCGCCCCCACCGCTCTCGCCACGCGTCGGCAGCCTCGACCCGCGGGGCGGCGCACGGCGGCGCACGCCTCCCGCGCACGTCGCGCACGTCGCGCACGTCGCGCCGCCCGTTGGTTTTGTCGCTCGCCGCCGGGGACCTGGGGGCCGTTTCGTTGAGAAGTGGGCGAGTGTCCGTCGGGCGACAGCTTAGTTTAACACGTAGGCTTGCTTTGTGTAGCTTTTGATGGGAAACCTCAGGACTCGGTTTGGACTTGACCCGGCAAGGGAAACTGGCAGTGCTGTTCCGAGGTGGAGAGAGATGTGGTATAATCTGAGTAACAAAATAAATATTATTATTATTAGGCTTCTGCTTCTTTACTCGGGGGGGGGGGGGGGGTGATGTTGCTCTGCTGAATCCCAATTGAGTAATTTGGAGATATTTAATTATTGAGATGTTTTACATCGCGTGTTTTTATCCATTGGAAGAATCCGGAGGAACCCCGTGCAGAACAGGGGGAGAACCTACAAACTCAGCACAGTCAGGTGCCCGAGGCAGGAATCTAACGCAGGAACTGGGTGCTGTGAGGCGTCAGTATCACCACTGAGCGGCCGCGCTGCCGCCCTGTCGCCGCTCAGCCCATTTACCGTCCGTGTCCAGATCTCGGTGCACTCCATCTGGCTCAGCACCAAGATCACGCCGCTGCGCGCCGAGGAGCTGGAGGGCGAGGAGGAGGAGGACGTGGAGCTGCAGGCCGAGTCGCTGCCATCGTCCCCGCTCAACTCCAGGTGCGCTACACCCTGCTGCTGGTGCTGCTGGTGCTGCTGGTGCTGCTGGTGCTGCTGGTGCTGCTGGTGCTGCTGGTGCTGCTGGTGCTGCTGCTAGCAATAGGTGGAAGAAAGGCCATGGTCACCGACGTCTTTAAGAGAGTCCACGGTACACAGAGATCGCCGTCATCGTTGTCGCGATGTGTGCGGTGTGCACAGGAAGCAGCGCGTGAGCGTGGACGTGCACTCGTGCTCACAGTTCCTGCTCGAGCTCTACGGGCAGTGGCTGCTGGCGGGGCCCTCCTCCCGCAGGGTGCCCTGCAGCCTGGCAAGCGAGGTCGTCAAGTCGGTGCGTGCCCCACTCCACCACTCGCTCGCTCCCTCGCTCACTGCGCACACTCACTCACATTCATCCCACGCACTCACTCACCCCCACTCACTCTCACTCGCCCCCATGCACTCTCACTCACCCCCACGCACTCTCACACTCACCCCCATGCACTCACTCACCCCCACTCACTCTCACTCACCCTCACGCACTCTCACACTCACCCCCACTCACTCTCACACTCACCCCCATGCACTCACTCACCCCCACGCACTCTCACACTCACCCCCACGCACTCTCACACTCACCCCCATGCACTCACTCACCCCCACTCACTCTCACTCACCCCCACGCACTCTCACACTCACCCCCATGCACTCACTCACCCCCACTCACTCTCACTCACCCCCACGCACTCTCACACTCACCCCCTCACTCTCACTCACCCCCACTCACTCTCACTCACCCCCACTCACTCTCACTCACCCCCACGCACTCTCACACTCACCCCCATGCACTCACTCACCCCCACTCACTCTCACTCACCCCCACTCACTCTCACTCGCCCCCATGCACTCACTCACCCCCACTCACTCTCACTCACCCCCACTCACTCTCACTCACCCCCACTCACTCTCACTCACCCCCACGCACTCTCACTCACTCTCACTCACCCCCGCACTCTCACACTCACCCCCACACACTCTCACTCGCCCCCACTCTCACACTCACCCCCGCACTCTCACACTCACCCCCACACTCTCACTCACCCCCGCACTCTCACACTCACCCCCACACACTTCCTCACACTCACCCCACACACTCTCACACTCACCCCACTCACTCTCACACTCACCCCACTCACTCTCACACTCACCCCCCACTCCTCACACTCACCCCCGCACTCTCACACTCACCCCCACACACTCTCACACTCACCCCCACACTCTCACACTCACCCCCACACACTCTCACACTCACCCCCGCACTCTCACACTCACCCCCACACTCTCACACTCACCCCCACTCTCACACTCACCCCCACACTCTCACACTCACCCCCACTCACTCTCACTCACCCCCACGCACTCTCACACTCACCCCCATGCACTCACTCACCCCCACTCACTCTCACTCACCCCCACTCACTCTCACTCACCCCCACTCACTCTCACTCACCCCCACTCACTCTCACTCACCCCCACTCACTCTCACTCACCCCCACTCACTCTCACTCGCCCCCATGCACTCACCTCACCCCCACTCACTCTCACCCCCGCACTCTCACACTCACCCCCACACTCTCACACTCACGCCCACGCTCTCTCACTCACACCCCCGCACTCTCACACTCACCCCCACGCACTCTCACACTCACCCCCACACTCTCTCACTCACCCCCACTCTCACACTCACCCCCGCACTCTCACACTCACCCCCACTCTCACACTCACCCCCACGCACTCTCACACTCACCCCCGCACTCTCACACTCACCCCCGCACTCTCACACTCACCCCCACTCTCACACTCACCCCCGCACTCTCACACTCACCCCCGCACTCTCACACTCACCCCCGCACTCTCACACTCACCCCCACACTCTCACACTCACGCCCACGCTCTCTCACTCACACCCACGCACTCGCACTCACGCCCACGCACTGGCTCATTCGAGCATCGTTACCGAACTCGCTGTGAGATGACACGCGTGACCAGCCCGTGGTGACGATCAAGGTGCGCGCTGTGAATTCCCGAAACTCTCCTGTGCCGCGCTGGAGCGGCGAGGCTGCAAGTCCCCGCCGCGGTTTTTTCGCCGTTGGCCGCGCTCGCCGTGGGATGATGGCGCCGCTCCGTTTGCTCCACAGCTGCTGATGATCTCCGACTTGTTCTCGGAGAGGAGCCAGTACGAGGCGATGTTCGCCATCCTGACGGAGCTGCTCAAGGTTCACCCCACCGAGGACGAAATCTTCAGCCAGTACTCGGTCCCGGCGATCTGCAAGGCCGCGGCCGTGCTGGGCATGGTGAGTCCTCGCGGCGCGCCACGACTCCCCCGCATGCCAGCCGAGCCGGCACGCGCATACCGTCCCACTGGGGCGAGCGTGGCATGTAGGGGCGTGTGGTGTCTTAGTATGTGTGTGTGGTGAGTGTGGGGAGCAGAGTGGTGTGTGTGGTGAGTAGGTGAGTGGTGTGTGTGTGTATGGTGAGTGGTGTGTCCGTGTATGGTGAGTGGTGTGTGGTGTGGTGAGTAGGTGAGTGGTGTGTGTGTGTGTATGGTGTGTGGTGAGTAGGTGTGTGTGTATGGTGAGTGGTGTGTGGTGTGTGTGGTGAGTAGGTGAGTGTGTGGTGAGTGGTGTGTATGGTGAGTGGTGTGTCTGTGTGTGGTGTGTGCGGTGAGTAGGTGTGTGTGTATGGTGAGTGGTGTGTGGTGAGTAGGTGAGTGGTGTGTGTGTGTGTATGGTGAGTGGTGTATGGTGAGTGGTGTGTGGTGTGTGCGGTGAGTAGGACCGTGCGATGGCAGAGCCCGTGAGCCAGCTGCTGGAGCTGACTCTGCGCAGCGCCCACATCTCGTGCCGTGTGGGCGCGCTGCACGGCGTGCTCTACGTGCTCGAGTGCGACCTGCTGGAGGAGACGACGCGCCAGCTCATCCCCGCCGTGTCGCACTACCTGCTGCGCAACCTGGAGGGCATCGCGCAGTGAGTCTCTTGCGCCCACCACCCCACGCCCCTCCCCGCACGTCCGCACGGTCGCCGGACCGTCGTGCCATTGATGGCAATCGGCTCCCGACTCATTACCGATTCCTCGAGCTGCACAATCGGCCGTCGGGTCCTGTTCAACGTTCGCGGCGACGGAGCCGGTCGGTGCCCGTGCGCAAAACGCGACCGTCGGAGGCGCTAGAACGGCACGGCCGGGGTCGCGTCGCGTGGTAAACGCGTCGCTAGGTAACCTCGCCGCGCGGTAACCTCCCCGCGCTGTAACCTCGCCGCGGCCATTGTGTTGCAGCTGCGTGAACCTGCACAGCCAGCAGCACGCGCTGCTCATGTGCGCCGCTGCGTTCTACCTCATCGAGAACTACCCCGACGACATCGAGCAGGACTTCACCGCGCGCGTCATACAGGTGACCACCGCAGAACCCACGCGGGCATCGCCATCGGCGCGCGGAGGTGAACGCCGCCCACTCACTCGCCACCCACTCACTCACCACCCACTCACTCACCGCCCGCTCACTCACCACCCACTCACTCACCGCCCGCTCACTCACCACCCACTCACTCACCGCCCGCTCACTCACCACCCACTCACTCGCCGCCCACTCACTCGCTGCCCGAGCCGTCGTTGTGCCGTTGACCGCCGTCTACCTCGGGGGGGTCACAAAGACGCGGCATCGTCGTCTTTCCTCCTGGTGCGCATGTTAGATTTGCGGAGTCGTAATATCTGGCAACGAAGAGTCGACCTCTTCCATCATCTACCACTGCGTGTTGCGGGGGCTGGAGCGTCTCGCTCTGTCCGGCAAGCTGTCCAAGATGGATGGAGACGCCCTGGTGAAGCTGAGCGTGGAGCGTCTGAACATGTCGAGCCCGCACCGCGCACTGGCCGCCCTTGGCCTCATGCTCACGTGCATGTACAAAGGTGAGTGGCACCGCACCGACAACACGCACGCTCGCGTCCACACGCACGTATGCGCGTCCGCACGCACGTCCGCACGCTCACCGTGCCCCCCCTCCGCGTGCCCCTGGTGATGGTGAAAGAGGGAATCCTGTTTATAGAGCAAAGCCTTGACACGCTCGTCCCACGACTGCGTTGGGGTGCGATTGGCCAAAGTTCGATTGCTGTGCCCCCCCCCCCCCCGTGTGCAGGACGTGAGAAGGGCGGCCCCTCCAGCGGCGATACCATGGACGGCGGCCACGCGGCCGACGAAACCGAGTCCACCATCGTGGCCATGGAGAGGGTGTCGGTCCTCTTTGACAGGTAATTACAGGTGCGGTCCTCTCGCCGCAGGTGCGACTCTAGCACTGGCAGGTGCGACTCCAGCACTGGCAGGTGCGACTAGGTAAGCGTCGCACCTGACGGTGCCAGGCGAGCGCAGTGGTAGTGTGGCGATTGTGCGGGCCACGATTGTGCGGACGTGAGTCCGGGGCGTTTTTGAGTGCCCCACGACCCCCGTCGGTGATTGCCGCCACACTTCCCGTCTCGTTGTCGCGGACAGACTGAGGAGGGGCGTGCCGTGCGAGGCCGGGGTCGTGTCCCGAATCCTGCCCCAGTTCCTCGACGACTTCTTCCCTCCGCAAGACATCATGAACAAAATCATCGGAGAGTTCCTCTCGAGCCAGCAGCCGTACCCGCAGTTCATGGCCTACGTGGTTTACAAGGTGAGGTGTGGCGCTCGTGGCGACGGCGAGACGCAAACTCGGTGAATGGCCGAGCCTGATGCGGTCGGTGGAGGCTGGCGCCGCAGAGCCGGTGGTGGCTACACTGCATGTGGCCGTAATCCAGCGCTGTGTGTAGAGGCAGCAGCGAGGGTTAGTGGATCACCGCACACAAGTTGCGAAACTCCCTCCCCGTGGGTGTTGAGGAGCCATACTCTGGCTAACCAGAAAGTCAGTAGCAGCAAAAATGCGGACTCCACCTGTTCCCTCTGTATAATAATAATTTACATTTGTAAGGGCCATTTCATCCAAAGATCCCAATGTATGGGATAGTGTTCCTCCCTCGCACGCGTGGGTTTCCTCCGGGTATTCTGGTCTCCACCCCCACATGTGCAGGCAATTGTTTGCGCCAGCTCGCCGCGTGACTTGGGTCCTGCTTGTCCATGGTTCCTCGCGCCTCCGTGCCGTTCTCTGTCGTGTTCAGAGCGAGCGAGTATTGTGCGGCGGCAGCGGCGGCGTGTTGAAAGTTTAAACGATAAGATGAACGTCGGCTCTGAGCAAACAATTCAAATGGGGACGGCCGCTTTGGTGGCGGTCCATCTTGGTCGCCCTCGGCACGGCTCCACTCACGGCTTCTCACTGCCACCTGCCGCAGGTTTTCCAAGGCCTACACGACAGTGGGCGCACGTCCATGGTGCGCGAGTGGGTGATGCTGTCGCTGTCCAACTTCACCCAGCGGACGCCCATGAGCATGGCCGTGTGGAGCCTCAGCTGCTTCTTCGTGAGCGCGTCGCACACCCAGTGGATCTCTGCGCTGTATCCTTCCCGCGCCTGGCAGCGGAGCCAAACGCTTGCTACGGTTGTCACGTTCGTTGCGGTAAACGAAACAAATCTTGAGCTATTTCTGTGCTAGTGTGAGTCATTGTGTACAGCCCTCAGCCAGTGGTGAAATTCCACATTCCTATGGCGTGGGCGAGTCTCTCCAAAGGACGACTGTTGACTTCCCTGCAATATGGGTCTACCCCGGAGGGATTGATGGGCTGAGTCAACCCCCAACCGGGATTAGAACTTTTGACCTTTTGTTTGTGAGCCGCTCACCCTACCGCTGAGCTACTCTATGATCTAATCAGACTTTGTCCTGAGATAGCCGCCTCTCCGCGTTGTCTGGGAGCGAGACTTCCATTCATGTCCATTCATGCCAAGGATTTCCAGAGTAGAAGCTTGGAAGCCGTGATGAAGATGGTAACGCAGCCGCGTGTATCGTCATTGCCTGTGCTGTGGCCGAGTGGCCCCATGATGCGATGTTCCCCCCAGAGCGCCGAGTTGTTCACTGCACCGTACTCCATGGTTCCACAAAAGTTGTGAATCGCGGTCATCGGCCAAACGCTTTTCTTTTTCCTTAACCCCGCGTCCATCAGTTTCCCATACGTGATCAGCCGCATTGGAAAGTTTGAGAAAGCGGACAGGCGTCTGTTTTGCGTGCTTGGATTAGATTTCTATCGGAACCAGCTGGAGGAGGAGCTGGATCGCCGGGCGTTCCAGTCGGTGCTGGAGGTGGTGGCCGCCCCAGGGAACCCGTACGCACAGCTGCTCGTCTGCCTGGCGAGCGTGGCGCTGTAGCGGCGGCGCCGTGCGTCCGACGAGCCCTGAACCCTCGAGTACTTAACTCCGTGTTGAAGGTGTTTGGTTAAAGAGTGGTGGATACTTGATAAAACATCTTCAGCGTGTCCTGCGCGTACGGTTTGTGCATAGTCACGTCCAGTTGTAACATTGGCTTAATGGCGCGATTTAGTTTTACACTTGGTTACAAATGTGGTTTAGCACTGAGCTATCAGCAGATTGTGTGGTGATACTGCATTGCCAGCGGTGTCCAAATAACAAAACAAGTCAACACGTTTGTCAATAACAAAACCGTCCCTTTGAAAGGAAAAATGTATACTAGGCAACGTTTTGGGCAATGGCCCAAAATGTTGCCTCTTATATACGGAGTTTATTACATCAACAGGGAGCAGTCCAGCAATTGCACAGTAGTCCACATTCCCCCACCTCACCAACCCGCACTGACCAGCGTGGTGAAGTATGGTCAAACAGACCCTGACAACCAACGCGCAGCGTAAGGGGGCCCTCGTCCAGCAGTGAATTGACATCGGCTCTACGTGCACTGTACACCCCCCCCCCGCCAGCCCCCCCCCCCGCCAGCCCCCCCCCACCCCCCCCGCGGGTGCAGCCCCCGCGGGTTGCGCTTTGTGTCACCGTGACGTTGCGTAGTCTGTGGTCGTCGGAGGGTCACCTGGAATAATAGTCACAAGTTACCAATGGCAACAGTGTGAAGCCCGAGTCGAATCCAGTGTCTGCTACTAAACTAGATTTGAAGCTTTCGTGACTGCAAGGATTCATATTCTTATGTTTTTTCGGTAAAGTCACCTAGGTAAAAACATCAAAATTAATGAAAATAAAATAAAACAAAAAATCACGACGTTTCGGAGGCAACACAATTCTCCGTCATCAGGTGGGACCGTCACAGCCGAATTAGCTGTATCAAGTGAGGCAATGATTCAAGATGTAATCCCTTATAAGCAAGTTAAAGGGGGGGGAGAAGAGGGGGGGGGGGGAAGCTCATCAGAATGTGGTAGCCAATGAATGGAAACGTATCGGGAGGGAGGGGGGCGGGGCTCAAAGACAGCACGGAGTGCTCAACACATGGGGCAGAGAGGGGGAGGGGAGGCCTGATACACATGATAGACAAAAGAACGAAAATGCCCCTGTTTATACCAATGCTGGCTGAACAATGAAGAGAGTACTGTTAAAAAATAACTGGGGATGTTAACACTCGGTAAAGTAAAGTAAAATAGTGCCTGTCAGATAAGATGGTCCAAAAAAGTGTAATTAAGTCTTTTTTGCGTGGTTGATAACATCTTTCCGTGATGATGGGTACAAACTTAGTAATCATTTTGGACCATCTTATCTGACAGGCACTATTTTACTTTACTTTACCGAGTATTAACATCCCCAGTTATTTTTTAACAGTACTCTCTTCATTGTTCAGCCAGCATTGGTATAAACAGGGGCATTTTCCTTCTTTTGTCTATGTGTATCAGGCCTCCCCTCTCCCCCTCTCTGCCCCATGTGTTGAGCACTCCGTGCTGTCTTTGAGCCCCGCCCCCCTCCCTCCCGATACGTTTCCATTCATTGGCTACCACATTCTGATGAGCTCCCCCCCCCCTCTCCTCCCCCCCCCCTTCAACTTGCTTATAAGGGATTACATCTTGAATCATTGCCTCACTTGATACAGCTAATTCGGCTGTGACGGTCCCAACTGATGACGGAGACTTGTGTTGCCTCCGAAACGTTGTGATTTTTTGTTTTTTATTTTCATTAATTTTGATGTTTTTACCTACGTGACTTTACCGAAAAAACCTAAGAATATGCTACTAAACTGGCGACTCGCCCAACTCGCTCCTCGGACCCCCGGTCAGGGCGACGAAGGCGGCACAGTGCTTCTGCGGTGGCACCGTCGGAGTGCCGCGTCGAGCCGTCCAGCCGCACCCGGCTTGCGTCTCGACGTGGAGTTGGCGTGGCCCTTGAATGGCCACGCAACGTGGCTCTGTGGACCCGACCTCGGATTGATTTTTGTCAACGTCACGTCTTCTGTGATTCTGCGTCTTGATAAAGTGAATGGGTTAGTGAAACGTAGCGATGTAGTTGGGTGGTTTATTACGAGTGGACGGCATCATCGCACGGGGGTGACCGCGCACCTTGAGCGTGTGGCCGCGCACCTTGAGCGTGTGGCTGGCCCCGTTTGTGTCGCTCTCAGCTTGGCGCTTCTCCACATCCTCACGGGGACGAGAATGCAGTGTGGCTCTCGTGAATAACCAAAGGATCAAGGAACACTACTTCGTTCCGCGGTCGTGCACGACGTGTTAACCGCAATGAACCCTCAACGAAGGAAGCATAGGTTTGAATTATTGTTCTTACAGCTTACTACCTTCGTTGGCACTTGCTGCTCACGTTGGTATGGTTTGGCCGACCCTTGCAGCCGTTGGTAGGAATAGCAAGACCCGCACTACAACGCCCATCTTCCAACATTTCCCTTTGCGTGATTTTTTTTTATTTACTTACATGTTGGCGTCGTCTCCGTCGTGTCTCACTGGTTATACTTGTAATAAAAATGGTCTTAGATTTATTGGAAATGGGTTTGTAACATAACGCATTTGTTAAAGAATATACCCCTACGTATATTTGTTGGGAAATATTGAATTGTATGTACAGTTGAAGGCAATATAATTGAATAATAAAATGTAACTGGATTTCATTGCTCACTTTGCCCTGCGTCCCACGATGTGCGTTTGTCTTTATGGAACAGTAGAGACCGCTTTGTTGGTGCTGGTGCAGAGGCACCGCTAACACAAGAGGACAACGCGGGCGGCATTGCCACATGCACTCTCACACAAATGGTCATTTGCCCGAAACATCGCCCATATGGTGTATTTCACCGCGTGGCCTCGCCAGGGATCCTGGTGGCTATACCAGGTCACCCAGCGTGGTGCTTTGCCTGCACCGTTGTGGTTATTGCTGGTAAAGCATTAAAACCTGTATGAGTCTACACATTTTAATCCAAAGAGGTGCTGCGACAAAAAATGCAACCGTCACACCAGTGGACCTATAATCAACGAAAAGCATTTAATCGTATTCTTTCATAATTGCACAATTCATAAACATGGCAACTCTTAAATTAGTTTGAAATCTGAGGACAGATGGTCATTGTTTAACAGTTAACTCTCACATTCCACATTTTCAATTGAGCTGAACAATGTCTCCAAATAGCTTCACTCCCCTCTGTAGGTGGCGTCTTCAGGGGCGCGGCGCACGCGCCGCCACTCTGAAGCGCATCGTGATGACGCCACTGATACCGGCCACCAGCTCGTCCCCCTCCTGCACGGCCGCCACCCCCGAGGGGGTGCCTGGCGCACGGACACGGACACGAATTTACCAAACTCCCACACCCGCTGGCCAGCGAGGTGGCCAGAAATGCAAGTGGATTCTTGAATCCATTGGTGTGGACATGTGTGTATGTCCTGACTTTGCATCACCATCATCATCAGCACCATCTTCGTATTGTAAGGATTGATATACCTGTCAGGATGAGGTCCCCCTCCTCTAGAGTCATGAAGCTACTGATGTAGTTGATGAGGAAAGGAATGCTGAAGATCATGTTGGAGGTGTGGCCATCTTGCCGCCGCTCCCCATTCACCTACACAACAACACCACCAACCCCCGTATCAGCCTGAATCAACAAATGTGAGTGCCTTGTGCAAGGCGTTTGCCTCATGTGCTGGCAAGTCGTGCATTAGGCACTTGTTTCACGTTGTTTATCGGTGTTCTGGCGCAGCAACGTACCGTCAATATTCCCCAAGCACAGTTACATTTCTCCTACACGGTATCCATGCCGCTCCCCCCTAAGAGCCCCACGGGACGAGGGAGGGGGGCTAGCCGCCAGTACCGGCGTGAGTGGGGAGCTCACCTCAAGCCAGATGTTAAGGTCGTGGGGGTCGGGGATGCGCTCCTTGGGGATGAAGTCACTCACGGGACACGAGCCGTCGAAGGCTGTGGCACACGTGCACCAGCAAGTCAAGTAATCAGTATTGCTGTTTACCGTACATACGTGTGGCACAAATCTCCCACTCAAAGCGCCATCATCAGACGGACACTAAAACTCAACATACAATTTGAAAGATTCTACACAACGATTAAATATATATTTACGATCTAGTTGTTAAAAATAAATGGCACAGACCGAGCAGCTCACACCGCTACTTCCACCCAAGCAGGTTCTGTTACTGAATCTAAACGAAGTGGTAAATGTTACTTATTTACCCAGGAAAGCCACATGAAGTCTGAAGATGCCTCTTTTCAGAATGGTGCTGCTTTGGGATGTTTGGGCAATGACATTCTCCGTGCTTTTGGTTACGGACGGTTGGAAACTCGAGAAGCTGGAGGAACTCCGTGCCGAGCGGGATACAATAATACAAACTCCACAAACTGGTGCCCAAGTCAGGAATGGAACCCAGATTTTTCTTACTGCGGGGCACGTTTAACAACTGCGCCACCTTGTCGCCCATATAGTTTATTGTTTTACAGTTGATAAGTGAAATGGTTTACAATGCTGCGGTTAAAGTTTCAGTTCTTGCGAATGAAACCCGTTCACATCATGAGTCACCCAAGGGCTCGGACTCCTCGCAGGCTCCCAATGTGGCTGCTGGACATCGCATCAGGGTGCGTGTCTCCCACGAGGGAGGCGAGGCTCAGGCACGTGAGGGGCATCCCCTATGGTGGCCGTGTACGCGTATCGCGTGGCGGCCACCATCGACAGGACTTTAGCAGCACGGCGGTGAATCCCCTGGACCGATGTCTGCTGCACGTCGCCGGAGGGAGAAGACGGTGGGGCGTGCGAGGGTTCGCTACTAGAAGTACCACCGCTTGAATGTCGCAGGGATAGCCCTGACGTTGTATCGCCTGCTTACCCAGCAAAGCCTCACCAAATCACAAGACTTTCAAGAGGGTCCTACTAAGTGTTGGCATTTTCAGAATCGGCATATTTAGACTGGAGGAATCCAATAAGCTGTGTGCGTGTGTTGTCTGTTTAATGGAGCCAACCGTGCTCATCGGAGCTGCGAGCACTGAAGCGCTTTTTCACAAATGTCCGGTAGGGGCGGGTCAGCAAGTTACAACAACAACAACAGCAGCACGCGGGGGCGGGGGTCCCTATTAAGTCGTTTGCCGGTATTTGTTTTTATTAGACCGTGACGCTTGGCACACAATGGCCTATTGTTCTTTTAAAACGACATCACTGGATCTGTATCGAGCACTGCGAAGCAGACGGCTTGCCGCGTTTGCTGCCAGTTCACCCGCGGCATTAATCAGGGCAGACGCCGGATGTCGAACCGCTCGGTCAAGGGACCGCCCCAGGTCGTGAACGGGGGAGGGTATCGAGTGGAGCAGCGGCTCACCTCACGGGGCCCAACTGGGAACTTGGGGCGCGTGTGACAACAACACCACCAACAACAACAACACCACTACCACCGACCTTTAGCGAGAGTCCAGGGGAGGCCCTTGCTCTTGCAGGCCTCCTGCGCGTCCCGCGCCGTCATGTCCAGGCATAACGCGTAGCCTGCCACGTGCTCCATGGCGGCCGCCTGAGAGATGCAGCTCCCGGTTCGGCCCACGACCACTCCCAGCTCCACCTCGTGGTGCAGCGACGAGCAGAACCACGGAGCCTGCAACAAACAGCAGCGCCACGCACGAGGCGGGAGACGCAGACGGAGCGTCACGCGGTGGCTCAGTGACCGCGTCTCCCACGGGCTCCCCGTCGATTGAGGGTCATTGGCGACGCCTTTTGGTGTCAGCCCATCCCGGTGCGCGCCGCACGAACCAGCGTGCACTCAAGGTTTAGATACCAGCCCCTCTCATCAGTCCACTGCTGGATGAGGGCTTCCCCACACCGTGCGCTTCGTGGGGGTTCTATGACCATACTTCAACTGAATGTAAACGAAGCCGGTGTCCTGTCAGCTAAGGCGAAGCTGCTGCTGCTGGTGCTGCTGGTGGTGCTGCTGCTGGTGCTGCTGGTGGTGCTGGTGCTGCTGCTGGTGCTGCTGGTGGTGCTGCTGGGTGCGGCTACCCGCAGAGGGGGGCCGTGCTCCCGCACGAAGGCCGTGGGCGGCTTGAGGAAGAGCACGGGCTCCTGGGGCAGGGGGTTGCCCAGCTCCCTCGCGTGCTCCCTGCGCCCTCGTGCATCACACGCCACGTCACCTCCATGTGGACGGATGGAAGACATTGGCCATTACTGTTAACGTACTTTTAAGTTGTTACACGGCGCACTGTGCCTCCAACTCTGCTACTGCTGTCGACGTACGCTGGATTGACGCACATTTAATGATCTACAATTTTAAGATGTTTGTTAGGTGACCCCCCCGCCATCTCAGCCCGCCATCTCCCCCCTCCCCCCTCTCCTCCCCCCTCTCCTCCCCCATCTCCTCCCCCCCTCCCCCCTCTCCTCCCCCCCTCCCTCCCCCCCTTCCCCCTCCATCCCCCCCCTCCCCCCTCTCTCCCCTCTCTCCCCCCCCTTCCCCCTCCCCCCTCTCTCCCCCCCTTCCCCCCCGTTTCCCCCTCCCCCCCTTCCCCCTCTGCCTCCCCCCCTCCCCCCCTTCCCTCTCTGCCTCCCCCCCTCCCCCCTCTCTCCCCCTCCCCCCTCTCTCCCCCCCCTTCCCCCTCCCCCCCCTCTCCCCCCCTTCCCCCCCGTTTCCCCCCCTCCCCCCTCTGCCTCCCCCCCTCCCCCCTCTGCCTCCCCCCCTCCCCCCTCTGCCTCCCCCCCTCCCCCCTCTGCCTCCCCCCCTCCCCCCTCTGCCTCCCCCCCTCCCCCCTCTGCCTCCCCCCCTCCCCCCTCTGCCTCCCCCCCTCCCCCCTCTGCCTCCCCCCCTCCCCCCTCTGCCTCCCCCCCCCTCCCCCTCTCTCCCTCCCCCCTCTCTTCCCCCCCATCTCCCCGTGGACTGGGGGGGGGCTACTCACGCGTAGTTTCTGCCCACGCAGACCGCCTTGCGGCCCCGCTCCCAGAAGCGCAGCGCGGCGGTGGCGCTCATCGCGACCCCGGCGCCTCTCGGGGCCTACGGAGGGCGCCGGAAGTGGAGGGGCGCGGATGGAGGGGCGGAGTCCGCGAGGGAGGGGCGGGGCCTGCGGGTGAGGGGCGGGGCCTGCGGGTGAGGGGCGGAGTCCGCGAGGGAGGGGCGGGGCCTGCGGGTGAGGGGCGGGGCCTGCGGGTGAGGGGCGGAGTCCGCGGGTGAGGGGCTGGGCCTGCGGGTGAGGGGCGGAGTCCGCGAGGGAGGGGCGGGGCCTGCGGGTGAGGGGCGGGGCCTGCGGGTGAGGGGCGGAGTCCGCGAGGGAGGGGCGGGGCCTGCGGGTGAGGGGCGGGGCCTGCGGGTGAGGGGCGCGAGATCGCTGCAGCGGCTGAGAGTGCGCGGGGCTCCGCCGTGTACTGTGGGGTGAGTGTAAGTGTGCGTGAGAAAAGTGAAGTTTGTGAGGGTGAGTGAGGGTGGGTGAGTGAGGGTGAGGGTGAGTGAGGGTGGGTGAGCGTGAGGGTGGGTGAGGGTGAGGGTGGGTGAGTGAGGGTGAGGGTGAGTGAGGGTGGGTGAGGGTGGGTGAGGGTGGACGACTGAGGGAGTGCGCGGAGTTGGCGGCCATGTGAGGGCGGTGAGAGGGAGGCTCGTGGGCGAGGGGACGGGACGCGTCGCCATGGCGACCGCGCTGGAGGGTGAACTCGACTCGAGCAACACCGAGACTCACACAACACTCACAATGAGACTCACACAACACTCACACAACACTCACAATGAGACTCACACAACACTCACAATGAGACTCACACAACACTCACAATGAGACTCACACAACACTCACAATGAGACTCACACAACACTCACACAACACTCACAATGAGACTCACACAACACTCACACAACACTCACAATGAGACTCACACAACACTCACACAACACTCACAATGAGACTCACACAACACTCACAATGAGACTCACACAACACTCACACAACACTCACACAACACTCACAATGAGACTCACACAACACTCACAATGAGACTCACACAACACTCACACAACACTCACAATGAGACTCACACAACACTCACAATGAGACTCACACAACACTCACACAACACTCACAATGAGACTCACACAACACTCACAATGAGACTCACACAACACTCACACAACACTCACACAACACTCACACAACACTCACAATGAGACTCACACAACACTCACAATGAGACTCACACAACACTCACACAACACTCACAATGAGACTCACACAACACTCACAATGAGACTCACACAACACTCACACAACACTCACACAACACTCACAATGAGACTCACACAACACTCACAATGAGACTCACACAACACTCACACAACACTCACAATGAGACTCACACAACACTCACAATGAGACTCACACAACACTCACACAACACTCACACAACACTCACAATGAGACTCACAATGAGACTCACACAACACTCACACAACACTCACAATGAGACTCACACAACACTCACAATGAGACTCACACAACACTCACACAACACTCACAATGAGACTCACACAACACTCACAATGAGACTCACACAACACTCACACAACACTCACACAACACTCACAATGAGACTCACACAACACTCACAATGAGACTCACACAACACTCACACAACACTCACACAACACTCACACAACACTCACAATGAGACTCACACAACACTCACAATGAGACTCACACAACACTCACACAACACTCACAATGAGACTCACACAACACTCACAATGAGACTCACACAACACTCACACAACACTCACACAACACTCACAATGAGACTCACACAACACTCACAATGAGACTCACACAACACTCACACAACACTCACAATGAGACTCACACAACACTCACAATGAGACTCACACAACACTCACACAACACTCACACAACACTCACAATGAGGACTCACACAACACTCACAATGAGACTCACACAACACTCACACAACACTCACAATGAGACTCACACAACACTCACAATGAGACTCACACAACACTCACACAACACTCACAATGAGACTCACACAACACTCACAATGAGACTCACACAACACTCACACAACACTCACACAACACTCACAATGAGACTCACACAACACTCACAATGAGACTCACACAACACTCACACAACACTCACACAACACTCACAATGAGACTCACACAACACTCACAATGAGACTCACACAACACTCACACAACACTCACACAACACTCACAATGAGACTCACACAACACTCACAATGAGACTCACACAACACTCACACAACACTCACAATGAGACTCACACAACACTCACAATGAGACTCACACAACGCTCACAATGAGACTCACACAACACTCACACAACACTCACACAACACTCACAATGAGACTCACACAACACTCACACAACACTCACAATGAGACTCACACAACACTCACAATGAGACTCACACAACACTCACACAACACTCACACAACACTCACAATGAGACTCACACAACAATCACAATGAGACTCACACAACACTCACACAACACTCACAATGAGACTCACACAACACTCACAATGAGACTCACACAACACTCACAATGAGACTCACACAACACTCACACAACACTCACACAACACTCACAATGAGACTCACACAACACTCACAATGAGACTCACACAACACTCACACAACACTCACACAACACTCACAATGAGACTCACACAACACTCACAATGAGACTCACACAACACTCACACAACACTCACACAACACTCACACAACACTCACACAACACTCACAATGAGACTCACACAACACTCACAATGAGACTCACACAACACTCACACAACACTCACTCACAACACTCACACAACACTCACAACACTCATACTGAGACTCACAGACTAACACAACACTCACTCACAACACTCAACACTCACTCACAACACTCACACAACACTCACAACACTCATACTGAGACTCACAGACTAACGCAACACTCACAACACTCACACAACACTCACACACAACACTCACTCACACAACACTCGCACTGAGACTCACAGACTAACACAACACTCACTCACAACACTCACACAACACTCACAACACTCATACTGAGACTCACAGACTAACACAACACTCACTCACAACACTCACAACACTCACAACACTCACACAACACTCACTCACACAACACTCACACAACACTCATACTGAGACTCACAGACTAACACAACACTCACAACACTCACACAACACTCACTCACAACACACACAACACACACAACACTCACACAACACTCACACAACACTCACAATGAGACTCACACAACACTCACAATGAGACTCACACAACACTCACACAACACTCGCACAACACTCACAATGAGACTCACACAACACTCACAATGAGACTCACACAACACTCACACAACACTCACAATGAGACTCACACAACACTCACAATGAGATTCACACAACACTCACACAACACTCACTCACAACACTCACACAACACTCACAACACTCATACTGAGACTCACAGACTAACACAACACTCACTCACAACACTCAACACTCACTCACAACACTCACACAACACTCACAACACTCATACTGAGACTCACAGACTAACGCAACACTCACAACACTCACACAACACTCACACACAACACTCACTCACACAACACTCGCACTGAGACTCACAGACTAACACAACACTCACTCACAACACTCACACAACACTCACAACACTCATACTGAGACTCACAGACTAACACAACACTCACTCACAACACTCACAACACTCACACAACACTCACTCACACAACACTCACACAACACTCATACTGAGACTCACAGACTAACACAACACTCACAACACTCACACAACACTCACTCACAACACACACAACACTCACAACACTCACACAACACTCACACAACACTCATACTGAGACTCACACAACACTCACGCAACACTCATACTGAGACTCACAGACTAACGCAACACTCACAACACTCACACAACACTCACTCACAACACACACAACACTCACAACACACACAATACTCACAACACTCACACTGAGACTCACAGACTAACGCAACACTCACAACACTCACACAACACTCACTCACAACACACACAACACTCACACCACTCACACTGAGACTCACAGACTAACACAACACTCACTCACAACACACACAACACTCACACAACACTCAACACTCACTCACAACACTCACACACAACACTCACAACACTCACTCACACACTCACACAACACTCGCACTGAGACTCACAGACTAACACAACACTCACTCACAACACTCACTCACAACACTCACACCACTCACACTGAGACTCACAGACTAACACAACACTCACTCACAACACTCACAACACTCACTCACAACACTCACACACCACTCACACTGAGACTCACAGACTAACACAACACTCACTCACAACACTCACACAACACTCACAACACTCACACACTCATACAACACTCACACTGAGACTCATACAACACACACAACACTCACAACACTCACACAACACTCAAACCGAGACTCACACAACACTCACAAGACTCACTCACACAACACTCACACACAACACTCACTCACAGCACTCACACAACACTCACAATACTCACACAACACTCACACTGAGACTCACAGACTCACACAACACTCACTCACAACACTCAGACTCACACAACACTCACAACACTCGCAGACTCACACAACACTCACACAACACTCACAGACTAACGCAACACTCACTCAACACTCACTCACAACACTCACTCACAACACTCACAGACAACACTCACACAACACTCAGACTCGCACAACACTCACACAACACTCACAACACTCACACAACACTCACACACAACACTCACACACTCACACAACACTCACTCACAACACTCACAGACTCACTCACAACACTCACACAACACTCACAAACACTCACTGATTAACACTCAAACCCACCACTCACACAATACTCACTGATTTACACAGCACACCCACCACTCACACAATACTCACTGATTTACACTCACCACAGCACACCCACCACTCACGACTCACCACAGCACACTCACCACTGCGACAACAATGAGACACCGCTCACTGTGAAGCCTCACAACGACCACTGTTGGGCGCTTCGACACGAGCCCGGCACAGCACACACACACAGAGACTCGCCGCTGACACCACCGTGGAGATTGTGCTCCGTGGTTGAGAATCATCATCGCGAGCCACCCCTCGTGGTCCCGCGATGTATCAACCCGCGAGTCGATCTCATCGCTCCGTCTCCCCGGTGGGCGTCCTCTCTCGGCCGTGTGGCTGCCGTTCCGGTGTTCGTCTCGACCATCGCCCACCGCCCCTTCTGGCCGTGACGAACCCCCCCCCCCCCCCCCCAAAGCCCGCGCTCACTTTGATTCACAGTCGCAATGACTCCTCCATTCGCCCAGCCTGTCCTCTAATCCGCGAGTTATCCTCCCTGCCTCTCGGTCTCATTCCCAGCGTGCATCTCGGGGTGTTCTCAGCATTTGTTAATGAAGGATCGTGTTTCTAAAGCATGCGACATAGCGCATAGCAGGTAGTATACACACGTTGGTTACACCCTTCCTCTTCGGGACCACTGCTACGTTGCTTTACACGAGGATCGAGCTGCACTTTACAAACACACCGCCGCTTGCTCTCGTCCGCCGCTCCGTCTCATCGCTTTGGTCCCAGGCCGCCTTCAATGTCGTGCCCAGGTGCACGCACGCTGCCGGGTTTCCCAGCTGACGCTCCTTCCACAGACGTCTGCTGTCGTCGAGTGGACTGATTGTGCGAGGCTGTTTTTCGCTCGTACACCGAAGAACTCTTCACTGTTATGCTCTCCGCGCTCTGCATTTTCCCAGTTCGAACTTTCGTGCAGAAAAGAGTCACCCAGGAATATCGGAAATTTTACAAATGTGGCTGGGGAATAGCTAGATCATTGGGAATACCCTTACAAAGTCTGGGAGCTACAGGTGCAACTGTGTCAGAGCACTGGACGCAATAAAACAAATCTACAAGTTTAAATAACAATTGAGGCAAAGGCTGGTTCCCCCCATTGTAATGTGGAATGTTCACCACTGGCATCGGCCCACCAAGAGATAACTGCCGCCTTATCACTCGCCAACAAATGGTGCACGTGTATGTAGACAAGTGGCAATGTCAGCAGTAGTGGCTGTGATGGATCCTGCAGCTAAGCTTGCCTCCACTCTAATTAAACAGCATGGCTTTTATGTTATAGATGTTTTTGTATCTAATTAAAATTTCCGCATTTTAATAATGTGCCTTATTGCACCATATTTCAAAATGGGTGTGAACTTTCGCAGGCAATACATTTCATGCGTCGAAATTAATGTTTTGGTTTGGCCACGTCATGATCTGGCCAAATTTGTGTCATGAAACCGCCGCCACCAAACTTGCAGGGTCCTGTCCTGAAGATACTTGGCAGAGTTTCAAGCGAAACATAATGTACTACATCCAATTGCAACATTTAATGATGATAATTGTTTTTTAACTTAACCGCTGAACTCAAACAATATACTAACTGGGGCGTTGAACTTTGTACATGTGACAATCTATTTTGTCTGGCTATTTTGGGTGGGGAAAGTTTTTATGACACATTTGACCAAATAATTACGTGGCTTAACTCAAAAACCAATTATGAATCATAAAAAATAGTTTACATGCTGGTGAATATTTTCCATGTGCGTAGAAGCGACATGTCACGTGCCGTAAGCGCGGACTGTAGAGTATGGATAACTTTGCAATTCTGTTGTTGTGTACAGCAGCAATAGGTCCAGGAACTAAATAGAAATATCGAGGTCTGATAGCTACGAGAGGGGTTCAGGAGAGAGTTTGTGCACTGTGAGCACAGGATGGTCTTTGCGCTGTGGTATTTGTAGATGAGGGCCTCTGCTCACCACAAGTGCTGGAGAACAAAGATGCAATGGACTCGGCACTGGCCCAGGCGAGGCCCGTGGGTCTGGCGGGGCACAGGAGGGAGGATCTGCACGCGGTGGAGCTCGCCAGGGGCCCGCTCGGCTACGGCTTCACGGTGGTGGCGCGTGCCCCGTGCCTGGTGAACTGCGTGCTACCAGGAAGCCCCGCCGACGTGGCCGGCCTGCGTGCCGGAGACCAAATCGTGGCCATAAACGACAAAGATGTGTCCTGCGCCAGCCATCACGGTGTGGTCGCCCTTATTGGGCAATCCCTCCACACTCTGAAGTTAGTGATGGCACAACATTACAACAAACCACATGTTCTTTCAAACAATGAGACATCCCCTTGCAAATACAGAGAATCATTTGAAATGGATGGTGTAATTAAAGGTGCTCCCATATTGCACAAGATGGAAAACAACCATGGCTTGATGACAGACGAGCGCCTGCCTCCTGCCCACAGGGCCCAGTCGCTGGTTTATCCCATTGTGGCGGTCCCACACGCAGGCTCAGGTGATGGAGGCTGCGAGCTGCCATCTCGGTGGGAAGGGACCGATGACCCTGATGATTCACTGTCGGGGGATGTTGACCTCTTAAGCGTTAAAATGATTGTGTGCTATTTGGGGTCAGTGGAGCTACCTTCGTTTGACATGGACGCAGAGGTGGAAGTGTTGTCCACCATACAGTCGTGTTTACAGCGCCTTCGTACCAAGCACAGGATCCATTCCCTTCTGCTCATGAAAATCCTCCAGGACTGCATTCAGTTGTACAATGAAGAACACGCTCTGATCGCCACGTATCCAGCGGACAAGCTGGCCTTCAGTGTCGTCTGTCCGTATGACAGAAATGTAGTTGGCATTGTGACCGTAGCGCACGTCGACGACACTGCGGGTGAGGGCGGCGGTGGTGCACTGAGGATGTCTTGTCACGTGTTTTTTATTGATCCCACTCTGAGCGCACACAGCTGCCATGTTCCAGTTGCCCAGCAGTTTCTCTTCGAGTGCACACCTGACCCCGATACAAACGGCTGCCTCGAGTTTGGAGACTCGAGCCAGACACTGCTACAGTTTGTGTCTGTGCTCTATCGTGAAATGGGAGAAGTAATTGAGAAGATCAGGGCAGTGGCATTTGCTGACGTGGGACACATAGAAGTGGAAGCCAAGAGAAGCGTCTACAGCCTGAACAGTGACAGTGGCATCGGAGGCTTTGGGATGGAGGTGAAGGACTTGCCGTTGGATGGGAATGGCGGCGCAGAGCCTACCGGAGAAACTCTGTTATTAGATGAGAATGTGTCTCTTTACACATCAAGCGTCTCAGTGGGCAGTAATTATAACCGGACTACAGACGGTGCGAGGTTCACTGCACTGATCGACAACGATACTCAAGGGGCATCTCGACGCAATGACGTTTACCTTGACAAACGACGCAATACAGAGGATTGTTCTTGCAGCAAGGACGCTGGCGTAGCCGCGAGCGGATCGCCATCCGTCGCGGAGTACAATGATACCCAGGAGTACTGTGCTGGAGAAGGAGCATTGTGCGTGGCGGAGGGAGTGGGCCGCGACCACGCTGAGTCAGCGAGTTACCCACGCGACCTGCCGCCTCCCATGATGCACATTGAGATGAACAAGTACAAGAAGGCCGTCGCTCCACAGCAAAGAGCTGAGGGCAACACGTCCGACAGAAGCTCACTCACTCAACAGCTTTCTCAAACCAATGAGGATCTCACCCGGCCATCACTCAGTCAACCAGAGGTACAATTCAGTGCGGTTTAATGGAATATAGTTTAATGTGGTGTGATATCAAAGCTTCTATTGAATACACACAGAAACTGTACGGCTGCTCCATAGGGAGCTGTATTCATGCCTATACAAACAGCAGGGTGGTGCGCAGTGGTGAGGCTCGTGCCTCACGTCAGGAAGCGCCAGGGTTTGTTTAACAAAAACGTGCAATATATCTTGTAATGGCCAAACATCCTCATGCTGAAAATTTACCTGCAAATTTCTCAATTGGGATAACTACAGGTGAAATCACCAAATGTTTTCGCTAATTAGAGAACGTGACATTAAAGATGCTGTGACGTCATTCGCAAGAGTTGGCCATTGTGTGCGAGCGTAACAGTCCAAAAATGAAAAATGACCCGTAAATTGGATTACACACAGCAGCAACATCACCTCCCGACTGCGAACATTTGGCAAGACCCTCCTGAAAGTAAGTTGAGATGTGGCTCCACTTTGATGCATCGTGCGGTATAAGGTCCCCACAGTCGTATTGTCTGTTTTGTAAAATAGAGTTGTCATGTAATTATCGTGCTCATTTTGTTAATAAAATATTTATTTTGCCGACAAAATATTTGCGAACAAACACAAATAGAAGTACCAATGAATCGGTGCTTTACAAAACGTTTCCTGGAGGCCGAGTGGAGAACGTTAGATCACAGAGGCATCCAAGGGCACATGTTCGGCGAAATGCATACAACAAATACATTTATGGCTTTAGAATTGCTCATGCACACACACAATTCTATTTATTGCAGTGGTGGGGGATGAGCATCTGACATTTCTTCGTGGTGAAACGTACATCTCGAATTTTCTGCACATGATTAGCATATAATTTTACCGCTTCATTAGTGTGCACACAGTATTCTGCGTGGAGTATTTGTGGATTATATTTATTTCCGTAGCCTGTCTGGCTTACTTGAGACCTGCCAGCTTGAAGAGGTTTTAATGTGTTTGTCACTGTGTGTAATGTGATGAAGCAGAATGTGAAGCTAAAGTATGGTGTTAGCTGAAACTCCAGCGAGTGTGAGAGATACTTGTTTATTCACGCTCATGCTTAATTGGTGCGGTGTGTTTCCATGCAGGACTTGGAGTCATCTGGAAGGCTCACAGATCCCATCACAAGGACAGGACACAACGGAAACAGATCCACACGATCGGCTGACGCACTGGATGTGAGTGTTGGTTGGTCTTCACTTCCACCGCATGGGCACTGCCTCGCGTCACATCTCCTGGGCATCGACCCTGAGCCTGTCACTGGCTGTGCCCTTCTCTTGACTCTGAGCCTGCCACTGGCTGTGCCCTTCTGTGGGTCTCAGCGCAGGGTGCGGCGTGTGGGTCTCAGTGCAGGATGTGGGTGGCTGTGCGGGGCACATTCCCCTGTGTGTGTGTGTGATGCCGGCTTGCCTGTTGCCCTTACCCCACACAGACACCCATGGCAAATAAGGAGATCCCGCTGGCCTCTGTGTGGTGCCCGTCAGCTCTGCGCGAGTATTTTTATCCCGATTGTGTCATCGGGGTCATGCAGCAGGGCATCCACCTGCAACCCTTCAATCAATGTTGTGCATTGTTATTGCACTGGCTAGCACTGTCGCGTGCCTAGTAGTACAATTCATGTGGGCTGTGTCCATATTCACAGTCATGCTTTCCCCCTCAAAAAAAATATGTATAATTCTAGATGATTCAGCTGCACATCAGGTTACCATGTGTGACGTCGAACGAACCTGCCGGTGAACACCATAAAAAGGAGAGAGGCAAAATCACGTTATTATTATAGGGCCTCATTGAGTCTCAGGGCTCTGTTTCAGGAGGGTCCTACCAATTGTTTTTCAGTAGGGGGTGATATTCCGACAATGTAATGCCAATTGAGAAAAGCAGGTACATTTTCAGCTTTGGGAAGCTTGGCCAATGCCAGTCACATTGTGTGTGGTGTTGCACGAGCGTGGAGGATATGGTGGGCGGCATGCTCGTGCCGAATATAACCAACACACGTGTGGGAGTCATCGCTCGTAGGTGTGGGTGCTGTGCCCCAGGCAAGGGCTGTTGTCACCTTCTGTAATCCCGAGGAGCACTTAACTGTGATGGTTACTGGTCCTGTGAACTTCACTCATTGATTGCTCCACCCATGTTGAGGACTCGGCCTATCAACCAGACTCTTTCATTTCATCAAAACTGTGTTCAACCACCACACTGCACACACAACAACACGCTCACCTTCCCACTCACCGACTCACTCATTCATTCAATCACTCTCTCACCCGATAAATCACCCGCTCGCTCACTCACTCACCAGACTGCAGGTCACCTCATTTCTCATTTCGATTCGTCCCTCGCACTACTCCACTTTGGGTAACCCTTCCACCTTCTCTTTTCTCAAGCTCTTCTAATGGCCTTCCACTCTTACCCATTTCAACTTTGATGGTGCTGTTTGTTGCTGACCGCTTGATATTTTGGGTCTGTGTTTAACGCTTGCGCATGACGAGTGATGCTGGGAGTTGCCTATCCTCATTGTCACCCACTGCCAAATTTTTTTCAAGTTTACACCTAGAAACGCATTCTCATCCAAATATTCACAAAAATATAGTCTTCATTCGAAGCTTTCGTGACTGCAGGAATTACTCTTTGGTTCTTTACGTAAAGTCACGTAGAAAGAAAATAAATTAAATAATAATAGAATACGACGTTTCGATTGCAAGACAAGCAACCGTCATCAGGTAAGAATGAATGAGAAAACAAACCTAGTAAACTTAGAGATATAATGCAATATAACACAGAGAGTCGGCTAACACAAGTCAACACCCCACCTGGTTGATTACGTTCTTCCAAAGATTGCTAATTTGAGAGAGAGACAAAACACAGAAAATGCATTTTCTTTCTACGTGACTTTACCGAAAGAACCAAAGAGTAATTATAGTCTTGATTAATTTTATTTCAGATTTTTCAGAGTCAGAAACTAAATCAATGGTATGAATCATAATTAACAACAAGTACGTAGGCTTGTGTCACGTGTCATTTTGAATATTCGTACAGAAAATAAATACATCACAGTTTAACATCAGTCAAGAAATATGTACAATTGGTATCTAGTAGGTGTGCTCCATGTATATGGGTGTATGTACTCCAAGCTTAAAGGGTGCCACGGTATGATGTAATGCATTGGCGAGTGGCAGTAGCTCTGTGGATTGTGTGTAAATAAGCTGTCTGTTTGTGTTCCACAGGGCACTGTGGCATCAGATGGAGGTAAGTTCTGCGTTCTGCCCTTACTTTAACTTTCATAACTTCCATGTGTTTGTGATGGCATTATGGCGATATCAGGTTGGGGATGTCGCGAGGGTGATGGTGATAATGTGGAGGATGGCGTGTGAAATTAGGAACACGCCCGCTAAGGGAGACGACATCGCGTCTGAAGGGGAAAATGCGTGGCTGTCAGACCACGATGTTTGCGGTGTTAAGCGGGCACGGAGCGGTGAGGGAGAAGGATCCTATGGAAGCAGTGGCTGACGAGCGAGCTGCGGTGGAAACCCAGAGCGCCGCTCGCCGGGGCCCTTGGGTTGTCGGGCCGCGTGCATTCTGGGCTCGCGGGTGCAAGCAAGGCGGCGTGCGTGCGGTCTGCGAGCGTGCGACGTTACGGGGAGCCGGCGACGTCGAGGGACCTCGGCCGGCTGAGACGCAGACAGAGCAGGGGCAGGGAGCGTGGAACGGCAGACGTCGTGCGGGGACCGGGAGAGCGGCACGCGGCACGCGGGGCGCGGGATGGGAGAGCGAGAGCCGGGGGGTGATGGCGGCGGGGTGTCGCTTCGTGTAGTCTTCTCTCTATTGCTTTCCTTCTTCATTTTTGCCTTTATTTTACTCTGTTCTGTCTCAATTACTCTATTTCAACATTATCTAACATCCAATTGCTAAATTTGGTTATTGTTCTCCAACTTTGCAGTGAGTTGATGTGATAATAATGAACATGTTAAAAACTCGTGCACATGACAATTTAATTAGGTTGGCTGTGTCAGGTCGTGGATGGTTACACGACAAAAAACTTCATGAGATGCATTACGTGGGCTGACCCAAAAACAATTATTATCTGTCATAAATTTACACGGTTGTTTGTAAAATTTCAAATTGTATTTCGATGACTGCCACTAAAAAACAAAATTAAACTAAACTATTTTTTTCCTTAATAGGTAAGGCCCACTCAGCTATATAGCTATTTTTTAGAAGCGGCCTGGCCACAAATGATAGCTCAACGAAGTGGCTTATCACGTGTAAATTTATAGCAGCCAAATACTCTAAACGCAGAAACATTCACGCGACCACGGGAAAAACACGCAAACTCCAAATATACAGCAGCAGGCATCGTCAGGGGTGGGATCGAGCCCACGACCTCCCGTATACCAGACAAGGTAGTTAACATCTCGGCACGATGGCACCCCACTATTGATGGCGTGGGGTGATGTGAATGTCGTAAGATATATTTTCATTCCATTGTTTGTGCATAATTGTCAAATGTGTTTTCAGCACACAATATTTAGTTTAATCCCAGGCACGGCATGCATCGGCCTTAGTTCTGTCAGCGCGTGACGGTTGATTTAGCGGCAGCAGCGGCAGCACCGGCAGTGGGGACACTGCTGCTGCTTTTGGGAGATTGGCCAGCGCTCTCAGAGCCTCCCTTGTGAAGTCCTCTTCAACATCCTTTACATCTTAAATATAAAGATGGTTTTGCATCATGTGGGTTGTCATTACAAAACTCGTAAGTTGTGGTTGAGGTTATGTGTCTGGCAAATTAGGATACTTACACGAAATGCGGTTTCATTGCGTTTAATACATAATGCATAGCACGTGCATAATTTACGTTGTGTGTCAGCACGTTGCTAAGGGACGCGCTTTAGAGGGATGGTCTCGGCCGTTGGATTAGTCGTTGACCAAATAAAGCCCGCGATTATGATTTTGTCTGAAAGCAATGGATCAGTTTTAGTGTAAGATGTCACTTTGAGGCTGGTGCAGTGTGTAATGAGTGAGGTGCAGTCCCTGGCAGGTTCGTCCACGTGTGAGCCGAGTGCGTAGGGACGCAGTCGCGCCGTAGTCGTCTCTGCGTGTGCGTGGCGCGAAGTCTGCGTTGCTCCAGTGCCGGCTCGGCTGGTGGCAGTGGCACTCACCGTCCCGGGGACGATGTGTCCGCTGCCGGAGCCGTCATGGGGATGACCCCGCGGCGGGCCGGCGGTCTCGCAAACTCACTCTAGACCTAAGCCGCCAGGAATCACGTTCACTTCTCCCTCATCATGCGTGCAGGATAATGGAATGCGGTAAGACATTTTAATGTTGTGCTATTACAATGAATGCATCTCGTGGTATTCGTTATAATATGTGGTGATCTCCTGGCTGTTTTCACTTTATTTTCTAAACGTATTTACAAGCTCTGATTACAAAATGACAAACAAATAACAAAATAGAGTAAATTACATGCAGATCATAACACTGGTTCATAGGATCCTATCCTCAATTCACTGACAATTATATTTCAGTTCCAACATAACAAATTCTATTGCTATAACTCTGTTTAGATGTGGTAAACTCCTCTCCTTTTCTCGGACTCTGTGTGCCTGTCCACTCACTCGGCCTGGGTGAACACCGCTGCAGACCCCCCCCCGCCCCCTGCTCTCACCGGCCGCTACCGCCAGGGCCTCTTTCCCCCTCGCGGCCCGCCACCGCTGTCACCCCGTCCGTCGGCCCGACTCTCGCTCTCCCGTCCCGCGCCCCGCGCGCCGCTCTCCCTGTCCCCGCACGACGTCTGCTGTTCCGCGCTCCCTGCCCCTGCTCTGTCTGCGTCTCGGCCACTCCCCGAGTCGCTGCCGTCCCCGGTCCCGTCACGTCGCACGCTCGCGGACCGCGCGCACGCTTGCCCTCGCGAGCCCAAAACGCACGCGGCCCAACAGTGTGCAGACCTGGCGAGCGGCCCTCTGGGTTTCCGCCACTCCCTCGCTTTTCAGCCACTGCTTCCCTAGAATCCATCACCATCGCAGTGCCTCTGGATACTAGGCACTAACGAAGCCGCTTTGGGTTAGGGTTGGCTGCGGAGTTTCCGTGATCCCGCGCCCGCGTTACACCGCAAACATCGTGGTCTGACAGCCGCGCATCTTCCCCTTCACACGCGATGTCGTCTCCCTTAGCGGGTGCGTGCCTAATTTCACACGCCATCCTCCACATCATCACCATCACCTTGACGACATCCCCAACCTTATTCTGCGATAAACCCCTCACAACACACGTCTGGTAACTGGTATTTGTACCAACTCTACCATTTCTGTGTTGTTGCTGTGAACAATCGTAATTCTTTTTTGTCTTTACTTTTCAAAGTATTTTTTTCTTCACCTCTGGAAGCCGGTCTGTTGCGGTTCACAACGACTGGTTGAGTGGCATTGCTCCCATGCAGTGCTCTCAGCACCAGGTCAGCGTAGCTCACTCAGACACTTTGTGGTGGAGAAGTCAACAGTGGCTGTCGTGATGGATGGACCCAGCGCTCTAAACGGGAGATGAGCACTGCCTCAATGCTCATGTGTGCAGGAAACCACTTTGTCTATTTTAGTTTTTGAAACTAGTATATTTAGCTGTCTTTCCACTTTCACACTGTCTTGCCTGGGTTTCCTTGTGGGATGTGGAGCTGGATGTTGATGATTGTGTTGGACAGAGTTAGATCGGGGAGAACTGAACTCCAGCAGCAGTCAGCAGAGTGTGAGCAGCAACGCGAGCCTGCCGTCGGCGCTCGGCGTGCGGCGCCAGCAGCAGCTCTCCTACGAGGGCCGCGTGGCCAGTTGGGCCCTCTCCTTCGAGCGCCTTTTGCACGACCCGCTGGGCCTCCGCTACTTCACGGTGAGCGCACGGCCCCGCGGGCCTCACGCCGGCAGAGCGCCCAGTGCAGTAGAACCATCAGAGCTGCACATGCCGGGTGGCAGGTTGGCGCAGTCACAAGTCTGTGCCTCGCTGCAAGAAGGGCCTGGGTTCAATTCCCAACTTGGGCGCTGTCTTTCTGTGCGGAGTTCTTCCCTTGTTCTGCATCGGTTTCCTCCAGTTTCCTCCCATAGCTGAAACCAAAAGTACAATGTACCTGGTGTTGGCCAAACATCCCAATGCTGAAAAATTACCCGCAAATTACTCAATTGGGATCACACATACCGATTTCTCCCCCGACTGCAGAAACTTGAAAATTAGTTTTGAGACTCGGTGAGGTTTTCCTGGCTTAATAATAATATTGATAATAAATACAACACGTACTGTCTGTACTTGAGTTAGAGATTAATGGTATTTATGTTGTTGCACATTGCAAGTATTGGGATTCATCTGTGAAGTAAGTTGTGTTTATTCAATGAAGCAGCCTCCCCTTTGATTGAACAGGAGTTCCTGAAGAAGGAGTTCAGTGAGGAGAACATCCTGTTCTGGCTCGCATGCGAACAGTTCAAGCAGACTGCCTATCACGACAAACACACCGTGAGTATCACTCTCACAGCACTGCCATACACAGTGAGTGTCACTCTTACAATCACTGTCGTTCTCACAGCACTGCAGTGCTCGTAGCACACGTGTTTTGTCTTCAATTAAATGTATTCGAATTAAAAAGAGACGCATGTATTTATTATCTTGGTGAATGCCTTGGCAGAACGCAATTAGGAACATTGTATAGGTAGTATAACACAAGTTACAGGACAATTAGCAGCTGTATATGAAAGTGATCACTTAGCATGTCAGTTTGTTGAATTTGTTGTAAGAGTTGTTGGCTTTATTGGCATTCGCGTCACTTTTTCACAGCTGCGGGAGAAGGCGAGAGAGATCTTCCACGCGTTCCTTTCACGCCGCGCGCCCAACCCCGTCAACATCGACAGCCACGGGCAGCTCTGCGAGCGCATGCTGCAGGATCCTCACGCCCACATGTTCCTGGAGCAGCAGCAGCAGGTACGAGTGTCGTCGCCCGCCTCTCTGCCGTCCTCCTGGACGCGATCGTGACATAGACGCCACGCGAATTTTCACCGCTCCGCGTCGCAGAATGCGTGCGACGAGGGGAGCCCGCCATGAGGCTGCTACGCTAACAGGTGACCGCGCTCGTGTTCGTTTCCACGATTTTAGTCCAACTCCGCTCGTTCACGAATTCTCTCGTCCACGACCCCCGTCCCTTCACGGCGCTGTGGCGCTGCTGTCGCGGTGACGTGTGCAGATTTTCAGCCTCATGAAGTTTGACAGCTACGCACGCTTCCTCAAGTCGGCTCTCTACCAGCACTGCCTTCTGGCGGAGGTCGGGGGACATCCCCTGCCTTCCCTTGCCTCCCCCGCCGTGAGCCCGGCAGCTTCACAGCTCACTGCCAACCAAGCTTCGGCTGCCATTCCGGACCAGGTGACCAGACATTGCGCCCGGTCTCAGTGGCGTTTGCACCGGCTTTGGGACCAAATACGACATTGGCCTTGAACAGGGCAACTGTGAACGAGCACGATACAATTGTCATGATAAACCAGTGGAGGAATTGAACTCGGTTCTCCGTGCGTAAGTAATCAAAAACGTACAGTGGAACTTATGTCAAAATGTCCCAATGTAACAGCACCCATCTGAAAAGGAGTCTTCAGACTCGATGCGACTTTTCTGGGTAAATAAGAAAATATCATCATCGTTATTATACCGATTAAAAATTAATCCCGATGTTGTGTTTACAAATGTGCATGCAACAAAGCAGAGATGGGAAGTGCAACGGTGAGGGCTGTCGTGAGCATGTGTAGGCCGGGACCGATGAGGACTGGTGCCGTGTGGTGTTGCCCGATGGGCACAGCGCCACTCTGCACGTGAGGCCACGCCTCTCCATCCGGGAGCTTCTGCGGTCGCTCTGCGAGCAGAGGGGTCTCCCGCTCGCGGCCACAGACGTCTTCCTGCTCGGCGGAGAAAAGGTGTTTCACTTCACCTGGGTTCAGGCGTTGGCATGGCCTCAGTGCCACGCCGCTTCTGCACATGCTACTCTGCGCACGGCCTAGCCGGCTGCTGTCAAGGAAATTCTCGTGTACGCTAGGCTATAGGCAAGGCTACATACACGCGTAGCTGCCCCATGTGCATGCTACAATAATCGCTTGACTTTTCATCTCCCTAGCCCTTGGTCATGGAGCAAGAAAGTTCTTCCCTGGCGATGCGCGAAATCCGACTGGAGCCCAGGACGCTGTTCAGGCAAGTTCTCGCACACAAGACGACTGGATTTTGCAGTCGGGGACGATATTGCTTTGTCTAATCCCAATTCATTAGCTTGCAGTGAAGCTTTTCAGCATTGAGATGTTTGGCCAATACAATATACAATGTACTGTATGTGTTTAATCTTGAGAAGGAAACTGGAGAACGTGGGAAAAATCCCGATAGAACAGGGGGAGAATGTACAAACTCAGCACACAGAATGACAACTGAGTTGGGTATCAAACACAGGTCCTTCTTGCTGCCAGGCATGAGTGTTACCACTTCGCACTCATCCGCCCATGTTTACCAGTGTCCATGAAGCGTCGTAATGTTTTGAGGAAGGCGCCTCATGGGCTATCTCATCTCAGTGTTTTGTAGTAGAACAACATCCGTTTTAATCCACGGTAATGACACAACCTCCTGGAGAGCTGTGTGTTGATTATAGCTTTCGCACAGCAGTCGCATCAAATCATCACACATGCTAACAGCCACGTAAATAATATAATTAGATGATTTGCATTATACAAGGCATATACATTTCAGACGTGGTCATGTGAACCCAGTCTGACCCCTTATTTACGTAACAATCTCTTCTGTTAGCGCTGTCTCTCCCACAATTCCTTCAGAAGGTGCTTCATGTGCATGGCTGCTGGGTATGTGTGTGCGATCGCTAACAGCACTTGCCCAAACAGTCTGTGGTATATTCTTGGTTCTTTCGGTAAAGTCACGTAGAAGGGAAATAATAAAATAATATTAATATAAAGCAATATATTATATAAAAATATATTTATATTATTTTATTATTTCCTTTCTACGTGACTTTACCAAAAGAACCAAGAAGATGAATCCCTGCAGTCACGAAAGCTTTAAATCAAAAGTCTGTTGTATGTTGAACTTCCTTCATACCGTACGTAGCCACCCGTGCTAAAAAGGCAACACGGGGGATCTTTTCTTTGTTTTGTGCGTAGGCTGGACCTGGTTCCCATTAACAGATCCGTGGGCGTGAAAGCCAAGCCCACGAAAGCCGTCACCGAGGTGCTGAAGCCGATCGTCACCAAGTACGGCATGAAGCTGGAGGACCTCGTGGCTACCATGGTGGGTCCCGCCTGCAAGACGCACGGCTCGCAGGGGAGCATCATTCACCTCGTTACGGAGAATATTGGGCGGTGGCGTGGCCCAGCGATAGCAGCGCTCGCTGCTCATTGCAGAGGTTCACGGATCGAATCCTGCAGTCGCCCTGCTTATTACTGAGGTGCATGATAACGATTATAATAATACTTCTGCTGTGCACCATCTGCTTCAGAGTGGATGTTAAAGATCCCGCGACGCGATTCGCAAGATTCGGCCTTCGTGCGCCAACGTCGGGGTCCACATTTTCCAAATAAAAATAAAACATTGCAGATTACCCAATTGGGATTACGCACAGCAATCATTGCCCCCCACTGCTCTGGATCACTGAGACTATCTTGAGTTCTTACCTGGTTAAACATCGCATTGGCCACATGGTCTTCTTGAAGTAATAATGTTCAGTACCATTGGTTTATCACAAGCAAACTCTGGATCGGTTTGCACATTAATTGTCTCACAAACAGAGTCAGGCTTGCATAAGCCAATGCTGTTTAAACCAACGCATTAACACCGATAATGATGCCCAGCTACGCTCTGAATTCTCCGTAACGGTCAAACGTTTCAATGCGGCGACACAAACACGCGTCTTTCACAGGAAGGGCAGAGCGTCCCCCTCGACCTCGGGATCGCCGTGTCCAGCCTGGACGGGCAGCGCGTGGTGCTGGACACGCGGCGGCAGCAGCTACGCACCCAGCAGGGTGAGGTCCCGGCCGCAGCGGCGTAAACCCGCGCCGAGGCTGCTGCGTCGCCACCACATGCCGCGCTGATCGTTAAGAATCGCCGGATTAGTTTGTTTCAATTTTCTACACAAATGTCTTGAGATTGTTTCTGAATTTATTATTGATTACATCCTGACCGTGCGGTCAGCATTGATACAAATGTCACTTTGTTTTATAGATTTTATATGAATGTGTAGTTACGCTATCGTGAAGCTAATATTCTAACCAAGTTCCCAATGGCTTTTAGCCACAGCACTGAGACTCGATGAGGCTTCCTGGGTAAACAAGTGTTATGATAATAATCTGATGATGGAGCTGAAACGTAGCTCGTGGTGGTCGTGGTGGTGTGTAAATTCCAGGCGGTGACGCTACGGAATGCGGTCACACGCCGCCCGCAACTGCCCACGTGCTCGCAAGCAGCCCGGTCCAGGTGAGTGCCGCTCACGTCACACTCACGTGAACGCATGGGCCAGTGTGAGCAGGGTGGCAGCGCACCCGTGATGCTCACGGTAGCCATGTTGCATGGGGGTTGTCATCTTAGCTTCTGATTGGCTGGTGCAGTGGGAGAGATGTTGTAATCCCTAGCAACCACTGAACGCTCACAGCTTTGCAATCTCACTAAGACCCATGTATTTACTTTGACTGGTGGTCCGTAACCTCTGATGGCATTAAGAATCAAACTGTGATCGCAACCTGCCAGAAAAATTTCAGGAGCGATTTCTGTACACTCGCCCCTGACCAACATCAGCATAGGATACTCAGACGCAGCCTGGCACAATCACCTTCAAGTCTACTTTGTCAAATGTAATAGGTGCTCGTGAACAGATATTGCTTGATCGCTGAGTGGCTAATTGGCGACATGCTTTTGTGTGTAATGCAGGTTCGTTCGGGGAATGAAAAAAAGTCCTATGCAAGACATATTTCAACTGCGAAAGCTATTTTTGGAAGTGGTGAAAAATGTGAAAACTCGTCAAAACAAACTTATATATCAAGAAAAAAGAAAACTGGGACAAAGATGGATGATGTTGAAGGTTAGGACTGTGTGCATTCTAAAAGATGTTACTCGTTGGGGTCCACTAATCCATGTCGGCCGAGATGTCAACAAACAGAACGTTGTCTTTATTCGTGAGCTACTCTACGACGTGCTCTCTGCGTCTCCTGTGCAGACAAAAGAGCATAGCCAGAGGTGTTGCCAGCCCCGTTGCCTGTGCCCACGGCTCGTGCGTGGAGCGTGCCCCATGTCTCTCGGAATCGCCGCGCGTCAGTTTCACGTACGCGGGGTCGTGTGCGCGCTCTGTTCCAAACCAGTCAGTAAGCGGATTTAAAACTCACTGAAGCGGGTAGGCTGTGAAAAGCACGCGTTTTTTTCTTGCGGAACTCAAAATATTTAATTCCCCATGCTAAATGATCCTAATTTGTACTTATATACTTTATCTATATTTATTTATTGTAGTGACTTGCTTACCTTTTCTCTATTGTACGCTCCTATCGTTTTTTTGTATTGTTTGTTGTTGTAACCTGCTGACCTACTCCGACTGGAAATCTGTGAAGAGCTTCATAGCTCATTGGATTGCTGCAGTCTAAATAAAGATTCTAATTGTGATGATATTGCTTTGTGTTTCGACAGAACTATTTGAAATCCTGGTGAAGGCGCAGAGCAATCGTGTCAACGATCAGCGGGGACTGCTTTGCAAAGAGGACCTGATCCTGCCAGACTTCCTCAAGGCAAATTCTGCTCATCACAAGCACAGGCACCACCAGCCTGCAGCCACCAACACATTCACCTCCGCTGCCATCCACAAGAGAGAACTCCACAGAAACCCGCTCGATCACAAGGCCACAGAGCCAGGAGCGCAGAGGACCAACAGGGCCACCCTTGAGGAGTCCAGGGGAAGTTGTATTCCTGCGAACCACAGGACCCATGAGTACTCTCGACTCGAGTCTCTTCCCTCACAGCACAAGAGACCCGACCCTGGTTATTCTGAACGCCCGCGCTTGGGCCCGACGCACCACGAGTCCAATGGCGCCGAGGGGAGTCGCCAGTCCAGGGCCGCCTGCGTAGCGGTTTGTGCGAGAGATGTCAGGGCCACGCGTCATCCCAGCCCCAGCGTCCGGCCCAGTGCGGCGCAGGGTAAGAGGACTCAGTCTGTGCGCACGAGAGACCCGGGAAAGACTCTGCACCCTTGGGAGACGTCGCGCGCCGAGGATTACCGCGCGGGCACAGGGGAGATGGCAACAGAGCACCGTGGAGTGGCGGACAGCAGGATGCGAGGTGAAGTTGTGCCAGACGTGTCTGCTTCTGGTTACAACATTCTGTCTTGGCCACTTCAAGCGTATGTGTAACTCAGTGTTTCATGTGGAGGGACAGCTATATGAAGGTGTATTCTTTGGACATTTATTTTGTTACTGAAATTCTCCACAACACTCATCACTATTTTGTGTCATCTATGATATTATCTTGTGTCGATCTAGAACCCATATTTCACGTATGGTCCTTACCTATAACGTCTGTCAGCTCACCAGCATTGCTTCAAGCGAGCCTGACACAATGCTGATGAGACACCTCATGTCAGGACTCCTCCAGCCTGCTTGTGTTGTGCTCTTCTGTGCAGTCATGTGGCTGATGAAATGTGTAGGAAGTGCTTTTGTTTTTTATGCGGGGAGACAAATACGTGAATCGGGCGTAACGTCTCTTTTTAGTCCATCACGCTAACAAGTATGATTATTACAAGATTGTGCGATATTTTGATGTTGGCGGAGTGTCTAATGCACGTCTATCTGACTACAGGCACCGTCCCACACCACTCATGTTGCCATATACGAACATTATTTACAAAAAACATCTCCCGTGTAAATCATGACCTGCGCCCGCATTCATCCTGAATTCTTGATCTTAGATGATGAGAATGGCAACGAAGGAGCCAAGCGGAATCTGGTGGCCGAATTGGACTTGGCGAGCCACGCCACGGCCATGCGACTCTCCAAAGTGGCCAACCACACCGCACTGCTGCCTAACTGCAACCCGCACGGCGGTGGCGTCGCGTCTCGGCCGTCGCGCGTGCCTCCGCAGTCTGCGCCTCCGCACGGTAACACAGCGCGTCGTGCAACACGGCCTGCTTCCTGCTGCTCGCGAAACTCGCATTCTAAGCGGCGCGCGTGCTCGTCGTAACGTCGTCATGCATCATTCGTAATGGAATTCGCCAAACATCTCGATGTAGGGCCACAGAGCTTGGGCAATAGTTGGTAGCCTTTTCTGGCTGCATTCCCACTTGTCTGCTGTCTACTGCACCTCTGTGCAAACATCGCTAAAGACGCCGCTGTATGAAAATAAGCCGTGATTAGATGTACCATATTGCAACATTCCTATTATCGTAAGGCTATGAACTCACAGAGTTGAAAATTGTGGCCATTCCAACAGAGACAACTGTAGACCAGTTTCATCCTCTCAAGGACTCATCAGTACAATAATACGACCACACATCCCTTGATCTGGTGCATGTATGTATATTGAACTTCTCTCACACCGTACGTAATCATCCGCAGTTGTAAACAAATTGTTTTTTAATCTACATTTAAAAGTGCATGGCTCCAGTGGCTTCCTAATGAAGGCTGAAAGCATTGTACATGCGATGTGATTACATGAAATGCACACAAGGCATGATGGGAGTTGTGACTTGTTGCTGTTTGTGAGCGGCTGACCTCTGCACGTTTTCTCTACACTGATTGATGCGGTAGGCCTTGATGACACTGCTTCATAGGAGGAATGTCTGCCTGTTAGGCTTTACCTGATAAGAGACGTGGATTGATAAGTGTTACCGTTTGTCTCCCATGTAACGGATAAATAATTCTGAATTGAATTTTTGTCACGCAGACTTCCTTTGTCGCAAACCCATTCCCCACATAGCAACTGCGGCCACCTTTATTGTATCACCCGAGGACTGCAAACTCTCATTTGTGCGCTGCAGATCACAGTGCCACGCGGAGCCACAGGCCACCAGGCCGCACCGACGTTCTTGGCACTGAGAAGAAGCCACTTTACCGGGAAGCGCTGGACGTCGACAGCGTGGACTTTGCGAAACCCCGGGGCCCCCCATTGTCCAGAAAAACGCAACACGGGGCACAGGCCACTGACGCCACGCGCGGCGCCCAGGCCTCCTGTAGCCTGGAGCAGGTCGCCCACGAGCTGACGGCGCGACAAGGCCGCACCCGCGTGCCCATCTACCGCCACTCAGGGCCGGCGGCAGCGGGGGCGGGGGACGAATCGCTTTGCAGAACCCGACAAGAAACGATGCTGAAGGCATCTTTTGTTTAGCATCAGTCTGTTGGATACCACACGTTGCGCCATACATTTCTCAGTTCGTCTGGACCTGATATCAAATTTTGTATTTTAAAACAGCATTCTTCAACCCAAGAGGCCCATGGCATAAATGCAGTAAATGCAAAAAATATTATTCTAAACGGCCTAATATCAAATTAGACAACTAATAATTCGACTGACCTATGTTTAGGACCACTAATATATGATGTATTAGTATTTTAACTAAATATAGTGTCAAATATACTGTATTGCTAAGGAAAGTGGTATTAGAATTGCTCAAACTTCACGTGACCACCACAGCCAGAGGAGGTCTTCATCCAGCAGTCGACTGACAAGCGTTACAGTAAATTATTATTTATTAGGAATGTGACAATGCAGCTCTCCACAGTTTGATGACACGTTACAGTTGCAAATCGATTCACAATTGTTTTGGTGTATTTGTGGTATATGTCGAACATTGTGGTGGGACTACAAAAACTACTGGAATATAGTTTATATAAACATGCCAATTCAAAACGATCGATTCGCATCTGCACAAAACAACACGTGCATCTTGAGTGTAGTTAGGATGCATTTCAACGAACCATAGTCTGAGTATTCATGCTTCTGTAAGTATTGCAAAATGCTGCTGGCAAGGTGGATAATAAAGGATGTATCACTCGTTCCTGACCGTCCACATCCGGTGACGTTCATTGTCATGCTTGGTGCAGACACGTACCCACCCACAAGCACCCAACTGTTAATCTCTTTCGGCAGACAATAAACACCAAGTGCAAAATGCACACTGCCCAACAAAGGACCATAGCATTTCAGAGCCAGCCATGCACGGTGTAAGCAAGCCAACCTACAAGATTGCTTTTTACAACATAAATCAGAACCCCAACACATGAGGCAGAGAGCGTGCATTCAAGTTTTATCAGAGTACATATGGATTAACATATACGCACACCAGCCCACGGTCTACATTACAGTTGGTTTATAATTTATTTTATGGTTAAGCCATGTCATGATCTGGCCAAATGTGTGGTAAGACGCTCCACCACCCGATAGCCAAATACATTAAACGGTCACGTGCAATAAAGCAAAGCTCAATTTTTATTGAACCATACAATGGTAAGTCATTATAGACATGTTTAACTACTACGTTGAACAATTCTCATGAAAATGTAGCAATTAAATCAGATTAGCTTGGAAATTCCATGCATTGTATGTAATAACTTAAGTTGGTTGTGGGAATTGCTTGGCGATGTTAGGTGGTGGAGGGTGTTGTAGCATGTATTTGTCCAGAACAGGACGTGGCCTATCCCAAAAATAAATTATGACCCAATGCAATATCAGCTTGCGAAAGGTGTCAAGTTCATAGAGAGTTTTACAAAGTCACTGCAAGGGGCTGCACAGCCCAAATATTCCGAATTCCTGTGACAAATGATAACCAGCTCAATCACCTTTACAGTAACTCAGCTTTAGAAAAACGCACACCTTTACAAACTGGTGGCAACTGCTGCTGCATCAGTGTCAGCGCTGAGTCGGCCATATGTAGGTCTGGGCGCTCACGTGTGTGAAGTTTGTACTGTATTCGTTCCGAGGGGTGAGCACAGAATGGCACAGGTGGAACCTCCAGCAGGGCCAACAAGTGCAGCACAAATGTTTTACTGTATCGAGGTCGTGTATCGACGTTTTTGAGCAAGCCTGACCCTGGTGAGACGCTGTCGAACTCGTCCAGAGGACGACCTCTGCCAAGATACACACTGCACACACACCGCAAACACATCACACAGGCACGTACACACCACACATCAAACTCGTGTCGCTGGGTTTGGATTGCAATGCGCTCACCACTGCCCTCACCCACTGCATAACAGGGGAGGAACACAACATCCACACTATCACTCTGCAGAAGAAGCACACTCAACGCTCTCAGTGTCGTGAAACGCAATCCTCGTGTATAAAGAAATCGAGAGGCTCTATGAAAAGGGAGGTGACCCCACAACTGGGAACTGCAGGGATGAGACTCCCAGCGTATGGTGCTGAATGTGATCAGCACCACTGAGTCGACAGAGGCCCGCTCCTACAGCTCGTGGCTGTGAGGCGCAGTGGGATCGGTAGACCGCCGTGGGGCTGTCACTTGGGGCAATTCAGGGAGTAGAGATACAACAAGGGGTGAAATAGCAGTGGGAGTTCAGCCAAGCCTGGAGAGGATAGGGAGTGGCTGGATTGTGAGCTCCATTGGAAGTTATAGAATCAATATCCGAGTGTAAACAACAACATGTAACATCATTTGATTTGAAGCTTTCGTGACTGCAGGAATTACTCTTTGTTTTTTTCGGTAAAGTAACGTAGAAATAAAATAAATAATAGAATACGACGTTTCGATTGAAACACAAGCAACCATCATTAGGTAAGAATGAGTGAAACAAGTATAACCCGTAAAAACAAAGTTTTTCACTATAAATCCTTTATATGCGTGGCGGCTCGAGTCATCTCGTCCTCTGGCTTGAGATGGCTGCCACCTATGAGTCAGATGATTGCATTGCACCATTAAGCAATTGGTAATTAAATATAATATTTTTGTCCTAAAAAGTGTAACATTTTGGAAACATTTTTTCACGAACATTCATTGTCACGCACAACGAGTCTGTGTGCAAAATGTCAGCTCGATTGGATCACGGGAAGTGGGTTAAAAAACGACCGAAAGATTTGCACGGTCGTAAGCAAGCAAGCGAACTTAATATAAAGGATTTAAAAACAAATCTAATAAACTTAGAGATATAATGCAACACAACACAGAGAGTCGGCTAACCCCCCCCCCCCTCTCTATTTAAGGCCTCGACATAGAGGCGTTGTCTTTCTGTTTGTGTATGTGTCTCTCTCTCTGTGTGTCTCTGTATGTCTCTCTCTGTGTCTCTCTGTGTGTGTCTATGTGTGTGTCTGTCTGTGTGTCTTTCTGTTTGTGTATGTGTCTCTCTCTGTGTGTGTCTCTGTATGTGTCTCTCTCTGTGTCTCTCTCTCTCTGTCTCTCTGTGTGTGTCTATGTGTGTGTCTGTCTGTGTGTCTGTCTGTGTGTCTATGTGTGTCTCTCTCTGCTTGTGTCTGTCTGTGTGTCTATGTGTGTCTCTCTCTGTGTCTCTCTCTGCTTGTGTGTCTATGTGTGTCTCTCTCTGTGTCTCTCTCTGCTTGTGTGTCTATGTGTCTCCGTGTCTGTGTTTTGTGTCTCTCTCAAATTTAGCAATCTTTTGAAGAACGTAATCAACCAGGTAGGGTGTTGACTGTTGTGTTAGCCGACTCTCTGTGTTGTATTGCATTATATCTCTAAGTTTACTAGGTTTGTTTTTTCATTCATTCCTACCTGATGATGGTTGCTTTGCTTGTGTTGCAATCGAAACGTCGCATTCTATTATTTAAGTTATTTTCTTTCTAAGTGACTTTACCGAAAGAACCAAGAATATGAATCCCTGCAGTCACGAAAGCTTTAAATCAATATTTGTGTACAGTTGAGCAACATTACATCTGCACGAACCATTGGGTCATATGGCCACGAGGAGGACTGCGTGTGGGCGTGTCTTGCAAGATCACGTGGACAACGTCGAGTGACGCGTCTATCACTGCGGTGACGCGTCTATCACTACGGTGACGTCACGTGAAATGGGGGCGTGGCTACCTATGCACCCACGTGTGCTCAAAGCAGCCCGAGTCCTTGAGGTGAGTGGAGGCGGCGAGGTGGAGACGAGGCGCCCATCTCGATACTAAACTATCAAAACGTCACTCTGCTGCCTGGTAGGGTCCACTGAGCTATACGATCCACGCTCACATGGGCGAGTCCCTTGCACGCTTTCAGTCGCGTGGCGTGGTGGGGTAAAGTGTGGGTACACCAGTGCTTTCGTGTTCGGGGCCGTCCATAAATGACGTCACGCGATTTTGGACGATTTTTTACGCCCCCCCCCCTCGTCACACGGCGTCACAAAAAGTCAGGCCCCCCCTCAAATATGACGTCACAAAGCTTGCCCCCCCCCTAAAAAAATAAACATGCTTCAAATCGCTTTAAACTATTGTCATTGCAGTGCGTATTTAATGTGGCGCTGCACTCTGATGTGTAGGAGAAAACATTAAAAGTCTATTTAATTAAGTAGAACGTGTTGTCTATATTTATTTAAAGTTGCGCATTTTGATGTGACGTCACATTTCTCAAACCCCACCTCCCATCGTCACAAATGTCTGACCCCCCCCCCCTAGGTGCGTGACGTCATTTATGGACGGCCCCAAAGCTCTGCCCCCCCCCCCCCCAAAACCATATTTCCATTTTGAAAACAAAACATGCTTCAAATCGCTTTAAACTATCGTCATTGTCGTGCGTATTTAATGTGGCGCTGCACTCTGATGTTGTAGGAGAAAACATTTATTACAAAGGAGGCGTTGGAAAGCTGAAATTTAGCAAAAAATTCACTTGAAAATATTAATCGTCTAACTAAAACTTCAGATGTTCAGAATATATTGAAATTCTCTTATAATTATCATATATTAAAAGTAATTATAATTGTAAGAAATACTTGAAACTTTGTAGTAAAATGAAGTAAAATGCAAGAGTACAATTATAACAATCATATTCATTCCACAGAATGGAAAGCCCTGGGAGAATCATTAAAATAAAAATGTTGAATAACTACATTTATGCTTCTCCATTCTCCGATGGAGAAGCAAAATGCTCCATGGAATAAATAAAAGATGACCTTAGTAAAATAAAATAATCAAATAGTTAATAATGAAAATGTATAAAAATTTGTGTTATAACAATTATATTTAATTAAGTAGAACGTGTCGTTTATATTTAAAGTTGCGCATTTTTATGTGACGTCAAATTTCTCACCCCCCCCCCCCAGGTGCGTGACGTCATTTATGGACGGCCCCTTAGTGTTGATGATGTGTGTTATGATGTGGGCCCGTGTTGATGTGTTAGTGATGATGCTAGTGTTGATGTGTTAGTGATGATGTGTTCGTGATGATGTGGGTCCGTGTTGATGATGTGTTAGTGTTGATGTGTTAGTGTTGATGTGTTAGTGTTGATGTGTTAGTGATGATGTGTTAGTGTTGATGTGTTCGTGATGATGTGGGTCCGTGTTGATGATGTGTTAGTGTTGATGTGTTCGTGATGATGTGTTGGTGTTGATGTGTTCGTGATGATGTGGGTCCGTGTTGATGATGTGGGTCCGTGTTGATGATGTGGGTCCGTGTTGATGATGTGGGTCCGTCTTCTTGGTTCTTTCGGTAAAGTCACGTAGAAGGGAAGTAATAAAATAATAAAAATAAAACATAATAAAACAATTCTCACGACGTTTCGGCCACAACGCAAGCAGCCGTCCTCAGGTGAAAACCAGGTCCGTCGAGGCGACAGAGTCTGAATGAAACAGCACACGGGCTTGGAGCATATATATAAGCTGGGCGCATTAACAAAGGAATTTGCATATCAACAGGAATTTAGCATATTTATGGGAAATGCAGGAATGTAATTAGTACTGCATATGCATGTGCATTATGCAGGATTAACAGCATCAAAGGGAGCTGCAGTTACTGCTGCTGCAGTAGTTGCTGCTGCTGCTGCAGTTGCTGCTGCTGCTGCAGTTGCTGCTGCTGCTGCACTTGCTGCTGCTGCTGCACTTGCTGCTGCTGCTGCTGCACTTGCTGCTGCTGCTGCACTTGCTGCTGCTGCTGCTGCACTTGCTGCTGCTGCTGCACTTGCTGCTGCTGCTGCACTTGCTGCCTTATCCATTTTAATATAACACTATGTATTATTCTACCCACCCTAATGTGTATCATACTGCTATATGTTTACTGTACAATTACGACACCATACATTACTCTGCACACTGCACCATGCCAGTGAGTGGAACGCGGTCTGAAAGTCACCGTTAACGTGAACACAATCAGTTAAGATCCGAAATGGTTTATTACGTCCTTCCAATGATTGCTAAGCCAGAATCCATCTTCTCGGTTGAAATTGTCTCTGTGTTTGTATATGTGGATCGCCTCATGAACGAATCTCTCATGATAGCCAGATGGCTTGCAGAGAACCTCTGTCTTGGAGAAGTCAATGTCATGTGAGCCCACTGAATTGTAACAGTGATCTGCCACGGCTGAGGTGTTTGTCCTACCGTGTTTCAGGTCTGCCTTATGTTCACGGATGCGGTCCGAGACATGTCGTTTGGTTTCTCCAATGTAACTGCTACCACAGAGGCAACTTAGTTTGTAGACGCCAGGGTACTGTATGTCTGGAACCACATCTTTTACAGACGGGACCAGATCACGGATTTTATGTACTGTGTTGAATCGGACCTGGATCTTGTGTTTAATCAGGATTTTGGAGATCTTTTTTGTGACCCCAGCAATGTAGGGTAAGGTGATGGTCTTAAAAGGCTCCTCAACAGGATCCTTCTTGATGGTTGGAGTGATGGCTTTGCGGATTGTGTAGTCGGAGTAACCATTAGCCTTAAGAGCTTGGCGTACGTGTTTGAGTTCACTGGAAATGTGTTCATGGTCGGAGATGCATTGGGCTCTATGATATAGAGTCTTGATGAGGGAATTCTTCTGGGATGGATGGTGGTGGGAATCCGGTTTTAGATAAGCATCGGTGTGGGTGGCTTTCCTGTAGACAGAGTGGCTCATTGAACCATCAGGTCTCCTTTTGATTAGGACATCCAAAAAGGGTAGCTTGCCATCATTTTCGACTTCCATGGTGAATCTGATGGCTGGGTGTATGGAATTGATGTGGTCGAGAAATTGGTCTAGAGCAGGCCGGCCATGTGGCCAGATGACAAAAGTGTCGTCTACGTACCTCTTCCATAAGGTCGGGCGTAGAGTGGCAGTCTGGATGGCGTCCGTCTCAAATTTCTCCATGAAGATGTTGGCTACAACCGGAGATAGGGGGGAGCCCATTGGGGTGCCCTCAATTTGCTTGTAGAAGGTTCCATTCCAGGTGAAGTATGTATTGGTTAAGCAGTGTCTCACCAGGGGGGTACCCCAGCATTCAGTCCTTGATGAACCAAGTCTTCAATGATTGCGATGGTGTCAGGCACAGGCACCTTGGTGAACAAGGAAACCACATCAAAACTGACAAGCAGGTCGTCTGGGGACAGGGCAATCCCCTTGATTGTCGATACCAGGTCAGTAGATGGCAGCTATACAAAAATAAAAAGAGACCCCACCAACAGCCTCGTCTCCAAAACCAACAACATCATTTCTGCTTCAACCGCATTAATTGATCAGACCAAACAGTTCTCGTTGAAACCTTCTGCAGCCAGGCCACCAAGATTGTACGGCTTGCCAAAGATACATAAAGAAGATACACCTCTTCGTCCCATTGTCTCTACTATCAACTCCCCCACTTACAAACTGGCTCGTTTTTTGTCCGAAATCCTACGGCCTTTCACTGGAAAAACCACCTCTGCAGTACTAAACTCTACTGACCTGGTATCGACAATCAAGGGGATTGCCCTGTCCCCAGACGACCTGCTTGTCAGTTTTGATGTGGTTTCCTTGTTCACCAAGGTGCCTGTGCCTGACACCATCGCAATCATTGAAGACTTGGTTCATCAAGGACTGAATGCTGGGGTACCCCCCCTGGTGAGACACTGCTTAACCAATACATACTTCACCTGGAATGGAACCTTCTACAAGCAAATTGAGGGCACCCCAATGGGCTCCCCCCTATCTCCGGTTGTAGCCAACATCTTCATGGAGAAATTTGAGACGGACGCCATCCAGACTGCCACTCTACGCCCGACCTTATGGAAGAGGTACGTAGACGACACTTTTGTCATCTGGCCACATGGCCGGCCTGCTCTAGACCAATTTCTCGACCACATCAATTCCATACACCCAGCCATCAGATTCACCATGGAAGTCGAAAATGATGGCAAGCTACCCTTTTTGGATGTCCTAATCAAAAGGAGACCTGATGGTTCAATGAGCCACTCTGTCTACAGGAAAGCCACCCACACCGATGCTTATCTAAAACCGGATTCCCACCACCATCCATCCCAGAAGAATTCCCTCATCAAGACTCTATATCATAGAGCCCAATGCATCTCCGACCATGAACACATTTCCAGTGAACTCAAACACGTACGCCAAGCTCTTAAGGCTAATGGTTACTCCGACTACACAATCCGCAAAGCCATCACTCCAACCATCAAGAAGGATCCTGTTGAGGAGCCTTTTAAGACCATCACCTTACCCTACATTGCTGGGGTCACAAAAAAGATCTCCAAAATCCTGATTAAACACAAGATCCAGGTCCGATTCAACACAGTACATAAAATCCGTGATCTGGTCCCGTCTGTAAAAGATGTGGTTCCAGACATACAGTACCCTGGCGTCTACAAACTAAGTTTCCTCTGTGGTAGCAGTTACATTGGAGAAACCAAACGACATGTCTCGGACCGCATCCGTGAACATAAGGCAGACCTGAAACACGGTAGGACAAACACCTCAGCCGTGGCAGATCACTGTTACAATTCAGTGGGCTCACATGACATTGACTTCTCCAAGACAGAGGTTCTCTGCAAGCCATCTGGCTATCATGAGAGATTCGTTCATGAGGCGATCCACATATACAAACACAGAGACAATTTCAACCGAGAAGATGGATTCTGGCTTAGCAATCATTGGAAGGACGTAATAAACCATTTCGGATCTTAACTGATTGTGTTCACGTTAACGGTGACTTTCAGACCGCGTTCCACTCACTGGCATGGTGCAGTGTGCAGAGTAATGTATGGTGTCGTAATTGTACAGTAAACATATAGCAGTATGATACACATTAGGGTGGGTAGAATAATACATAGTGTTATATTAAAATGGATAAGGCAGTAAGTGCAGCAGCAGCAGCAAGTGCAGCAGCAGCAGCAAGTGCAGCAGCAGCAGCAAGTGCAGCAGCAGCAGCAAGTGCAGCAGCAGCAGCAAGTGCAGCAGCAGCAGCAACTGCAGCAGCAGCAGCAACTGCAGCAGCAGCAGAAACTGCAGCAGCAGCAGCAACTACTGCAGCAGCAGTAACTGCAGCTCCCTTTGATGCTGTTAATCCTGCATAATGCACATGCATATGCAGTACTAATTACATTCCTGCATTTCCCATAAATATGCTAAATTCCTGTTGATATGCAAATTCCTTTGTTAATGCGCCCAGCTTATATATATGCTCCAAGCCCGTGTGCTGTTTCATTCAGACTCTGTCGCCTCGACGGACCTGGTTTTCACCTGAGGACGGCTGCTTGCGTTGTGGCCGAAACGTCGTGAGAATTGTTTTATTATGTTTTATTTTTATTATTTTATTACTTCCCTTCTACGTGACTTTACCGAAAGAACCAAGAAGATGAATCCCTGCAGTCACGAAAGCTTTAAATCGAAATTTATGTGGGTCCGTGTTGATGATGTGGGTCCGTGTTGATGATGTGGGTCCGTGTTGATGATGTGGGTCCGTGTTGATGATGTGGGTCTGTGTCACTGGGGTGTCCTCAGTCTCCGCCACGTGGCGACATCGCCCCCTGCTGCCGCCACGACTTGCCAGGACCCCAGAATGAGGGATCCCGGCCCTCGGCGACGCATGGCGGGCTCAGTGCTCGTTCACTGCACGTGCCCCAGCAGACTGTCCAAGGCTCTCCGTGGGTTTCTTTGTATCGGTGTGTGTAGATGGCCGCGGTTACAGATCAGAAGATGGGTGGCAGCAGGGACGTGCAGTGGAGCGCGCAGATTCCATCAAACGCCATTACCACCGGCCTTGGCAAAACCCCGCAAGGTGATCCACGCGGTGTGACATCACGACGCCCGTGTTGTGTGGGGAACGTCACGGTGGCCACAGCCTGACAGCCTGACAGCAACCATATGCATTGTTATGGCTTGTAAACCTTGTGAGGCGAGGTGGTAACATTCGCGCCTCACAGTCAAGAAGTGCCTGGTTTCCATTCCCAACTGGGTGCCTTTCAGTGTGGAGTTTGTATGTTCTCCCCCTTTTTTTATTTTACTTTTATTAATTTTAATTTTATTTTTTACCTACGTGACTTTACCGAAAAAACCTAAGAGTATGTTCTCCCCCTGTTGAGCATTGGAGTTTCTCTGGGTTCTTCAACCTCTTCCCATAGCGAAAACATATATTAAATGCATCTTGTATTGGCCAAAAAACTATCCAAAGCTAAAAAATTACCTGCACATAACTCAAATGGGATTACACAGCAGCAGTATCGCTCCTAACAAAGAGTCGAGGGACTTGGTGGTGCTTTCCTGTGTAGACAGTAGCAAGTGGAACAGTAACAATCGTAAAATACTAATCGTTGTCGTTTGTGTTGGTGAAGAAATCCTGACGCTCTTTGGAGATAACCTGACCCCTGTCGAGAGGAGTGAACTCTTCACCGTGGACCGTGTCTGGTATTTCGGACTCCACAACAGAGGATTAGGCACCGTGAACCTGGACTACGATGATGCCTATAACCATTACGTCTCGGTAAGACACGCCGGCTTCAGAGTGGGCGACATGGGCCACGCGTCCGCTGCCCTGGTTAATACTGTGGCCATCATCACCACCAACATCACACACATGCACAGGGCTATCAATCACATTCTTGTCAAACACAGTAATATCATCATCAAGCACAGGGTCATTGCTCAAAACATCATCAAGCCCAGTGGCCACCCTGGTTAAGACGGAGTGTGCTGATTGTAAAACACGACGCATCGTCTGCTTTACAGTGGACGTTAAAGATCCCGTTACATCATTCAAAGCGAGTAGGCCATTGGGTCCTGGCGTCAAGGTCCAAATTTCAAGTATTACTTGCAAATTACTGAATTGAGGTTATGCGTAGCACCATTGCCCCCCTGCTGTGAAGAATAAACTCCACACGTTCTCTCACTCGCATTGTCACACTCTGCAGAACAGGCAGAGTACACATACTCTATTCAGAAAGGCACTCTAGTTTGGAATTGAACCCAGCCCATTGTTGCTGTGAGCCACAATTGTTAGCATCGCCGCCACCCTTTAGCCAAAATGGCATCCGACACTCAGTTACCGAGCACAGCAGATGAGTACACATCGTCTCATTCTTCATCATTTACTAGAATTGACAGAGCTCTTGGCGCTGGATGGATTATGTCTCTGTTGTCTTTGTGTAATAAGAACTGAATCAGCAGTGATGGAATGAGCGTGGATTGAATCGGTTCTTATGGTTCGATTGTTGTGTAGGTCCAATACGAGCATCTAAATTTCCGCTACGAGGTGCTGGAATGGTTGGTGCTCAAAGGTCAAAGCCAGCTCTTTAGATGCCGAGACCACAAGACCAACACCATGGTGAACGTGAAGATGTGGAGGCAGCCAACGAGGTAAGTCTTCACAATGGGAAGTGCGATTTTGAGGTTGATATTATTAACCCTGGATCACCAGAGGAAAGCAGTACAAGAAGTGAGTTGATTTCCATTCATATGGTGATAGTGTTACCCCCCCCCCCGCCAACGTGAATGCACGGGTTTTCTCCTTGTGCTCTGGTCTCCTCCCTTGTTTCAACAAGAATTTGTTTGCTGAAATCATCTTCAAATATTGAGAACCGCAGATCTTGGGAAAATGTTGGTAGGACCAGCTGACCACCTGTATGTACGTTGAACTTTTGACTTAAAGCTTTCGTGACTGCAGGAATTCATATTCTTGGGTCTTTTGGTAAAGTCACGTAGATAGGTTATTTTCTTTGAACCTATCTATGCGACTTTACCTAAGAATACGTTGAACTTTGTTCGCACCGTATGTAGCCAACCGTGCTGCTGCCTTCCAGGTTGTCTGTGCTTCCGAGCACCTCCAAGTCGTGCTCTCTGCAGAGAGCGAGCAACACAATGTGCACATTACACGTCAATTATTGTTGCTGTTCACATGAAATTGTGGATTTCCTCTGTGCAGCCCCCAGGATAACCACATGCAGGCGATGCAGCTCAAGATCTTCATCAGACTTCAGGAACTGGCCAATGATTTCAATGTAAAACTTCTGGACCATTTTTACTTCAGAGGGCACAACTGCCTCGTCCTGGAGGACTTATGCAAGTACGTACCGCGCAGTCTGTTCGGGCCATAGATCTGATGATCTCACGGCACCACGCGCCGTGATAATACTGTGAAGCTGCCACGTGTCTGGGACACTCTTACACGGTCAGGCACACTCTTACACGGTCAAGCACACTCTTACACGGTCAGGCACACTCTTACATGGTCAGGCACACTCTTACACGGTCAGGTACACTCTTACACGGTCAGGCACACTCTTACACGGTCAGGCACACTCAACTGGCAGGGTGTCGTCGGCAGAGTGTTTACGCTCACGCCTCACGACAAGAAGCACCTGGGTTCAATCCCTGACTGTTGTCTTTCTGTGTGAAGTTGGTTTGTATTCTCTCTGTTCCACAGAGATTGTGAGTGTGTGTGTGTTACAAGAGTGTGAGTGTGTGTGTTACAAAAGTGTGAGTGTGGGGTTTGTATTCTTTCCCCCTGTTCCACATGGGTCCCTTCGGGTTCTCCGGTTTCCTTCCAAAGCTAACATAACCCCACAAGTAACCTGTATTTGCCCAAACATCTCAATGCTAATATATTACCTTCCAATTACCCAATTGAGATTAAAAACACAGTAACACTTGAAAAGGTTTTGAGAGCATTTCTTGGGTAAATAATCATAATAAACGATGATCATGAATTGACTCAGCCTTTCACAGGATGGCACTAACTGTGTTGTTGTTGTTGTCTCTTTTGCAGTCCAAGTGTCTCCCATTCTATTAAATCGATGAAATCCCAGCGAGACGTGATGGCGATAGTGAAACTAATCACCAAGTCCATTCTCAGAATCCTGAACCAGCTCCACGCCAAGGGGATTGTGCATGGGAACATCAAGCCGGTGAGTGGACTCCGCATTCAGTGCAACTCCACCGTGACGTCGCATCGCTATTGGGGACTGGCCCGAGAGAAAACCGGACACATTGATCAAAGCGTCGCTCTGAACGTGAAGACACAAACCAGTGCAAGTAACAAGGACTGTTTGCAAACATGCAGATACACTTATAAAGCCCGACAGCCACCCATCAGCTTCTATGCTGCTCCTAAAAACCTTTGGGATACAAACGCGCGTGAGGATGCGTTACCAACACCGTCTGTGTGCACGTTTTTCCTAAAACGTTCACTTACAGCTAGGAGCTTCGTTTGGGTTTCCTTTAACAATCGTGATTCACGTTTGATAAGAGCACTCTCCTTTACACCGGGACGTCTCAGAGCACTTTACACACGACATAAGAGACTGGCATCACATCTCATCTTTCTTTGTTATCCTTCCCCCACACCTCCCATTAGCATTGTCGGCTATGTACGGTGCAAAAGAAGTTCAACATACATCCGTATATTTGAAAGGGCACCCCCAGTGGCAGCTGTCAGAAAACATTCCGTATTATTATTTCGACTCCCCATTTAATGTTTTGCGGTATTTTGGTACACGACCAATCTACTGCTGGCTGAATGCTGATCAGTCGGGCAATGGAGATGCTTGTCTACAATCTGGCACTGAGCTGCGGGCTGGTGGTTTTCTCCTACATGTACGCTATAAACAATCATTGAATGCCCGATAACACCTTCATATACAGAGGACTGCAGACCTTGGGGGGACTGTGCCACCAGCTCAGTGCCTGGCTGCTGCCTTGTTTGTGGATCCTCCCGTTTCTGAGTCGTGCCATCTCTTCAAGACGGCAGGAACAGTGTGGCGCTTGACAAGTTGAAATTGTTACAATCTTAACCTTCGAGTGTGAATCCCTTCTGCCGCCCTTCTAGAGGAACTTGTCATTCAAGGACGCCTTGGCAAGAACCATCCGCATCAAAAACGTGGAGAGCAGTTTTTTTCCCGGATCTCAATGTGAGTCGTGTGTGAGAGAGTTTGTGTGTGAGTGTGTTGTGTGTGAGTAAGAGAGTTTGTGTGTGAGGAGCGGTAGTGCGCTGATTAACAAATCCGGAAACCTGAGCTCAATTCCAGCTCATGTCCAACACCAGTGACAATTATCTCCACCGGTCCTGGGCCTCCCCGAGGTCGACTCAGCCTTAAATGAGTACCTGGTGCAATGAGTAAATGTCGCCACTTGGGAAACAAGGAGGAGGTTCGTGAAAGACGCGACTCGGCAGTTAAGAGGCAGTTGCCTGCCAGCAACAGCAGAGGGTAGTGGAGCGACGCTCACAACAAGTGGAGCGTCGGGCGGCTATAATACAGCGAGGTGGCACAGTAGGGGGCGCAGGTGGTGAATATGCCTGTCATCTCAGTCAGTCAACCCATGGAACCTGGGTGTGTCCTGTGACTTGCCAATGAGCCTTCGACACTTCACGTCGCCTCAATGGGCACATAGCCGAGCACAAGCACGGTGGTGACATCACCTATACTTCGTGGCAAATGGCCAACATTCGTGAAAAAGAGCCGCACTGTTCATCGGATTTCTCCAAGATAAAGATTATGATTCTGCTTGTGCATATCACTGTGCGTGTGATGATGGTGCCATTCAAGGCTATGTCGGTGATCTTTGTCGTTTGTCCTGGGCAGGTTCACAGATTTTCGGCACTCGTGCGTACCTTGCCCCAGAGGCTTTCCTGGGACACGCGGCCTCGTTCCCGGTTGACATGTGGGCGCTGGGCTGTACGGTGGCCGAGTTGGCTACCGGGAGCGTCCTGTTTCCGGCCGTCGGCCGATATGACCAACTTCCATGTTACATGGAGGTACGGTATTCCCACTTTGCAGTTTCACTATGATTTGTGGGCTAGGCCACAGAATGACCTGGCCAAATCTTGTAACCTCCGCCACCCAACACGGTAAAACAAAACGGATTGCTGGCGGTACGAGCGTTTATCGCAGTGATTATTATTGGTCCAGCTTAACCGATAGGGAGTTGGAGGACAATTCTCATCACCACATTCATCAATTGGATGCTTTTGCTTGAAACGATGTCAAGCATGTTCGGGATCATGATGTCTGCGCACAATGGCTTACTTGTTTCAAATAATGTCAAGGGACCTTTCGCGCCCACTGTAAATGAGGCAGATGACGTGTTGTATGTTATGGTGAATACCGCAGTAATAACCAGGGCGGCCACTGGGTGTGCCATAAACACTGCCCTCTGCCTGTGTGTGGACCATTGGGAGTGATAGTCTAGTGGTTTGCGCACTGCTCTACGAACCCGGATACCCGAGTTCGATTCCCGCTTGTGGCGAACATTGGTGATGAATATCTGAACCGGTCCTCTCCTGGGTCGACTCAGCCTTAAATAAGTAAACGTTGCAGTGTGTAAAGTTGCTGGTGTGGAGTTGTGTGCCATGTACCGTCATTAAAAGTTGCTCGCTAACAGCACTTGCTACGACAATATGTTAATGCTATATGGGTGATCTTTGTCTGTGTGATCTGTATAGGTCCTGGGAATGCCTCCTGAGAGTCTGGTGAATGCCGCGCCCGAGAGGAACAAATACTTTGGTGAGTGAGGGGGTGAGGGGGTGAGGGGGTGAGGGGGTGAGGGGGTGAGGGGGTGAGGGGGTGAGGGGGCGAGGGGAGGGACTGGGTTTAATTTGAGGGGAGCCTGGGGCTGTTCTAGTTTAGTGGGGTATCACTTTGTAACTTCAATTACTTCCACGTGTTATGTCATAGCCGATATAACTCATAATAGATGTTTGTGTTAGGGTTAGGCCACGTAATGGTCTGGCCTAGTTTGTGTCGTTACGACCCTCCACCAGCCAACAGGCAAACAAATTGCTGCTGCTGTGTGTGATGCCAATTGAATAATTTTCAAATTGGGGAAATCTGGATGAAGGCACCGGCACACAATGGCCTACGTTTACAATGACTCAAGATCTTTAACGTTCCACTGCGAAGCAACTTTGGCGCACTGCGGCTTGCAGTGAATAGGGGCCGCCGTGATAACGAGGTAGGCCAGAAGGATTCGAATCGCGAAGCTCTGTAACGAGCGGTGAACGCGCGACTGCCGGCCCATGGCACAGAACTGGGTCGCTGCGAGTGCGCAAGGGCGGAGTGCATTGTGACTACGCTTCTCCTGTTCCGCGCGGTTCCTGCAGACCCTTTGGGCAATCCTGTGATGTCCGGACAAGACAGGGTACCGGGCAGTAACCCAATCAGCGTGGCCCTCGGGAGTCAGGACACGGAGTTCAACGACTTCATCAGCCGCTGCTTGGAGTAAGAGCCCCACCAACCCCCTGGGCGAGGATTTCCCCATCGGCCACTCTCCTCCAAGCGATCAGCGATCGGAGGATGTCCCATTATTGCATGATCCATAGACTTACGTAGAGACACATAGACTCACATACACTTACATAGAGATGCGGAGATGTACATACATTTACACAGAGACCCATAGATGTACATGCACTTACATAAAAGAACTATAGACGTACGTGAACTTACACGAACCATACCCTCACGTCGTGTGCGTGGAGGAGGGTATTACTAGGCAGCGCCGGGCTACACGCACTCTGAGGCTACTCAGCGTTTGGAAGCGGTCGCCCTGCAACAACAATGGAGGGTTGGAGGAGTGATGCTCACAATGAGCGGAGCGCTGGGTGGATAAAATTCAGTGAGGTGGCACAATGGGGAGCACAGGAGATGCACCTGCCAGTCATCCCAGCAGCAGATGGTTAACGGTGACGATGATGATGGCGACGATTGTTAAAAGTGGAGGACAGCTGCTGGCCGCTATAAGTTTACGGATAGGGGGAGACGCACGTGAACGCTGAAATCATAATCACCCTTCCCTCGTGCGCCATGTGTGCCCCCATCTTGCCAGATGGGATCCGACTCTGCGCATGACGCCTGTCGAGGCGCTGGTGCACCCTTGGCTGGGAAGGACGCCACCGGACGAGAGAGTGCCCAGGCAGCCAGCGGCATCCGCCCAGGAGGATGAGATGCAACAGGACGCGTCGGTGGAGCAGCACGAGCCTGGGCCCCAAGCTGGGCCCCAGGTGGAGCAGCACGTGCCTGGGCCCCAAGCTGGGCCCCAGATGGAGCAGCACGAGCCTGGGCCCCAGGTGGAGCAGCACGAGCCTGGGCCCCAGGTGGAGCAGCACGAGCCTGGGCTCCAGGATGGGCTCCAGGTGGAGCAGCACGAGCCTGGGCTCCAGGTGGAGCAGCACGAGCCTGGGCCCCAGGTGGAGCAGCACGTGCCTGGGCTCCAAGCTGGGCCCCAGGTGGAGCAGCACGTGCCTGGGCCCCAAGCTGGGCCCCAGGTGGAGCAGCACGAGCCTGGGCCCCAGGTGGAGCAGCACGAGCCTGGGCCCCAGGTGGAGCAGCACGAGCCTGGGCCCCAGGTGGAGCAGCACGTGCCTGGTCCCCAGGTGGAGCAGCACGTGCCTGGGCCCCAGGATGGGCCCCAGGTGGAGCAGCACGAGCCTTGGCTCCAGGATGGGCTCCAGGTGGAGCAGCACGAGCCTGGGCCCCAGGTGGAGCAGCACGAGCCTGGGCCCCAGGTGGAGCAGCACGAGCCTGGGCCCCAGGTGGAGCAGCAAGTGCCTGGGCTCCAGGATGGGCTCCAGGTGGAGCAGCACGAGCCTGGGCTCCAGCGGGCAGACGAGGAGAAGAAGAGCGAGGAGGAGGAGGAGAATCGGGAGCAGAAGAATGGGGAGGAGGAGAATAGGAAGAAGAAGCACGTGTCCCTGGCTCGAGCGTGCAGAGTGGTCCGCTCAATCTTCCGCGCTCTCTTCTACTGCGTTGATTCACCCACCGCAGAATAGTGGAGGAACTAAGTGTGGTGATGTCTAGTAGCCAGCCCCACCCTGGGCTCTTCCATGCTGGTTTTCTTCCAGGCAGTCCTCAGAGGATGACCTCGCCGTGGTTTTCAGGTCATGGAAGAGGATAGCCGAGCCAGGGTGTGAGATGCAGGATCAACCTGATTACTTTTTTGTAAATATTCACGTTGTTGTAAACCGCATAATAATAATAAAAACACTAAAATATGAAAATGCATTTGTGAAATCAATTCAAAGTGGTGTGTCGTACAACTCGGAGTGAATGTGGGCGGAGACAGGGCGTTTCATGACAGATCGGGAACGCCGTGGTGAGACTTAGCTCATATTCTTGGTTCTTTCGTTAAAGTCACAAACACTGCATTGCTGACGAGACTTACCTCGTCAGCAATGCACTTTGACTCACTGGGGAGGAGAATGGTGGCCCCGATGATGAGTCGTCGTCACTGCCATGGACTTGCGACGGCCCTCGTGCTCAAGCGACTCGGTCGCCCGATGTGTCCACCAGGGCGCGCTGCACGCCTCCTGCCGTGCGGTCTCCATCTCTGTGGTGTGTCTCTTCTCAGCGCCTTTATTGAGTGGCCAAGAAGCTCGATCAGCTGCACAAAAACGCAGCCTCGATGCCTCACGCATCGCCGTGGACAGGATGGCGACACCCGCGCCTGTGACGTGCACACGCGGGCAGAGTCAAGCGGCTCTTTAAGTTAACGCGAGGCGACGCACACTGACTCTCTATCTCCAGGTGGTGAAGTTAGAATCCCGCATCCTCCACGAGTACAAATGCGCACTGCCACCTCATGCAACACTCGGCGCACGATCAGGGCCGGTGGAGACAAATCAAACGGCGGGTGCCACCACCACCATGAAGCCCTGGGTCTACAAGCACAGCTCATCAATATCAAGCCCAGCAGCATCCCTGGTTAAGACTGCGATCTGTACTCGCCATCAAACACCGTACGGGACTACCACAGCCTACGTCTCCCCCTTTAGCGTCGTGTCGCAAACGCCTCGTCACTGTCTCATGAACACCGCCACCCGCTGACGGCAGCCTCCTCTCTCTCTCGCTCTCTCGTATCCGCCGCCTCCACAATCTTCCCTGAGAATTGCTTTGATTTGCGTCGTTTCCATATTCGTCGTCGTCGTCGCACCTTTCGTGAGCGCGTCCCCGACGCGAGCCACCGCCAAACCCCCCACGGGGTAGAAGTTTGAGCTGCGGCTGGCGACGTGCAGAGAGAGAGGAAGACGTTCAACAAACCGCGCAGTGCAGGTCAACGTGCGTTGTGTGCTGCTTGCTGACCCGGGGAAACCTCGCAGACTCTCAACCCCTTTGAGGAGGGCCTCGTTCGCGTTTACAGTAGGGCCGGATAATAACCGCTACGCATTTCCCAATTGAGTAAATTTGTGAGTTACTTTTAAAACTTGGCAAATTTGGGCTTTGACGCCAGAACACAATGGCAGCCTTGTCGGGGTCGCTGGCCCCCGAAGTCCCTCCGTGCTCCGGGCTTATGGCAGGGGCTCCGCCGTGCGCCGACCCCTCGCTGCTCTGCGAGTAGCTGCTGCTGTCGCTGGGCTCATCGCCCGACGGCTCCCCTCCCTGGTCCGTCCCTCCGCGAGCTCGTGTGAGAGGCATAGCTCGCCGCCCACTCTCGTTCACCTGCAAACGCTGCGTTGTCTCTCCACGGATCACGCGCTATTTAACGGGGGTCAGGGGTCGGAGGGCGGATGACGCTGCCCTCACGTACACAGCTCCCCGCGGCACTCACTCACCTGGCGAACCACTGTGTACACACGCTCACCCACACGCGCAGCGCTCACTCCCGTGGCGAACCACTGTGTACACCCGCTCACCCACACGCTCAGCTCCGCGCAGCACTCACTCACGTGGCGAACCACTGTGTACACACGCTCACCCACATGCTCACACTGCTCGACAAGATCACGCGAGGCCACGCTTCGCTATTAATGATTTATTACCTGCTACCTGGTAACTAATGTTGAATCAGTGAGTCGACGAGGCTGGCCTATTCCACTAAACCTGTACCTATTCCCTATCCATCGGCTATTATCCTACTTCACCTTCTTACTCCCTGTTAGATGCCCACGGCGGTTCGTTGATCCTGTACTCGCAGCGTGCCTCGATGCGTCTCACGGACGTTCGGGTCGCTGGACTGGAGAGCGTCCTGTCGCCTGGCGCTGGAGAGAAGAGACTGATTTCCCCTTTGCGCCCCCTATTTATCCTCCCTACCTCAAAAGGATGCTGCGCTGAACAATGGGCTCGCGCACCTCGAGCACGCGCACGGCGGTTCCGGGCGCTTTTGATATGCTAATCAGTGAGCGGCGTGCGCGGCGTAAATCCTAACTAATCCCTTACCCTTCCTAACAATGGGGCCTGCGCGCTCAAGCGTAATGATCCCAACCCTCCATGACTATGCGCAAGAGCCCCTGCGGTCCCGCTATTCATGCTGTCCCCTCCCTCCTCCGCCTGTCTCGTCGACCCGTGGGGGTGTGTGTGAGGGGATGCGCCTCAACCGCGGTGGCCGAATGCCCCACGCTGCGACCATACCATATTTAGGCTGGTCGCAGCGCCGCGGCGCAACGTAGCACGGGGGAGGTCGTCCAATTCCCTGATCGCCGGAAACCGTGAGAGTTAATCCCGATAAGGGTTTCTCGGATAAAAACCGGTCGATCAGGTGATCTCCCTTTCCAGCTCTATGGGTGGGGGAAAATGCGTGCGGGTGTGTTCATGTGAGGTGAGGTGCGGGGGGCGAGGGGTTGGCTCCGTTGCTTGGTGGTGGCGAGGTCGGGGATGGGGCGCCTGCCGAACGGCTTCGTGGCGGCGGCATCACAGCCTCTTCTTCGACAGCTGTCACGGACTCCTTGGCGTGCTGCACGGACAGTGTCCAGGGTTTAGGTAGTCTCATGCTCTTCATGCATGTTTGGAACTCCCAGCTGGAGGGTCCCCAAAGCTCTCTTCCCATTATCCACGAATTTGACCCACAAGGCATCGTGAGGCGGCGGCGTCCTCATCCTCGCGGGTCTCCCGCACAGCGCCGTCAGGCGGCAAACTCTTCCTCGTACCACGGAGTCAGCAGCAAAATAAGTCGCGGATAACCCCACAAAGTGGATCTGAGATGTGGATCGTCCCCTAATGTCACCGCAGAGGAGTTCTGTGATTATTCAAGTTAAACTTTACAGTCCTTCACGGGTGGAAATTCCACATTCCTATGACGAGGGCGTGTCCCTGCACAGGATCACCACCGTTGATTTCCGAACACTCCGGCACCTTGACATGACGTCACGAGGTAGCGGCGGCCATGCGACTGCAAACAATGCGTCACAAGCGGTGTCCACCCACGTGACGACACGCGGGGCGTGACGTCATCAAGAAAGTCCCGCCGCGTGACGTCACGGCGACCAGGAAGCGGCGTGAGACGAGGGGAGACACCGGGAGACGAGGCGAGCGGCACGGGGAGAGGCACGGGGAGAGGGGAGAGGAGAGGCACGGGGAGAGGGGAGAGGAGAGGCACGGGGAGAGGGGAGAGGAGAGGCACGGGGAGAGGGGAGAGGAGAGGCACGGGGAGAGGGGAGAGGAGAGGCACGGGGAGAGGGGAGAGGAGAGGCACGGGGAGAGGCACGGGGTGAGGGGAGAGGCACGGGGAGAGGGGAGAGGAGAGGCACGGGGAGACGGGGAGAGGAGAGGCACGGGGTGAGGGGAGAGGGGAGAGGCACGGGGAGAGGAGAGGCACGGGGAGAGGCACTGGGTGAGGGGAGAGGAGAGGCACGGGGAGAGGCACTGGGTGAGGGGAGAGGAGAGGCACGGGGAGAGGGGAGAGGAGAGGCACGGGGAGAGGGGAGAGGCACGGGGAGAGGGGAGAGGAGAGGCACGGGGAGAGGGGAGAGGAGAGGCACGGGGAGAGGGGAGAGGCACGGGGAGAGGGGAGAGGCACGGGGAGAGGGGAGAGGAGAGGCACGGGGAGAGGGGGAGAGGCACGGGGAGAGGGGCAGGGGAGAGGGGAGAGGAGGAGGGGGAGACCGGGATGCAGCATCAGGCGCCGCTGCCGCCGGGATGGGAGATGAAGATGGAGCCCACCTCGGGGTGGCCATACTTCATCAACCACAACGAGCAGTCCACCACGTGGAGCGACCCCCGGGTAACGACCACCACACCACCACACCACCACCACATCACCACCACCACATCACCACCACCATCACCACCACCACATCACCACCACCACCACATCACCACCACCACATCACCACCACCACCACATCACCACCACCACCACATCACCACCACCACCACATCACCACCACATCACCACCACCACATCACCACCACCACATCACCACCACATCACCACCACCACCACCACATCACCACATCACCACCACCACCACCACCACCACCACATCACCACCACCACATCACCACCACCACCACCACATCACCACCACCACAACCACCACACCACCACCACCACCACCACCACCACATCACCACCACCACATCACCACCACCACATCGCCACCGCCACCACTTCTCGCCAACCCACACTGGCCACGGGTGGTGAAGTATGGTCAAAAGGCACCCATTGACAGATGCGGCGAGCGGGGTGGGGGAGGCATCCAAGGATTTGAACTTCCGTTCCGCGTCCCACGCATGGGGGTGGCTGTGGTGTTGTGGCCCCAGGACGACACGAGGCCATTCTGGGTGGAGGCGACTGAATGTGATTGTTCGCTGCTGCTGCTGCTGCTGGCGGCACGTGCCCCCCCTGTGTGTGCGAGTCGCTGGGTTTGGTGCCACCGGCAGCGTGGTGGTGGTGGAGGAGGTGCCCAGGCGCAGCGGCAGAACCCCAGCCGACGATAGCTCTGATGACGATGCCCGGATTGCTGCCACTGCTCGGGGCAAGGGACCCCCCCCCCCACTCCGAGCAGGAGGTGCGGGCTCTGGAGGCGCTCGCGGCGAGGAGGAGGTCGGGACGCGGTCGCCACCGGAGCCGGCCGCCTGGCGGCTCAGCTCGGCTTAGAGAATTCATTTTCAGCGCAAGCTGCCCGCGGCTAATTGAAGCTCCTCCACGGCACGTGGAGCCTCAATGGCACTGGAGGGACTGAGGCCACCGAGGGTCGTTTACTTCGACGGGGCGTGCGCGTTCATAGCGCAAACTTAAAACAACAGCGGAGCTCCGCCGAAGGATGATTAGGCACAGGCATGGCGCGCTTGTTGTTGATGTCCTCTGCAGTATTTCCACTGCCCTCATTACACTCGCATGACTCCACAACCCATCATAACGCCTGTTACGCTGCCCCTCGTATCGGTGCACAGGCAGGCATGGTGGTGTTGCTATGAATAGCGTCAATCGTTCCACCACTTGTGCAGGGTTGTAAACAGGAGATGAGCACTGCCTCAATGCTTGTTAACTTTTAATGGGGTCTATGGGACATGAAATACACGCGTTAGTTGTCACTTCCAGGAGAAACACTCACTAGGCGCCTTAAGATATTGGAGGAATGCGCCCTACAATTAAATGTACATTATTATTAAGCGGTGCTTGTGGAAAGGTTTTGTCGCTAACACCAGGCAACCCAGCAGCAGTGCTTAACAGGCCACACGTTACTGATGAAACTTGGCAGTTAAACCCAGTCCAAAGTAAATATTGCTGGGAGGCATTGGTTGAGGAAGCCCACAGGCCTCGGAAGAGCAAGGTTACTTCGTGGGCACCGAGTCGTGCCGATGGCACCGAATTCACCATGCGGTCACTCCAATCCATGAGCACGGAGACAGTGCCCTGCACCTTACGTTCATACAAGAAACAAGGATATTCAAATCAAGAACATCGTAAATTGTTGTAATATTTGATGATGTAATATATATGGTTAAAATTCCCTTTTTTATCACGTGTTTTTACATTGGACCATGGTCAGGCCACGGTGCCGCCAAGTGCTGTGCAAATTCTACAACCTTTTTGAGATGCAATTTGCATGAATGATGCTAATCACAAATACAATATTTAGTCCGAGTTGTAATACATTCTCTGTTTCTGTTTGCTTCATTTCAGGTTTCCATGGTAGACAATCACAGCCTCGCTGGGCAACAGGGAGCCTTCTACAACGGAGTTTCATACCCGCAACACCAAGCGGCCTTCCACCAGCCGCCTCTTAACCACAACTCCACCCCCTACCCCGCCGGCCCCGCGGTCCACGCACAGCACACGGCCCCCTACCCCGCCGGCCCCGCGGTCCACGGACAAAACGCCACGAACCACGCGAACCAACCGCCGTACTCCATGGGTTACCACGCGGGTCCCCAGCCTGCGCCTGTGCCCGGCGTGGGCCCAACCCCGCACCTCGCACCGGCTCAACCGTCTCCCTACCACCCTTATCCCCACAGCGCGGCGCCCTACACCACCCAGCCCGGGGCGCAGCAGTCTTTGTCGCATGCGCACGCCGCCTCACACGTCCCTCGGCCGCACGTCGCCCCTTCTTCGCAGGTGGCAGGAGCTGCCCAGGCCCAGGCGTGCCACGTGGTGAGTGCGCGTTCGCGCCGGTCGGTTGGCGCCCTTCTTTATGCCACGATGACGTCAAGGTCGGCGGAGGTTCGGGCTGCGCTAAGTTGTCACCTTTTTTAAAAGGTCGCCTCCAGCTTACGGCAATTGTGTAATAGCGTACCATCGTGAAGCGTCACGAATTGTCGCGGGTTTATTTTCTAAAAGAATCATCTGTAAGGTGACGTCATGGTGGTGCACGGTCGGTGGAGCCGCCTTGAGATTTTTCCTGGCGAAGATCCACCGTGACGAACAGCTCACCGCGGTTTCACATGGATCCGCAGGCTGTCTTAGCCCGGAGGTTCAGTTGCCTTGTGCCGTCCGCAGCCCGGCAGGAACGGAGTCGGCGAGGGCTCCGAGCTACACCGAGCAGCCCGGCACATCCGCCGGCCCGATGACGGGGACGCCGCTGCCGCCCCGGCGACATGGAGTGGGCCCTCGCGTAGCGCCCAGCCCGTGCTCATCCCGCCCGACGCTCGGCAGCGCGCGGCCCAGCAGCGTGCCGAGGCGCTGCCTGGCGTGCGCGAGGTGAATTCCATCATGGCGGTGGTGCGCAGCCTGGAGGTTGAAGTGCGCGCCTTCGAGGGCCGGCGCTCGGACAAGGCCTACCTGGTACTTGAGGAGATGCTGACCAAGGAGGTGCTCAAGCTGGACACGGTGGACACGGGCGGGCATGAGGAAGTGCGGCAGGCTCGCAAGCAGGCCATCCGTGAGGTCCAGGCCATCCTGGAGCACCTGGAGCTCAAGGCCCAGATCTTCGAGGGCTGACGGCCCGTTTTGCACGCGCATGGTGAAGGGTGCGTGTACGCGGTGGCCACTGGTCATAGCATGCACTCGCCATGCCGGTGATTTAGTTCAATAACATAATCCCAAATAAGTTATCGAAAGCATGAAAATTTTACCCCAATTACTTCAAAATATACAGGAGACTTTTGAATATCACGGAGGTTACATTCTTGTAAAGTTCCGCAAAAGCCGAAACCGCGATATTCAATACTTAAGCCTTACCTAAATAATGGAGTTAGGTACACGGAAACCAAAAATAGACGCATCACAATTGAAATGAAAACTGTACTTTATGCCCAGTTAACTAAAAATTAAGTAATTGAAATAACACGTAAAAACTAAATTTAAAAAACATTCCTTGTAGTATAAATACTGAATACTGTACTTACCGATGATGATCCACAGCGGGTGTGTGTGTGTGTTTGTCCGTGAGTGGGGAGTGGTAGTGCTATGGTTTGCGAGCTGTGCTACGAATCCAGCGACCCGAATTCGATTCTCGGACACGCCCAACATCAATGACGATTATCTGAATGGGTTCTGGGCCTCCCCTAGGTCGATTCAGCCTGAAATTAGTACCTGATGTGGTGTGTACATATTTCCACTGGGGAGACACAGGCGGCTGATCGTGGTTCTGGCCACCCACACCCTCGTGTGGCGTGCCGGCCTTCATAGGTGCTTGCAAACAGCACTTGCCCCAAGTCTGTTAATAGGCTATATCAGGGGTCTTCATCTTTGTTTCTCCACGAGATGGTTGGGCGGCAAAAGTTGAGGTGCTACTGACTGCCTCGCATCCCTCGCCTGCCCCGCACCACGCTATCAGCCAATGACACAGTACTTCCGGGTATAGTGTACCCGCAAAATGCCAAAACGAACCCCCACGATAGCTAAATTGGTGCAGAGGTTGCCCGTGATAAGTGGAAATCGTGAACAATGAACCCACGATATTCAAGGGTGTCACCTTTATTTGGTAAGTACATTCGTGCAGCCAATATTTTGGATCTTTGGAGAAACTGGGCAAGTCACTGGCTGTGAGAATTTCCGTCGCGTTCGCGAGTGACAAGTTTGGGCCGTGCTGATGGTGGGGTCTAAGGCGTACCCGTGGGCTCTTTCCCCCGCTCTAAATTCACACGATCGTACGGTTACCTTGTAGATGCACACGGCTGACGTAGTTTGGAGTTGCGTGGGATTGCAGATGTGTCGTATGTCTTTGTACAATTCCTGTTCAATTTTGCGCTGTTCTGAACTGTTAGGATCTGAATCCTCGGCAGCTGTGGTCATGACGGAATGTGGAGCTGGGGGCATTCGCAAACGCTGTTGTGGCATTGTACTTCTGTTGAATACCCCTCTTATCTTTTTGTGTTTATGCAACATTGTGTTCCTCTTTAGATATATGCACATTGCCTTACTTTGACAAATTAGCAGTTCAAAATCATTTTAACTATTTCTTTTCCAATAAAGCTTTAGTCTGTACTATTCTACACTCGGCTTGTTTCACAGTCCATGCTTAACGTGAGGATGGTGACAATGTTGTTCTCTACACACAGGGGGGGGGATCCCCTGGCTCACGAGACTCGTTTGGGGAGATTCTGATCCTCGCAGTGCTGCTGCGGGGATGAGTGCGACTGCTATCCTAGAAGCTGCAGTCAACTCCACAAATCCCACGATACCACGCTGCCTCGGGGGAGAATTCCATCTGGATTCTGGACTTGACTTGTAAATGCTGAGCTCTAATATGCATGTACAGACCTCTTTGTAATCCACTGCAGGATGAGGGCCTCCCCACACGTCGGTTATTTGACCACACTTGACCATGCCCGTAAGTGTGGCCGAGTGAAGGCAGTGGAGGAGAGACGTCCAAGCTTGGTGCATCATAATGCATGTTGCTGCACTGCCGTCTGACGACAACATCAGTTCCCGCCCCTTCACTTCCAAGTTGATGACTTCTTCAGCCACGTTATGCATCGCTCTCTCATCGGAAAGAGGTCTCTCGCTTGTTTCCGAAGAGTTACATAGATCCAGGATGTCCCACAGCTTCGACATAACTTCCACGAACCACTTCTTGAAAGCGTTAGATGGGGCAGAGATCGGACGGCAGCCTCCGATGGCAACCGCGCCGCAAGGGTGAGAATGCAAGGCGGGTGGGCAAGGTGACGCAGCGGGCTGTGCCAAAAACGGTAAGTGAGCGACAAGAAGGATTTGGCAGCGAAGAGGCGAGAGGAAAGGACGCGATGGGCGCGGGAACCTGAGAGAGACGAGGAACATTGCGACATTGACACGAGTTAACTCTGCAGTTAACTCTGCAGTTAACTGTGCAGTTAACTCGTGGCAAACTGTGCAGTCGTGTTTTTAAACTGAAAATTGCGCGTAATTGAAAACAGTATGCGTACCAAGAATTGCAAACTCAAAGTTTATATAAAATTAGCAGTTATGATATTTAAAAGAGTGCTACGTTAAAATTAATGAATTAGTTAAAAAGCTGCCGACTATAGATACATGTAACAAAATATCAGCCACAAAAGCCATCGGTGACCACTCGATTCCTCCCCATGCAAGCCGCCTCGTCCCCTCGTTCAATAGCAAATGTCCCTTCTCTGAACTCCAGCTCATTGCTTCCCACTGTGTAAATAGCATTGACACATGCATATTAAATACCTAACCCACGCCAACACACTTATTAGTGTTGGACGTTTATACCAAAATACAAAACCGACACCAGTTATTTCTGATAACGCAGAACTCTAACTCTGGAAATCATCGCTAACACTTGAACATGCAGCTGCTGCACGGAGCACATGGGCCCACACATTGCACCCACCCCACACACGAGTTTAAAACCGCAAGCGCAGCGCTGAATGGCCAGGCTGCTTTGGGGCCGGCACACAGCGCTCCCTCTCCACTCATCTGCAATCATTCTCCACTCAAACCCTGGGGCCCAAGGTCACTAATCGCCTCATACTCCTGTGATTCCCTGGGTGGCTCAGTGGTAGGCAGAGCGGCTCGCAATCAGATTTGCGAGTCGATAAAATGAGTTGGGAAGTCAACAGTGGGTGTTCTGTGGATATACTTGTTCCTGGAGTCATAAGAATGTGATATTTCCACCAATGGCTCCATGCTGTGACGAGATGAGCACCCCCTCAATGTTCACATGAGCCGGAGGTTGCTACTTTGAGGTTGTTTTGGGGGAGACACTCGTGCAGACGCTGGCAGTGGAGGCGGCGGAGCTGCGTGGAGACGCCGGTGTGATGGTAGAGCCCGTGTCGCGAGCGAGGAGTGCGGGTGAATGCGGAGGGCTGTGGATAAATGAGGCGGGGGGGGGGGGGGGCTGCGTGGGTGAGCGCGAGGGTGGGAGGAGGTACTGTCAGCCGGAGTCTCCCTCTCCGTCCCCGAGTCGGCCCAGGCGCCGCTCCTCGTGACGGAACACCTCGAACTTCCTGGCGAGCTGCCCGCGCAGGTACTCGTAGTCACAGCCGTCCAGGCGGTGCACGGTGGCCAGGTACGCGGACGCGAGGAGTGAGAGCAGCGCCCGCTCGGCGCTCATGCGCGGCACCACCCACAGCACGAGCAGCGCCTCCACGAACACGGGCACGCGCATGTGCCCGTAGAGGCGCTGGGCGCGCCGAGACTTGAGCAGCATTGGCTCGCCCAGCCCCATCACCTCATAGTACATCTGTGGGCAGCGCCGGGAGAGGAGGCGCAGCCATGCGCACGTGGACTCGGTTAGCGCCGACACCGTCACTCGCAGTGTCTGGGCCCGGTAAAACACAGCCTCTCAAATCCCCATTCACCAATTGAAGGTTTTGTACACAGCTGCTGATTTGAGCAACGTCTGAACTGTGAGCAATGTATCACCGGCATAGTTTATAACTTGTGTCCAGGGTGTGTGTGTGTGCAGGGTGTGTGTGTGTGCAGGGTGTGTGTGCGTGCCGGGTGAGTGCGTGCCGGGTGTGCCTGTATATCGTATTTGTGCAGGGTACGCGTGTGTGTGTATGGTATGTGTCCAGGGTGTGGCTCCACGTGCATAGGGGAGCGTGTGTGTAAGTGTTGTGTTGCCACGTGTGCTGGCTGTGTGCTGGCTGTGACTGCGAGCGGGGATTGTTACTGCGCGAGACACTGGTGTGCGTGGCGAGGCGGGCACCTGCTTGATTCCCATCAGCTCGGGGAAGTCGAAGATGATGGCGATGCTCAGCATTACGAGCCAGCTGAGCACGTGCACCAGGAAGCACGTGCTGTGCGCCAGCTCGCCGCGCACGCTCCACAGCGGGGGCAAGGCCCTCCCCGGCTCCCACAGGTGGATGAGCAGCTGCGGGGGCACGGTCGGAGACGCACACACGCACGCATGGCCACGCACGGCCACGCTCGCCTCGCGCTCGCAACCACTCCCAGAGGGTCCTGCCGCCGATGTATGACCACAACCCTCGTTATCTTACAGGAGAGGAAACGGCTCCGCACTAAAGATGTGCAGGAGGGTTAGCAATCCGCTCGCTGTACTGTAATGCACTGGCCACCTGCAGGCCGTACATATTGGAAGTCCCACACGATTAAATCAGGGATAGACAGCGTGGGAGTACGAGAGGCAGCCGTGAGGTATGAGTGGCGGTGCTGTCAGCGAGTTGACGGTGTTACCACTGTGTATTAGTGGCGGTGCTGTCACCCAGCTTCTGGCTTCACCTGCACCGTGACGGCCGTGTAGATGACGTGCACGGCGCGCCGGCACACGCCGCAGGTGGCCGCGAGGACGCGCTGGGCCCACGGTGACGCCATGGCGCGGTGCAGCAGCAGAAAGCAGGCGGCGAGGCCCAGGTCGAAGAGCAGAGGCCAGAGCGAGTCAAGCCCCCAGCGAACATCTCGCCAGCGCAGGGCGTCCACGTCGCCGTCTGCGGCACACAGAGAGAGAGAGACGCTCCACACCGACACGGCACACAGAGAGAGACGCTCCACACCGACACGGCACACAGAGAGAGACGCTCCACACCGACACGGCACAGATAGAGAGACGCTCCACACCAACACGGCACAGAGAGAGAGACGCTCTACACCGACACGGCACACAGAGAGAGACGCTCCACACCGACACGGCACAGACAGAGAGACGCTCCACACCAACACGGCACAGAGAGAGAGACGCTCCACACCGACACGGCACAAAGAGACGCTCCACACCAACACGGCACACAGAGAGAGACGCTCCACACCGACACGGCACAGAGAGAGAGACGCTGCACACCAACACGGCACAGAGAGACGCTCCACACCAACACCGCCACACGCGAGCCGCAAGTCGCCGCTCGCTCCCGTCCTCTGGCTCCGCGCCGGCTTCTCGGCGCCCCTTCATTGCGCACGCGTCCCTGACACCCACCTCGACCTGCTCTTGACGATCATGACACATGTTGGATGAAGAACATTCACAACCTTATCTCGTGTTCTGCGTACACCTGTATTTAAATTCCAACACCTTTCTCAAGTTTCTTAGTTATAGCAGTTCGTGAAGTCCATTAAAAACCCATCAACGTCGCAGCTCCCCATCTCTTCCTCACAGACTGCTGTGTAAACACAAATTGCTCAGCACAAACATCCCTCAGCTCACTCCACATTCTCTTGCGGCTGGCTGCTGGGTCTGCTGCACTAGTCGTAACCACTGAGGTCCACTTTGATTTTGGAAGCCCAAGGGAGAACCCCGTGTCCAGCATCAGTGCCCACAGCTGCCCACAGCTGCCAAGTGCTGCGGTGGCCGAGCCGACATCGCCCCCAACTTGCATCGCAACTCAGACACCCACGTGGTGCTGCCCCCGGGGCTCCGCTGCGGCTTGCGGCAGCCAGTCAAGCAAGACACCAGAACGCAGCGTAGCAACTCACCACTCACCACTGCTACTCACCACAGCTACTCACCACACACACACACCACACACACACCACACACATACCACACACACACCAGAGCTACTCACCACACACACCACAGCTACTCACCACACACCACTCACCACAGCTACTCACCACACACCACTCACCACAGCTACTCACCACACACACCACTCACCACACACACACCAGAGCAACTCACCACACACCACTCACCACACACACCACAGCTACTCACCACACACCACTCACCACACACACCACAGCTACTCACCACACACACACCACTCACCACAGCTACTCACCACAAACACCACTCACCACACACACACACCAGAGCAACTCACCACACACCACTCACCACACACACACCAGAGCAACTCACCACACACCACTCACCACACACACACCAGAGCAACTCACCACACACCACTCACCACACACACCACAGCTACTCACCACACACACCACAGCTACTGACCACACACCACTCATCACACACACCACAGATACTCACCACACACAAACCACTCACCACACCACTCACCACAGCTACTCACCACAGCTACTCACCACACACACACCACTCACCACACACACACACCACTCACCACACACACACCACTCACCACACACACACCAGAGCAACTCGCCACACACCACTCACCACACACACCACTCACCACACACACCACACACACACCAGAGCAACACACCACTCACCACACACACCACAACAACTCACCACACACACACCACTCACCACACACCACTCACCACACACACCATACACACACCACACACACCATACACACACCACAGCTATTCACCAGCACACACCACAGCAACTCACCACTCCACGCACACCACAGAAACGAACCACTTACCAGCACACAGCAAGTAAAGAAACTCACCACCACCGCATCCCTCCACTCACCACACAGTCAAACATGGACCAGAGCACCCCCCCCCCCCCACTCTTCTCACCCGCGCTGGGGTTGTTGATGTTGTTGTTGATGATGTTGTTGTTGTTGATGTTGTTGTTGATGTTGGGGGGCCCCGCGTAGAGGAACCGCGCGAGGCTCCCGCACGCCGCGAGTCCCAGAAGCAGCGACGCGGAGCCCGCGGCCACGAACAGCGGCAGCGCGGCGGCGGCATTCCGCGGCGCCATCACCGTCACCACCACTCCTCACTCACTCACCACCACCACCCCTCACTCACTCACCACCACCACCCCTCACTCACTCACCACCACCACCCCTCACTCACTCACCACCACCACCCCTCACTCACTCACTCACCACCACGCGCTCCTCGCTCACCCGGAACCGCATCACGGCGGGGCCGTCACGTGGCCCCTCCCCCCTCCCTCGCCCCCTCCCCTGGCCCCTCCCTCGCCCCCTGCGGGAACTCCCCACGGGCACTGCCACACCACCACCGCCCCCTCCCCTGCCACACCACCGCCTCCCCTGCCACACCACCACCGCCCCCTCCCCTGCCACACCACCGCCTCCCCTGCCACACCACCACCGCCCCTCCCCTGCCACACCACCGCCTCCCCTGCCACACCACCGCCTCCCCTGCCACACCACCACCGCCCCTCCCCTGCCACACCACCGCCTCCCCTGCCACACCACCGCCTCCTCTGCCACACCACCACCGCCCCTCCCCTGCCACACCACCGCCCCTCCCCAGCCACACCACCGCCTCCCCTGCCACACCACCGCCTCCCCTCGACACACCACCACCGCCCCCTCCCCTGCCACACCACCGCCTCCCCTGCCACACCACCACCGCCCCTCCCCTGCCACACCACCGCCTCCCCTGCCACACCACCGCCTCCCCTGCCACACCACCACCGCCCCTCCCTGCCACACCACCGCCTCCCCTGCCACACCACCGCCTCCTCTGCCACACCACCACCGCCCCTCCCCTGCCACACCACCGCCCCTCCCCAGCCACACCACCGCCTCCCCTGCCACACCACCGCCTCCCCTCGACACACACCACCGCCCCCTCCCCTGCCACACCACCGCCTCCCCTGCCACACCACCGCCTCCCCTGCCACACCACCACCGCCCCTCCTCTGCCACACCACCGCCCCTCCCCAGCCACACACCGCCTCCCCTGCCACACCACCGCCTCCCCTGCCACACCACCACCGCCCCTCCCCTGCCACACCACCGCCTTCCCTGCCACACCACCGCCTCCCCTGCCACACCACCGCCTCCCCTGCCACACCACCGCCTCCCCTGCCACACACCACCGCCCTCCCCTGCCACACCACCCGCCCTCCCCTGCCACACCACCGCCTCCCCTGCCACACCACCGCCTCCCCTGCCACACCACCACCGCCCCTCCCCTGCCACACCACCGCCTCCCCTGCCACACCACCGCCTCCCCTGCCACACCTACCGCCTCCCCTGCCACACCACCGCCTCCCCTGCCACACCACCGCCTCCCCTGCCACACCACCACCGCCCCTCCCCTGCCACACCACCGCCTCCCCTGCCACACCACCGCCTCCCCTGCCACACCACCGCCTCCCCTGCCACACCACCACCGCCCCTCCCCTGCCACACCACCGCCTCCCCTGCCACACCACCGCCTCCCCTGCCACACTACCGCCTCCCCTGCCACACCACCACCGCCCCTCCCCTGCCACACCACCGCCTCCCCTGCCACACCACCGCCTCCCCTGCCACACCACCGCCTCCCCTGCCACACCACCGCCTCCCCTGCCACACCACCACCGCCCCTCCCCTGCCACACCACCGCCTCCCCTGCCACACCACCGCCTCCCCTGCCACACCACCACCGCCCCTCCCCAGCCACACCACCGCCTCCCCTGCCACACCACCGCCTCCCCTGCCACACCACCGCCTCCCCTCGACACATCCCGTCAGCCGCGAGGCCTCCCAAGTGCGCACCCCTCCTCCAGCAGCATTGGCTCGACACAAACTCTGGGCGGGTTCGTCATCCACCGTCTCATCAGCAGAGCCAGGCTCGCTTGAGCCGGTGCTGTGGGTGTACACTGCAGTATTACACAACGCAGAATAACCACGAGTTGTCCTGGTGGTGAATGTGGTGGTGGTGAATGTGCTGGTGGTGAATGTGGTGGTGGTGGTGAATGTGGTGGTGAATGTGCTGGTGGTGAATGTGGTGGTGAATGTGGTGGTGAATGTGGTGGTGGTTGTTGACCCCTGGTCAGGCGCGTCCACCCTCACCGCTCATCAGCCACCGCGCGAGCTGGGGGAGACGCTCCTCCAGCTCGCCGAAGTGAAGTCGATGGAACGTCCAACCAACGACACGGGGCTATGGAGCCCGTGCCAGATTCTATTCGTGGTTATAAAAGTTGGATGGTTTATACATTTTTGTGCGTTTACCGGTAACCGCATTGAGCTTGGGTCGTGGTTGGGCGGATTTACGACGACCAAAATGCTTGAGGCAATATTACTACAATCATCACGGTGGCAAGTCTCGACAAAGGGCAGCCCCCACTGCAGCAGATGTGGCAAGTTGACTTGTTTTAACTCGAGCAGTGAAGGCGCAGCACACGCCACTTCCATCTGCCAAGGTGCGCGGTTGTTGAAGCAATCGGACACGGTTCTCAGATCCACCCCACAATCTGCCGATTCCGTGTGGTGGGGTCAAGTGTGGTGGGGTCGAGTGTGGTGGGGTCAAGTGTGGTGGGGTCGAGTGTGGTGGGGTCAAGTGTGGTGGGGTCAAGTGTGGTGGGGTCAAGTGTGGTGGGGTCAAGTGTGGTGGGGTCAAGTGTGGTGGGGTCGAGTGTGGTGGGGTCAAGTGTGGTGGGGTCGAGTGTGGTGGGGTCGAGTGTGGTGGGGTCAAGTGTGGTGGGGTCGAGTGTGGTGGGGTCGAGTGTGGTGGGGTCGAGTGTGGTGGGGTCAAGTGTGGTGGGGTCGAGTGTGGTGGGGTCGAGTGTGGTGGGGTCAAGTGTGGTGGGGTCAAGTGTGGTGGGGTCGAGTGTGGTGGGGTCAAGTGTGGTGGGGTCGAGTGTGGTGGGGTCAAGTGTGGTGGGGTCGAGTGTGGTGGGGTCGAGTGTGGTGGGGTCGAGTGTGGTGGGGTCAAGTGTGGTGGGGTCGAGTGTGGTGGGGTCGAGTGTGGTGGGGTCAAGTGTGGTGGGGGTCGAGTGTGGTGGGGTCAAGTGTGGTGGGGTCGAGTGTGGTGGGGTCGAGTGTGGTGGGTCAAGTGTGTGGTGGGTGTTCGAGGTGTGGGTCAAGGTGGTCGGGGTTAGTAGTGGTGGGGTCGAGTGTGGTGGGGTCAAGTGTGGTGGGGTCAGAGTGTAGCGTGGGGTTCGAGTTGTGGGTGGGGGTCGAGTGTGGTGGGGCCAGTGGTGGTGGGGTCAAGTGTGGTGGGGTCAAGTGTGGGTGGGGTCAAGTGTGGTGGGGTCAAGTGTGGTGGGGTCGAGTGTGGTGGGGGTCGAGTGTGGTGGGTCGAGTGTGGTGGGGTCAAGTGTGGTGGGGTCAAGTGTGGTGGGGTCGAGTGTGGTGGGGTCGAGTGTGGTGGGGTCGAAGTGTGGTGGGGGTCAAGTGTGGTGGGGTCAAGTGTGGTGGGGTCAAGTGTGGTGGGGTCGAGTGTGGTGGGGTCGAAGTGTGGTGGGGTCGAGTGTGGTGGGGTCAAGTGTGGTGGGGTCGAGTGTGGTGGGGTCGAGTGTGGTGGGGTCAAGTGTGGTGGGGTCAAGTGTGGTGGGGTCAAGTGTGGTGGGGTCAAGTGTGGTGGGGTCGAGTGTGGTGGGGTCGAGTGTGGCGACACCCACCGCCGCCCCAAGACGGCGTCCAGCAATGTGCAGACCGCATATCCTCGAGCGGAAGGACATTTCGCAAAGTGCCGTGAAGAAGCAATGGCAGAGCTGCACTTTTGCCGCGACATGCAGTTGCTGTACGTGGGGGTGCCAATCGGGGCATTAATTCCTCGCTTAATTGGAATCGATTACCGTCTACCGATTTTAGGAGCCAGTCATCAATTTTGAAGGTGGTTATCGGGCCAACCCCACACAAATATAACTAATTAATGCAAAAACTATTTATTTACAGATTTTACAGCAGTGCAGCAGTTTTATACCCTTTAGGTCAGTTCACGAACTTTAAATCCATGAGAACTGTTCTGCTAGTCACAAGCCGAGAGGTTGACGACTCGCACATCACAACTGGCATCAGACCCGAGGGGTCTGAACGATTTCCCGACTGCCCAGTCCTCGAGCGACTTGACGACAACACAAAACCACGATCGATGTTGTGCAATAGCTTCAATTACCCTTTACCAACTATTTAAATTATCACCATCAAACCAAACAAACCACACCCCAGTAAGTAAAGACTTTTATCCACGTCCAAATTCCGTCGTCTGTCACACACATTACGATGAACTGCACACGTGACAATGCGTATTACATCACCCTCATCTGCCACACAGTGTGGCGTTTGTCCTTGTAGCCATGTCCCCAACACATCGCACAACCGACGCAGATGCCACGGAATCCCAGTGGTCTGCAGGGCGAGGTTTGTGTTGTGGGATGCCTCTATCGCCAATGTTTACACCGAGCCAACCACCACCCAGAGACAGACAATCTCCACGCAGACCATGTCATGGCGATGTTGAAAGAAAATAATTGGTCAAACTTTGGGTCCCTTACAGCAAGAAAATGCAATCTTTCAGATTTGCAATGTTACCAACCCCGGTTCTTTGACATCTGCGCTATGCACATTGTAGGTGGATGCATTAACACCTGGCAACCCAGAAGCATGATGACACTTAAGGTAGACACAGACGCAGCTTGACGCTTCAATAAACACGTCAGTTGAACGAGATCTTGTTGTTTTTACACGGACCCCTTCTACAGCCAAGGAAAACACTTAAGCAGGACTCACGGAGGCCCGATTTTTTCTGGAGGAATACGCAACGCAAATGTCCACGTGTAGACGTGGTGTCCACGTGGTGTGTGGTGTAGACGTGGTGTGTGGTGTAGACGTGGCGTGGACGTGGAGTGTGGTGTAGACGTGGAGTGTGGTGTGGACGTGGAGTGTGGTGTAGACGTGGCGTGGACTGTGGAGTAGACGTGATGTGTGGTGTGCACGTGGAGTGTGGTGTAGACGTGGCGTGGACGTGGAGTGTGGTGTGGACGTGGTGTGCACGTGTAGTGAGCATAGCGAGGGCGCAGCGTGCTGGAGAAGGCAGCCGAGGCGAGGGAGCCGCGGGCTTCACGACACAACCTCCTGTAGCGCCGCGGCGAGCTCGGGGAACTTGAAGCGGTACCCGCTCGCCAGGGTCCTCTGGGGGCTCACTCGCTGCCCCCGCAGCAGCAGGAGGCCGCGCTCGCGGCCCAGCGCCGCGTTCACGAGCCACGAGGGCATCGGCAGCAGCGCCGGGCGGCGCAGGGCCCGGCCCAGCTCCCGCGCGAAGTCGGCGTTGGTGACGGCGCCGGGCGCCACGGCGTTGAGCACGCCGCACACCGAGGGCGTCTCCAGGGCGTGCGCCACGATGCCCGCCAGGTCGTCCACGTGGACCCACGGGAAGGGCTGCGTGCCGCTCCCCATCGGGCCGCCCAGCCCCAGCCGGAAGGGCCACGACACGCGGCTCACGATGCCGCCGCCCTTGCCCAGCACCACGCCCGGCCGCACCACCACGTGTCGGACGGGGCTCGCCTGCGGGCCCCCCGGGCTCTCGGGGAGCGTCGCCGCGGCCTCCCACGCGGCCACGAGCCGCGCCCACAAGTCCGAGTCCCCGCCGGGGCTGTCCTCGGTGTAGCGCGCGGTGCGGCTCGGCCGGTAGTAGCCCACCCCGGTGACGAGCAGCCAGGTGCGAGGCCGCGGGCGCGCCGCCCACACGGCCCGGGCGAGCGCCGCCGTCGTCTCCACGCGGCTGCCGCGCAGCTCGGCGCTCAGCTCGGGGCTCCAGCGGCGCCGCGGGTCCCCGAGGGCGGGCAGCCCGGCCAGGTTGAGCGCCGCGTCGCACGGCGGCAGCCCCCGCGCCTCCAGCTGCCCCCAGGTGACGCGCCCCGAGCCGGGCGAGCGCGACACCAGCGTCACGGTGTGGCCGCGGCTGCCGAGCAGGCGGCACAGCGCAGAGCCCACGAAGCCAGAGCCGCCTCCCACGACCACCCTCATGGCTGGGGCGGGAGACGCCGTCGGGGAGGAGGAGACGGCGTGCCACGTGGGGGCTGAACAACAACAACGCGCGCCCCGGAACGTGGGGGGCGCGGGCACCGCCTCGCCTCACGGGGCCCCGGATCGTGAATGTCGAGGGCGGATCCATTCCTGCCGCAATCCCCGCGTCGATCCATTCCTCGCGAGGTCGAGCGGAGCGCCGATAGAGGTGGCGAGGGCGGACACCGGCAAGGGGGTCACCGTTAATGGGGTCACCGTCAAAGGGGTCAAAGGGATCACCGTCAATGGGGTCACCGTCAATGGGGTCATCGTTAATGGGGTCACCATCAATGGGGTCACCGTCAATGGGATCACCGTCAAGGGGGTCACCGTTAATGGGGTCACCGTCAATGGGATCACCGTCAAGGGGGTCACCGTTAATGGGATCACCGTCAAGGGGGTCACCGTTAATGGGGTCACCATCAATGGGGTCACCGTTAATTGGGTCACCATCAATGGGGTCACCGTCAATGGGGTCACCGTCAATGGGATCACTGTCAAGGGGGTCACCGTTAATGGGGTCACCATCAATGGGATCACCGTCAAGGGGGTCACCGTTAATGGGGTCACCATCAATGGGATCACCATCAATGGGATCACCGTCAAGGGGGTCACCGTTAATGGGGTCACCATCAATGGGGTCACCGTCAAGGGGTCACCGTTAATGGGGTCACCATCAATGGGGTCACCGTCAATGGGGTCACCGTCAATGGGTTCACTGTCAAGGGGGTCACCGTTAATGGGGTCACCATCAATGGGATCACCGTCAAGTGGGTCACCGTTAATGGGGTCACCGTTAATGGGGTCCTTCGTACACAAATTGAGATTTGATTTCGGTAGGAAGGGGCCCGATTTAAGTGGCAATCGCGGGTACACAGGGCGCGGTACTCAGCAGCGAGTCTCGGTTCGCGTTTCGCGAGGTACAGAAATAGGGAACCGGTCGAAAACAAAAAACCCCGTGACTGCAGTCTTAGGAGCATAACATGGAACTAAAAGTAATCTAACAAAGCAAACACAATCAGTCATCGGGGACATCTCAAAGCCAACCCTTGAGACGCACGGTCTTCACTGTTGAGTGTGTCACGGCTGACCAATGGATTCTCACAAGTATATTTGTGTTTATCTGAGAACAAGATTACTTTACGATTTAAAGCTTTCGTGACTGCAGGGATTCATCTTCTTGGTTCTTTCGGTAAAGTCACATAGAAGGGAAGTAATAAAATAATAAAAATAAAACATAATAAAATAATTCTCACGACGTTTCGGCCACAACGCAAGCAGCCGTCCTCAGGTGAAAACCAGGTCCGTCATTCAGACTCTGTCGCCTCGACGGACCTGGTTTTCACCTGAGGACGGCTGCTTGCGTTGTGGCCGAAACGTCGTGAGAATTATTTTATTATGTTTTATTTTTATTATTTTATTACTTCCCTTCTACGTGACTTTACCGAAAGAACCAAGAAGAAGATTACTTTACTGTGAGGCGTGGTGGTGGTGGCGGTGGTGTTCACTGCGTGGTGGTGTTCACTGCGTGGTGGTGGTGTTCACTGCGTGGTGGCGGTGTTCACTGCGTGGTGGTGGTGTTCACTGCGTGGTGGTGTTCACTGCGTGGTGGTGGTGTTCACTGCGTGGTGGTGGTGTTCACTGCGTGGTGGTGGTGTTCACTGCGTGGTGGTGGTGTTCACTGCGTGGTGGTGGTGTTCACTGCGTGGTGGTGGTGTTCACTGCGTGGTGGTGTTCACTGCGTGGTGGTGGTGTTCACTGCGTGGTGGTGGTGTTCACTGCGTGGTGGTGGTGTTCACTGCGTGGTGGTGTTCACTGCGTGGTGGTGTTCACTGCGTGGTGGCGGTGTTCACTGCGTGGTGGTGGTGGTGTTCACTGCGTGGTGGTGGTGGTGGTGTTCACTGCGTGGTGGTGTTCACTGCGTGGTGGCGGTGTTCACTGCGTGGTGGTGGTGGTGTTCACTGCGTGGTGGTGTTGGTGGTGTTCACTGCGTGGTGGGTGTTCACTGCGTGGTGGCGGTGTTCACTGCGTGGTGGTGGTGGTGTTCACTGCGTGGTGGGGTGGTGGTGTTCACTGCGTGGTGGTGTTCACTGCGTGGTGGCGGTGTTCACTGCGTGGTGGTGGTGGTGTTCACTGCGTGGTGGTGGTGGTGTTCACTGTGTGGTGGTGTTCACTGCGTGGTGGTGTTCACTGCGTGGTGGCGGTGTTCACTGCGTGGTGGCGGTGTTCACTGCGTGGTGGTGGTGGTGTTCACTGCGTGGTGGCGGTGTTCACTACGTGGTGGTGGTGGTGTTCACTGCGTGGTGGCGGTGTTCACTGCGTGGTGGTGGTGGTGTTCACTGCGTGGTGGCGGTGTTCACTGCGTGGTGGTGGTGGTGTTCACTGCGTGGTGGCGGTGTTCACTGCGTGGTGGTGGTGGTGTTCACTGCGTGGTGGTGGTGTTCACTGCGTGGTGGTGGTGTTCACTGCGTGGTGGTGGTGTTCACTGCGTGGTGGCGGTGTTCACTGCGTGGTGGTGTTCACTGCGTGGTGGTGGTGTTCACTGCGTGGTGGTGGTGTTCACTGCGTGGTGGTGGTGTTCACTGCGTGGTGGTGGTGTTCACTGCGTGGTGGTGGTGTTCACTGCGTGGTGGTGGTGTTCACTGCGTGGTGGTGGTGTTCACTGCGTGGTGGTGGTGTTCACTGCGTGGTGGTGGTGTTCACTGCGTGGTGGTGGTGTTCACTGCGTGGTGGTGGTGGTGTTCACTGCGTGGTGGTGGTGGTGTTCACTGCGTGGTGGTGGTGGTGTTCACTGCGTGGTGGTGGTGGTGTTCACTGCGTGGTGGTGGTGGTGTTCACTGCGTGGTGGTGGTGTTCACTGCGTGGTGGTGGTGTTCACTGCGTGGTGGTGGTGTTCACTGCGTGGTGGTGGTGTTCACTGCGTGGTGGTGGTGTTCACTGCGTGGTGGTGGTGTTCACTGCGTGGTGGTGGTGTTCACTGCGTGGTGGTGGTGTTCACTGCGTGGTGGTGGTGTTCACTGCGTGGTGGTGGTGTTCACTGCGTGGTGGTGGTGTTCACTGCGTGGTGGTGGTGTTCACTGCGTGGTGGTGGTGGTGTTCACTGCGTGGTGGTGGTGGTGTCCACTGCGTGGTGGTGTTCACTGCGTGGTGGTGGTGTTCACTGCGTGGTGGTGGTGGTCACTGCGTGGTGGTGGTGGTCACTGCGTGGTGGTGGTGGTTGTGGTGGTGGTGGTGTTCACTGCATGGTGGACGCTGCCCCCTGCTGCTCATTGAGTCGCCAGCCAGCCCGGCTGCGTGGGGCTCTCTCTGCCTGCGGCTTCTGGGCGCGTCTTGTTGAGACTTCACAAGAAATCCGATAAGCGAGGAAGCGCTTCTTCACAGATGTCCACGAGGGGCGGGGCATTCGACGCCTTTGGCGTTCACGTGTATCTGTATATGTCTTACGATTGGACTTTATCAGTATCGGTGATCGCATACAAAAATAAACGATACGAGATATCGGTTTGCGGTTGTACCTCCCATAGAAATTAATTTTAAAAGACATTTAATTGAGCGCCACAAACACGGCATGACGTCATTATACGAATGCCGCCACTTAGAGCTCATGTTGTTGATGACGTCATCGCGCTGTTTTCATTGCCGCGAGACCGGATGACGTCCCATGCGTAATTGACGTCATCGCGTAGCGCCGCGCGATGTTGCAGGCGGGCGTCACGCGCTGGGAGGCTGCGGCGCAAGGCGGGAACGCGAGTTCACGGAGCTACGCGGTGACGTCACGACGTAGTCGTACGCGGTGACGTCACGACGGAGCGGGGAGCGTTCGGAGCCGGGCGGGACTCGGCGCAGCGGGGCCGGCGAGGCGCCATGGAGCTATTCCAGTCGGACGGGGACTTCATCGTCCAGCAGGAGGAGAGCGCCCTGTGGTGCAGCCGCGTGAACGGGCGTCTGAGCGCGCGACCCGGTGAGGTGATCCACCACAGAGACACTCCACCACAGAGACACTCCATCACAGAGACACTCCGCCACAGAGACACTCCTCCACAGAGACACTCCATCACAGAGACACTCCATCACAGAGACACTCCATCACAGAGACACTCCACCACAGAGACACTCCTCCACAGAGACACTCCAACACAGAGACACTCCATCACAGAGACACTTTATCACAGAGACACTCCGCCACAGAGACACTCCTCCACAGAGACACTCCATCACAGAGACACTCCACCACAGAGACACTCCATCAGAGAGACACTCCACCACAGAAACACTCCACCAGAGAGACACTCCACCACAGAGACACTCCGCCACAGAGACACTCCATCACAGAGACACTCCATCACAGAGACACTCCACGACAGAGACACTCCATCAGAGAGACACTCCACCACAGAGACACTCCACCAGAGAGACACTCCACCAGAGAGACACTCCACCACAGAGACACTCCACCACAGAGACACTCCACCACAGAGACACTCCGCCACAGAGACACTCCTCCACAGAGACACTCCGCCACAGAGACACTCCATCACAGAGACACTCCGCCACAGAGACATTCCGCCACAGAGACACTCCGCCACAGAGACACTCCATCACAGAGACACTCCATCACAGAGACACTCCGCCACAGAGACACTCCGCCACAGAGACACTCCATCACAGAGACACTCCGCCACAGAGACACACCTCCACAGAGACACTCCACCACAGAGACACTCCACCACAGAGACACTCCGCCACAGAGACACTCCATCACAGAGACACTCCACCACAGAGACACTCCGCCACAGAGACACTCCATCAGAGAGACACTCCATCAGAGAGACACTCCGCCACAAAGACACTCCTCCACAGAGACACTCCGCCACAGAGACACTCCATCACAGAGACACTCCGCCACAGAGACACTCCATCACAGAGACACTCCGCCACAGAGACACTCCATCACAGAGACACTCCGCCACAGAGACACTCCGCCACAGAGACACTCCTCCACAGAGACACTCCATCACAGAGACACTCCTCCACAGAGACACCACCCCACAGAGACACTCCATCACAGAGACACTCCGCCACAGAGACACTCCATCACAGAGACACTCCTCCACAGAGACACTCCATCACAGAGACACTCCGCCACAGAGACACTCCACCACAGAGACACTCCACCACAGAGACACTCCATCACAGAGACACTTCGCCACAGAGATACAAACCCACACTGACACAAACCCACAGACACAATAGCCGCCGGGGGTGACATCATCACCACGGCGCTTGTACCATGCTTGGTGCACTTTGAGGCCACGTGAAGGTAACAGACCCAGGTGCCATTGGCTCAGTGGCTGATGCACCAACTGTGCTCCCCACTGTGCCAACTTGCTTCGTTTCATCCGCCCGACGCTCCGCTTGTTGTTGTGAGCGTCGCTCCTTCGTCCTCCGTTGTTGCTGGAGAGCGACTGCCTCCAACTTCGTAGGAGCAGCGTCCTTCACGAGCTTCCTGCACAGAGGCCGATCTTGACACCGCTCGTACCGGGCATCAGTTAAACCAACCATCCCCACAAGCTTCTGTGCCATATCAGCCCATCTCTTCTCTATCCAGTACCGCGCCCGTTTAGCCCATCTATCCAGACAGAAGCTGCTTGGGCATCCGATCGCTGGTTATTGAGCGTGGATTGGGATGAAGAATCAGAATCTTTCAGAATCAGAATCTTTCAGAATCAGAATCTTTATTTATCCTGGAGGAATCCGATGAGCCATGAAGCTATATTTCACAGGTGTCCAGTAGGGGCGGGCTGAGATTAAGAGGCGAGTGAGAGCAGAGTGGCAGAGCCCTCTTGTAAAATTGAACTTGGTAATGAGAAGCAACCTAGCAATGTGGCTGAAGAGGAACGTCTTCAATCCGTGTGTGGTACTGGCCGCTCTTGTTGTGGCTCGGCTATACACAGGAGATGACCATGCGGTTCACGTGGCACAGAGCGACGACACACGAGGAACGGACCGGGTGTCGAACCTGGCTCCTGCTTGGGCAGGGACAGAATTAGGGGAACGTTATACACAGCCAGTGCAGTGATTGTATGGTCGGAGAGGATCCATTAAGCTGATTTAAGGAGCACAGTAATTTACTGGAATCAGACGGTTTGTCCATGCTGCTGACACAATCAATGGTGAAGGCTTACACTGAGATCCGTCTGCTCTCAAGCATTCAGTGTGGAGCCAGCGACTGCTGCTGCCCATCGCATAGCCCAGTGGGGACAACCTCAGAACCCAGCAGGGCCCATCCCAGAGCCCAGTGGGACCAATCCCAGAGACAAGCAGGCCAATCCCATAGCCCAGCAGGGCCCATCGGGGTCCAAATATCATTTATCCATGGGGGCATGACTACGGATAACCCTGGATATTTGTAAGAATTTGCCGAATAACTACATTTATCCGTGGTCTGGACCTCGGCTAATTTGATGGGCATGCCTCCCAGATAGTTGGAAGGGAAAACCAGGTTTTTGCCGACCCCTGACAAGCGAATTCAAGGAAAATTGGTAAAGGCACAGCCCTGCAATTGCTTGCTCATGCCACTGCTGGCAGAAGGGTGTCCACTATAGGAAACTCTAGAGAGCCCCTCTAGGGTTGTTTGTTGTTGCCTACTCTTGCTAGACGTCTTGAAAGAGGTGGGCGTACCCACACTTTACCCCACCGTACATGACGTGCCGAATGACTAAGAAACCTACTCCATTATTTCAACTGCCTTGCCGGGAGATAAAAACGGCAACCTCTGGATTGCAAGTCCAGTGTGCCAATCATTACATCATGGCAGCATCCCAATCATAATTAGTTGTATAATAGAAAATATAAATTTTATACACAACAAAAATAAATCACAATTTTACTACGAACATATCTGGGAATGGCCCTTCTTGGGAATCGGCTCGTGAGGTCCATAGATTTGCGGATGTGTGTGTATTTGTTTTTCATTCTGTACATTAGGCACAAAGCTGGGCCAAGCCAAAGGCAACATTCACAAACATATCCGCGTGCGCACAAAGTGGCCCAGACTTGCTCCGCTCGTGGCTGTGGGAGACTCCGCTTCGTTGTGGCTGTTCAAGCTCCAGAGTGCTGCACCACGGGGTCAGGGCCACAGCGTGGCCTCGCTCGCATGAGCAGATGCCTGGGCTGATGAGTACAAGTCGGCATGTGTACTCAAACCCGTGGTAGCACTGCTTCGTGCTTGTTGCCTGCTCTTAACATATATGGATTTCCATAGCAATACCGTACTAATAATTTATCATTAGAGACCAGTCATTATGTGCTCACAAATATATGTACGCATTCATAATTAAATGGAAATTACGTGACATTTTTTGGAATACTTTACACCAATGCAGCAAATGACAAGCCCAGGCTTGCTCTGTTTATTATGATGGTCCTCGTGTGTCGTAGCTGCGGATGTCTCTCCACTGTAGTGTTACGAGCGTTTATTAGAGTCCACTATAAATCCCAGCAGAGTGGATTAAGTGCAGCGTATGAACCGAGTCCCAACTAAACACGTGCAATGTCCATCCCGGTTCAAATTTTGAAAATAGATAAATTACGCATAAATTACTTCCACAGCAATTATTGCCGAGGAGCCGGGTGCCGAGTCGCCTCGTGCCACACAGGGACAGCTACCAATAGGGGGGATCTGCGCTCCGAGACATTTCACTACGTGGTAGGTAGAGCGCCATAGACACGCATGATCGTTCAAGTAGCGAGGAGCCCCGCGAGGCGGTTGAACGTTTCCTTGATGTGTGACAAGTGCGCCGGGTGAGTTGAGACGATACTCATGCGGTGGGTTGAGACGATACTCATGCGGTGGTGGTGGTGGTGGTGACGCTGCCTGCAGGCTCAGATCTGCTCAACGCATGGAACCCGGTGTGCCTCGGGGAAGTGGAGGGAGTCATCGGCAAGATCAAGCTGCACCCCGGTAGGTCGCGCAGTGCAGCTTGTGCCTCCACACGGCACACGAAGGAAGAAAACATCGCCGCGTTCGAAACGAGTAGGCCGTTGCGTGCCGGCGTCACATTCCAAATTTTGCTGCATATGAAACGTACCCGCCAATTACTCAATTGGGATTTGCACAGCATTTACCGCCCCCTACTGGCAGACTGTTGCCTACTTGCAAAGCCAGCTGCTACTTTGCCACATTGTGCTGTGGAGGGACAGCTGCCCCTGGGGGTGCTCTTGTAAATGTATGCGATAAGATGGGATGCAAGTCGGCTATTGCGTGTAAAGTGGTGTGTGATGCCCGGTGGCAAGGAGGGCGCTCTAGCCAGATGAGCCACGGTGGTGAGAGTTGTTGTCACACAGCGGCATGCCACGGCACGTGAGCCGCGGCACAATGGAGCTTGGCGCGGTGCCACGGCGACACGGCGGAGCGACGCGCCCAGGCACTGCATGGCTCACTTCACGCTTGATTATAAACAGGCATTCGATTTTATTACTAAAATTTTAACACACCTGCTGAGCACAGTAGCCCCAAAGGCCCAAATTATCAACCGGCCAGCGACACACGGCACCGTAAAAATTGTGATCGATATACGTTTATTTAATTTGGAAAAGTTGTAAAAACAGTGGGAGGGAATTCCGATCTGGAGAAATGTGAGGGAGGAAGCAGAAAGATAAGTGTTGCGATCTGCAGTGTGGTGCTATCGCTGAGCTCCATTATATCTGAAGCTGCACATATGGTTTATTTTCATCGGTCTATTGTAGGATTTTTTTACATTAAGTTCTGGCAAAAGGTTTCGTGTGAATACTTTTTGTGTTTGCTCCTCGTTGACTTGCACGTTCCCACCCCGTGATGTCCTTCAGCTGCCGCCACTGCCGCGGGTCTCGGGCTGTGGACGTCCACGTAACAGAGCTCCTTGGCTCAGTGGGCCTCGCCGTTAAGATAATAATGTCTGGGGAATAATTATTTCGGATTTATAGACGCTTTGGCCCGAAAGGGGAAACCTTGCTTCTTCGATGCCTCCTTAGCCAGATTAGTAACAGCCTAATTAGCCAGATTAGCAACGGCCAATTGTGATGCTGCAACATGCAACGCCTCCACCTTGTGTAGGATGTTGCATGCAACCGACAGTAAACCCTGCAAGGTAACCCAGCGTCTCCTCGCCCGCGTCCCTGATTCTGGTGTCTCCCCCATTTATTTCCCTAAATCGTCATCAAAAGCCTCCCCAGAGTTCATGGGCCCAGACATTTCACTTGCCGTTACCGACTGACACACTAACAGGGGGTTATATTTGTAAAGATCTCTAACGGGTACCTGCTGTGGCTGAGTAATACCATGACAATGAACATCACAATTGAGCTGAATTCTGTTGGCTATGTAAAGAAATTGGTTTTACTAAAATGAAGAATCAACCCAAACGCTCAACCCAACCAAACAGTCCACGGTTCTCCTCTGCCGACTGGTGCACTTCTGGGTCTGGCAGAGCAGACTGATGCGTTGCCACCAATATAACTTTTGATCACTTTTTCCTTGTGGCTAAATATATTTTTGGTTCCACTTCCTTATATCCTGCCAGATATCAAACGGAGAGCAAATGTTGGTTGGAAAACCAACAAAACACGTGCGCCTAAAGAAGACGTCCCTAAAGGGAATTCTGATCCAGTCAATCAGGGGGCGCATGACGTGAGTCACGTGACCTTCAGTAACGATGGGCCGACACCACGGAGCATTCCGATTGGTTGTCGGTGACGGACGGACAGGAGAAGGACAGTAGCATTTTATTATAAAGTAAGCCATGTTCAATTGTTCATCTTCATGAAGAGCACGTGACCCTGTGCAGCCAATCATAGCGTGTGTTGCTCGTGCATCAGCAACATTGTTCCACCCTGGTTTGTTCGATGTTGAGTTTTTCAGTCCAGAGGGCAGCTTTATTTCCCCAGTGTTGCACCCTTTGTTGAACAGAGAACCCAGATGGCAAAATTGTTGCAAAAATTGCATAAAGATGTATCCGATTACATCCACCCTGAATGCAGGAATTTAATTATTCTAAGCGGTACATTTCAAACAAAGTTATAATTTGCAGCAACAGGTGCGCCATTATTTATGCAGCCTATACCTATTAAATCTGTGACTGACTCGAAAAGGCCATGATAGCAGAGAGAGCCCATGGTAAACAGAACAGCGCTGTTGTCAGCGACATTATAGCAAGAGATGTGCGGCATTTATCGGCGTCAGCGTGAGCCCTGCCTTCCCGGTGCTGGGGTCCACAGCTCGCCACCACGCCCAGCTGCCATACCCACGCCATGTCACGGCACTTGCAGTAAAGCGCATCACACGCACACTAGCGGCGGCCCTCTTGGACCATCGACAGCCCACTTCTATTGCTGTTCCGCTGCAGGTGATACCATTGACATGTAAAAGCATCCAATCCTCTTTTGTAACTACAGATACGCAGGCGATGACTAACCGAGTGATTACAGCACCAGGTTAGTGTTACACAATACTGTGAAGGCGACTGTAATGATTAGCCACGAAGCACTGTGAAAAAACTATGTTTGACCTCAAAATATCCTGTTAGGTGACCGGCAGGGTGTGCTTGACGGGTGGCAGTGGAGGGAGGATGCGGAACGTGCATCTTGCTCCTCACTGGATGCTGGAAGGGACGGGGTAGATGGGCTGAATGACCGGCCAGGTGCTGCGTAACCTTCTCAACACCCACAGGGACAGCTACCGCTGGGGGCGCCCATTTAGACGTGTTGAGATGCGACGTGAGTCGCTCATCGTGTGTAAAAATCTCCTCGGACGCATCGGAGTAAAGTAGGGCGCTCCTGTATAAGCCCAATTGATTAATTTGCAGATAATTTTATTCAGCATTGGGATGTTTTGGCCAATAACACAATGTATGTTTCTTAGCTATGGGAGGAAACCAGAGAACCCGGAGGAAACCCAGAACATGCAATCTCCACCCAGAGAGGCACCCAGGTTGGGACTCGAATCGAGGGACTTCTTGCTGTGAGGCCACGCGAGTGTCGCCACTGCACCGCCACCCGAGAGAGCCGGGCCTCGGAGCCGGGCCTCGGAGCCGGGCCTCGGGGCCGGGCCTCGGGGCTTGCATAATGCGCGCGAGCCGCACGCCCCCACACGCGCGCGGCCTTTGCGTTTTAAATAACGTGGGGAAGGAGCCGTGGTGCCGGAGCAGCGGAGGAGCCTGCCTGACAGGTCCTCGCGGGCAGTGGAAAAACAGCGCGGCGTTTAAATATTGATGCACGGGTATCGCTTGCGCCCCCCGAGCGGGGAGGGCGTGGGTGACCTGGCGACGGCCGTCGCACAGCCCTGCGAGGAGGGCGGCTTGAAGCGGTGCAAGGGAAGAAGCGGAAAGAGAAGTGTGGTGAGTGAGTGAATAAGTGAGAGAATGAGCGTGTGGCTGACTGGGTGGATGAGGAAGTGGGGGGTTGTGACATGCATGGTGATGGTTGGACACACAGTGGATGAGATGAAACGGTCAGCCTGGTAGACACAGTCCTCGACACGTGTGGAGGAATCGATGGGTGAAGCTGCGGTCCCCAGCTGGGCCCCACGTGGCCCTTCCGGCCGTGTAGCTGCCGGGCTCGTTGGGGCCCCGTGTGGGCGTCTCGCTCCGCTCACGGGGACCACACCGGCTGCGGTGGGAGCGTCGTGCTCGCCCCGTCCCGCCTTGCACGCTTCAACTTCCTCCACCCCCCCATCGTGCCCCTCGTGTCCTCCACCTCCTCCTAAACTCTCATCGCCGAACACGACAACATCGTTAGTAACGATCTTGTACATTTGGTATTCCCGCCGTTCCTTTAGCGCGAGGCTATCACTGGCGGTGTTGTGTTTCACGGTCTCCGATTGTGGTGATGTTGCCGTGTGTCATCTCAAATGTGTCATTTGGCGGTAATTTTTCGAATTGGAAAAATGTGGACCTGTGACGCCGACAAAAATGTCCAACTTTTTTCAATTGACATCACAGAACCTAAAACGTCCGCTGTGGAACCGACGGCGCGTAATTATGGTTAACACACCAGCAAGAATAACCAGGCTGGCCCGCTGGATTCTAACCGGTAACAAACGGCGAGCGTGCTACCGCCGAGCCGTGTCACCGCCCCACAGACAGTGTTACATTCGCTTTATATTATTAGAATTATAGATTTTTTCCTTTGTTATCTTTGTGTTATTATAAATAAAGTTAACAATAATCTTGTTACCCAGTGTACAAAATGCCGCCGAATTTCATCAGTGAGCGTTGTTCCTGGCACGCCGGGCAGAAGTGGGGCAGCGCCGACTGCCGTCCCTTGTTGTTTGCTCTGCTGCTGCTGAAATAGATCTCGCAAAAACATCACTCTCCAAGGAGCAATTAAACGGTCGAGATGCTCGGTGTCTTCGTCGCGTAGCGCGCGCGTGGCTTCAGGCGTGCGCGCGTGGCGCTGTTCCCCGTCGCAGACCTCCACTGGCATCTGCTGCTGATTCGACAGAAGGAGCTGGTGGGGGTGCTTCCCGGGGGCCATGAGGTCTACAAGGTGTCCCGCATCGCATGCCTGCCGCTCAGCGCCGCCGATCCCTGCGAGATGGAGCTTCAGGTGGATACTGCTGCCTCACCACCACCCCTCTCACCCCACATTCACCCAGCAACCACCACCATCTTGTGAGATGTGATTTGCATGAATTACGTCGCTCTGTACAAATAAAACATGAACGGCCGACTCGTCCGCCGATGGAGATCGTACTTTCATTCACCCGTCATTTCACCACCAGGAAAGACACAACGGTAATCGTTGCTGCTGCTGTGTTCTAACTTCCTGTAGCCGTGCAAGAAGCATCACTTTGGCATTCCGAAGGGAGATAAGGTTGCCTCTGCAGTTGAGGACAAGTTCCTGCTGAAAACTTTAAACCACTTAAAGTCCAACGTTGCGGCTCCCATCAAGAAAAAGGTGAGAGGCAACGGCCGTGGGTTTGAGAGGCACTGTCCGTGGGTTTGAGAGGCAACGGCCATGGGTTTGAGAGGCACTGGCCGTGGGAACCAGAAATGGTAGAAAGATTTTTTTTTGTTTAACGGAACATCTTTGTTGAATAAATCAAGCGTGTATGCAAATGCATGCTGGGTACGACACATCCGGCACAATGCAGCCGCGGATGGAGGCTGTTCTGCTGTACCGTGTTGCCCCGGTTAGTCATAGCCGTGTAGGCTGTGGTGTGCAGTGCTATGCAAGCTGGCAGTCTGTGCCGCGATGTGCAGTGGAGGTTGTCTGTGATGGGTGGTGCCAGTGGAGGCTCACTAAGATGTGCAGTGCTGTGGAGTAGAGGTTGCTGTGATGTGAAGTGCTGTGCAGTTCTGTCCTTGCGTATGATGGCAATATGTTTATGAGCTAAAAGCGAATGTCATGGTCTGCTATCCACAACGAGAGGGCTTCAGGAGAGAGTTTGTGTAATTCTGCTACTCCGTAGAAGGAGCGCAGACCAGTGGTTTACTTTATTGTCCAGAGTTTGGGTTGCATGCTCACAATTGCACTGCTGTGGCTTGTGTCTGGCTTGCAGCAGCAACTCTGTGTGATGTGCACTGCCGTGTAGTAGGGTCTGGTTGAGATGTCCAGTCCGATGGAGGCTGGTCGTGGCGTGTGACGTTATTTGCTGGTGCTTCCCCCGCTCAGACCCAGAAGGATGCGTCAGGCCGGGATCGTCTGGAGCGCCGGCTGTTGGAAGAGCTGGTGAAGATGTTCACAGACTCGGACTCCTTCTTCTTCTCACCGACGTTTGACCTCACCAGCAGCGTGCAGAGGCAGCGCTCCTGCCAGCGCTCCAAGCCGCTCGCGTGGCAGGAGGTGACGAGCGTTAGAACAGCCATGCCGACACTAAGACTGATGACGGTGTCTGAAAGCTAAAGGTATCTAAGACGCTGTATGGAGCATATCACCGAAAAGATAACAAAACCAATAATCAGCTTAATAAATAAGTGGAAAATACCACAGAAATGTGGTCAAGCATGGTTGACAGACTGATTCTCCACACACGAGCCACCACCACCGATTGACCTAGGCTCAGAGTGATGTCAAATACAGCAGTAGACAGTGTAGTTACGTGCGTGCGTGTGCGCGTATGCCTAGTGGAGCGGTAGAGGTTAGCGTGCTCCATTTCGAATCTGGCCACCCAAGTTCAATTCCCGCTCACGGCCACCAACACCGGTGACGATTATCTGAACCGGTCCTCTGCCTGCCAAAGGTCAACACGACCTCAAATGAGTACTTGGTGCTGTGTGTAAACATCGCCAATGGGGAGGCAGAGGCGGTCGGGCGTGGTGCAGGCCACTCACCCCCTCGTGTTCCACAGTGCCGCCCTTCATAGGTGCTACTCGCTGACAGCACTTTCCCCAAAAGTTTGTTAAGGCTACACGGTGGATCTTTGTCTTTGTCCAGTGCGATGATCGCTTCTTCTGGAACAAGCTCATGCTGCAGGACCTCATCGACTCGCAGGTGAGCCCTGCCCACCACCACGCTGCAGCTGCTCGCCGGGGGGCCCCCAACAGCCTTGGCCACGACGACCTCCGCCCCCCCTCCGCCCCCCCCCCCCCCTCTGCCTCCCCCCCCTCCGGCTCCCCCCCCCTCCGGCCTCCCCCTCCGGTCCCGCTCAGGGGACTCTGCTGATCATGTTTTGGTTTTGGCCCTTTTGAGCTCACAAATAGTTTTTGTTATTTTTATGCAGTTGGGTCAATTTATATTTTCTCAAATATCTAAAAAGGTTTTATTGACACAACCAAATATAAAAAACGAATTATATAAAGTGCTACCACTGTCAACAATTAAGATGTATCAATGTGGCATGGAATACTGTGCTAGCTGCAGTGAATGTTCAGCATTTACATCTGTATTGTACCGTTTTAGCTTTGTACCACGTGACCAGGCTTAGTGCAATTCCTACCTTTGACCCGGCACCATGGAGGTGGGGTTGATGGATCGTGCTCCGGTGTGAGGGGTTTTTGAAAGAATGTTGAAGGAGCCAAGCTTTGTTACTGCAATTGTATTTAATATCGATTATGTTTGTGCACTATTTTCGATTTCTTCTGAAACCTATTTGTTTTTGCTCCGATTTAATTCAGCTTCTTTGTTGTGTTTGCTTCTTACGCGATTGCTTTTGTGGTTTCGGTGACCCAGGTCTCTCTTGCAAATGCGACTCTATCCTGGTCTATGCAGTTCTCACCTGGTGAAGCAAAATCAACTTGCAATTGGATGGCAGGGAGGTGCCCTTGCACCTCGCAGCAAGGAGGGCTTGGGTTCGATTCCTGACTTGGGTGACTTTCTCTATGGAGTTTGTTTGTCCTGCCCCTGTTTTGCATGGGTTTCCACCAGGTCCTCCCAGTGTTCCCTCCCCTTAACTAATAAACGTACAATGTCGGTCACAATTAAAATTTGCGAAAATTACTCACAAATGTATCACACGGCTGAGTCGCGTCATGCCGCACAGAGGCTGCCAATAGGGGGACCTGCGCTCTCAGACACTTCATTTCGTGACGGACAGAGCGCGTTACGTACGCATGTTCGTCCATCGGAGACACCAGTGTTTTGCATGATGGGGCAAGCCACACACGCCTTGGCTGACTTAAAGTCGAGGCTAATTTAATTTGCAGCGATTGAGTTTCGGTGAACCGGATGCTGCCGTCACATTCCCAGGACGAGCGGGCGAACTTCTGGATCGTGCCGGTGATCCAGGGGTTTGTGCAGATCGAGAAGCTTGTGGTGAAGTATGGGGACTCTTCGGACGACGAGCGAAGCAGCCCCGAGAGCCCGCCCACGGAAGCCTCGACCGAGGCCCCCCACCCCGAGTTTCTTGTCGCCCTCATCTCCCGGCGCAGCCGTCACCGCGCAGGTCTCACGGGCCGCCACGCGGCACGCACGCACGCGGCACGCACGCACGCACAGGCGGGCACGTGCACAGGCGGGCACGTGCACAGGCGGGCACGTGCACAGGCGGGCACGTGCACAGGCGGGCACGTGCACAGGCGGGCACGTGCACAGGCGGGCACGTGCACAGGCGGGCACGTGCACAGGCGGGCACGTGCACAGGCGGGCACGTGCACAGGCGGGCACGTGCACAGGCGGGCACGTGCACAGGCGGGCACGTGCACAGGCGGGCACGTGCATAGGCGGGCACGTGCACAGGCGGGCACGTGGCATGCACACGGCAGGCCCATGGGTGGGCAGTGGGGGGGTATGCGAACAGCTTGATGGACAAACAGGTGGGCAGGTGGACAGCCTGGCCAAAGTTATTTTTTTTACTTTCTGGAGAATGTAAATGGCGGTCACGTGAACCCATGCATGCAGCACGCGCATACACAGATAATAACGGATCCCCAATCACTGTTTGATTCAGGCAATGTTGGCAAAATAGATTAGGTCTCTGGATTTTTCGACATTTTCTGTCACGTTACTTCCAGGGGGTTTTACACAGCGGACCAAGAACGACAATTCACCACAAATGGGGTGGGGGTGGGGGGTGTTGTCACAGGCATGAGGTACAAGCGGCGTGGGGTGGACAGGGACGGCCACGTCGCCAACTTTGTGGAGACGGAGCAGCTGATCCACATTCACACGCACACGCTGTCCTTCGTGCAAACGCGCGGCTCGGTGCCCGTCTACTGGAGCCAGGCTGGGTACACCTACAACCCCAGGCCACAGCTGACCAAAGGTGAGAGACTCATCTCGCTCGCCCGGTGCTCAGCGCCCAGCCAACACGCTCCGGCGCTCTCTGCTCGCTCCCAGCGGGACAATGAGCAAGCGGAATATGCCAACTATTTTGACTGATTGCCATCGACAAAAATATAAACAAGTAAAAACATGTTTTTGATGCTGGTAACCACATCCGCTGTTGTATTCACCTACTGTAAACCTGTTTCTCCACATACATGGCTAAGCCAGTTTAGAATTGCTATATATGACGGAAGTAATTTTTATTTTCATTACCAATAAATGCTTGCTTTGTGATAAATGCATGTGTGGAAATACCCACATCAAAGTTTTCACCAAAGGATCTGCGAGGTTTGTTGCTGTTACTGGTGGTGAGAGTATTTGGTATGAGTGTGATGTGGTAACTGGTAAAGGGTAGCTGTGCATGGCAGCGTGACGCAGCGGTAACACTCGTGCCTCACGGCAATAAGGGCCTGGATTGGATTCCTGACTCGGATGCCTCTGTGTGCGGAGTTTGTATGATCTCCCCCTGTACTACAGAGTGAGTGGAGTTTGTATGATCTCCCCCTGTCCTACAGAGTGTGAGAAGTTTGTATGATCTCCCCCTGTCCTACAGAGTGAGTGGAGTTTGTGTGATTTCCCCCTGTCCTACAGAGTGAGTGGAGTTTGTGTGATCTCCCCCTGTCCTGCTTGGGTTTCCTCCCGGTTCTCCAGGTTCCTCCCGTAGGTGAAACAACCAAACAATGTCACCGCTATTGGACTAACATTGCAAAGCTGAAAAGTCACTTGTAGATTACTCGGCTGGTTTCACACCAAAGCAACATTACCAACAACATATTGATGGTCTGGTGAGATGCGTGGTGGAGGTGACGGGTGCTACCCCATGTTCTTCCAGGTGACAAGGACACCAGGGATGCGTTTGAATTGCACTTTAACAAGCAGCTCGAGATCTACCAAAGGCAGGTGTGTATTATATATATATATTTTAAGTTACCTGTGTTTGACTGACAGCACACTTTGCTCCAGTTTTTGCTGCTAGTGTGATATATTTTTGGTTGAGGCCAGGTAATGATCTGGGAAATGTTTTGTCATGAAACCCTCCACCACTCTACAAAGCCAGACAAATTAAATCGTCACGCAGTGTACGAGCGTTTAACGTGATAGTTGTTATTGTTTCAGCTCACTCATCAGTGAGTTGAAGAAGAATTCTCACTTAAATCGAGCAATAAAAAATATTTTACTTGAAAGTGCTCCAAGCATCTTCAAGACAGAATTAGTATAGTTTCAGTTAACCGTTACCTTTTAACTCATACATTGACAACACTCGACTTCAGAGTGGCATCGGCTAGAAAAGTCGGTGTCGCTCTGTCTGGCGCGTACCGGTGATTTCAAGCGACTTGCCCAACGGTGAAACAATAATGCAGTGGGAAGCGTTGATCACAGGTGGTCGTCAACCTGGTGGACCTGGCCGGTCGGGAGAAGATCATTGGGGACACGTTCCTCAAGCACGTGCTGCACTTCAACAGCAAGCAACTCACCTACATCACCTTTGACTTCCACGAGCACTGGTACCCTCACCACACGGGCACCACACGGTACCCTCACCACACGGTACCCTCACCACACTGATACCCTCACCACACTGATACCCTCACCACACGGGTACCCTCACCACACGGTACCCTCACCACACTGACACCCTCACCACACTGATACCCTCACCACACTGACACCCTCACCACACAGGTACCCTCACCACACGGTACCCTCACCACACTGATACCCTCACCACACGGGTACCCTCACCACACTGTACCCTCACCACACTGATACCCTCACCACACTGACACCCTCACCACACTGACACGCTCACCACACAGGTACCCTCACCACACGGTACCCTCACCACACTGATACCCTCACCACACTGATACCCTCACCACACGGTACCCTCACCACACTGACACCCTCACCACACAGGTACCCTCACCACACTGTACCCTCACCACACTGACACCCTCACCACACTGGTACCCTCACCACATGGTACCCTCACCACACTGACACCCTCACCACACTGATACCCTCACCACACGGTACCCTCACCACACTGACACCCTCACCACACTGACACCCTCACCACACTGACACCCTCACCACACTGACACCCTCACCACACTGGTACCCTCACCACACTGGTACCTTCACCACACTGACACCCTCACCACACTGGTACCCTCACCACACTGTACCCTCACCACACTGGTACCCTCACCACACTGATACCCTCACCACACTGATACCCTCACCACACTGACACCCTCACCACACTGTACCCTCACCAAACTGACACCCTCACCACACTGACACCCTCACCACACTGATACCCTCACCACACTGATACCCTCACCACACTGATACCCTCACCACACTGGTACCCTCATCACACTGGTACCCTCTCCACACGGGTACCCTCACCACACTGGTACCCTCACCACACTGATACCCTCACCACACTGACACCCTCACCACACTGATACCCTCACCACGCTGATACCCTCACCACACTGGCACCCTCACCACACAGGCACCCTCACCACACAGGCACCCTCACCACACAGGTACCCTCACCACACTGTACCCTCACCACACAGGCACCACACAGGTACCCTCACCACACTGACACCCTCACCACACAGGTACCCTCACCACACTGGCACCCTCACCACACTGACACCCTCACCACACTGATACCCTCACCACACTGGCACCCTCACCGCACTGACACCCTCACCACACTGACACCCTCACCACACTGGTACCCTCACCACACTGACACCCTCACCACACTGATACCCTCACCACACTGACACCCTCACCACACGGTACCCTCACCACGCTGATACCCTCACCACACTGATACCCTCACCACACTGACACCCTCACCACAATGATACCCTCACCACACAGGTACCCTCACCACACAGGCACCACACTGGTACCGTCACCACACGGTACCCTCACCACACTGTACCCTCACCACACAGGCACCACACAGGTACCCTCACCACACTGACACCCTCACCACACGGTACCCTCACCACACGGGCACCACGGCCTGCCGAGAGCGCGCTGAGTGACTCGGCTAATTCCAGACCCTCCGTCTCGTCCCGAGACCAAGAATAAACCCTGGGAATGAGCCACTGACTTCGAATGTTCAAACTAACAGCAATGCAAGCACGGAGTTACCATTCACACTGCAGCAAAACTTTAACGTCAACACTAACCCTCGTGAGTTAACTCCAACTAATATTTTATTGACTAATTTAATGTAAAATTCACTTATTGTTTTGATCCCTTTACCCCTAACTCATCCAGGACTGCTCATTGGCAACGGTCATGGAAATCTGTGGAATTGCTAATGTATGACTTATCATTGTGCATTCATAATATATAATATATCATGTGAAAATTTGAATTGTTAAATAATGTAAACAATGTTAATTTTATCTCCAAAACATCTGAGACTGCTGGGTTCATCTCTGCCAGGCTTCATCTCTGCCAGGCTTCATCTCTGCCAGGCATCATCTCTGCCAGGCATCATCTCTGTTAGGCATCATCTCTGTTAGGCAACATCTCTGTTAGGCATCATCTCTGTTAGGCATCATCTCTGTTAGGCAACATCTCTGTTAGGCATCATCTCTGCCAGGCATCATCTCTGCCAGGCATCATCTCTGTTAGGCAACATCTCTGTTAGGCATCATCTCTGCTAGGCATCATCTCTGTTAGGCATCATCTCTGTTAGGCATCATCTATGTTAGGCATCATCTCTGTTAGGCATCATCTCTGTTAGGCATCATCTCTGTTAGGCATCATCTCTGCCAGGCACCATCTCTGTTAGGCATCATCTCTGTTAGGCATCATCTCTGTTAGGCATCATCTCTGTTAGGCATCATCTCTGTTAGGCATCATCTCTGTTAGGCATCATCTCTGTTAGGCATCATCTCTGTTAGGCATCATCTCTGTTAGGCATCATCTCTGTTAGGCATCATCTCTGTTAGGCATCATCTCTGTTAGGCTTCATCTCTGTTAGGCATCATCTATGCCAGGCATCATCTCTGTTAGGCATCATCTCTGTTAGGCATCATCTCTGTTAGGCATCATCTCTGTTAAGCATCATCTCTGTTAGGCATCATCTCTGTTAGGCTTCATCTCTGTTAGGCATCATCTCTGCCAGGCATCATCTCTGCCAGGCATCATCTCTGTTAGGCATCATCTCTGTTAGGCATCATCTCTGTTAGGCATCATCTCTGTTAGGCATCATCTCTGTTAGGCTTCATCTCTGTTAGGCATCATCTCTGTTAGGCTTCATCTCTGTTAGGCATCATCTCTGTTAGGCTTCATCTCTGTTAGGCATCATCTCTGTTAGGCATCATCTCTGTTAGGCATCATCTCTGTTAGGCTTCATCTCTGTTAGGCTTCATCTCTGTTAGGCTTCATCTCTGTTAGGCATCATCTCTGCCAGGCATCATCTCTGTTAGGCATCATCTCTGTTAGGCTTCATCTCTGTTAGGCATCATCTCTGCCAGGCATCATCTCTGCCAGGCATCATCTCTGTTAGGCATCATCTCTGTTAGGCATCATCTCTGCCAAAGTTCATCTCTGCCAGGGCTCGATGGCATCCCCCGTGTTTGCTGGATTAGCGCCGAGCAGTCCGCTGGCATGGGGGGCAGGCAGGGGGCCATCGTGGTAATAATACTCATGCACGACTCGGGTGCCTCTGTGTGGAGTTTGTATCCTCTCCTCTCTTCTCTTGGGTTCTCCAGTTTTTCCCCATAGCTATAAAACAAACAAACAGGGGAACTGATATTGGTGAAATATTCCAGTGCTGCAAAATTACCGGCAGGTTATTCAAACGGTTTACGCAGAGCAACATTGTTCCCGACTGTGTAATAATATAAATGATAATTATTAATCACAATTGCTGCTGACAGCACAGCAAGGTTGGAGAGCAGCAACGTGTGGATCGCCGTGCTGCGAACGAGCAGCTCGTGCGGTCAAACAGCACCGACACTGACCGCCTTCATTCAGCAGTGGATTGACATGTGGCTTCAACGCTACGAACGATGATTGGTAACCATCAATCGCCGGCGATTGCACGATGAGAAGTCGGTGCGAACGGTTCCACAGATTCGTATTGGCGCGGTGTGCGCGCCCGCTTGCTTGTGTTGACGTGCGCGTCCCGTCCCCAGCCGCGGCATGAAGTTTGAAAACGTTCACATTCTCACGGACGCCATCTCCGAGATTATCAATGACATGAAATGGTGCTGGTAAGCGTTTATCTCTTTGCGACATAAATCAATCGCGCCACCAAACTATAAACCCGATGGTCGACGTGGTGTGCTCCACCGTGTGCTCCACCGTGCATGCTCACTCGCCTGTGCTCCACCGTGTGCCCCTGCCTGTCATGCGTCTTTGTCTTTGTGTACCAATGGGGAGCAGTGGTGCAGCGGTGCAGCGGTTAGCGTGCCGCACTACGGACCCGGCGCCCTGAGTTTGATTCCCGCTCGCAGTCAAAATCAGTGACGAATATCTGAACTGGTCATGGACCTCCACTAGGTCGACTCGCCTTTAAATGACCATCTTATGCAGTGTGTGAACATCACCATCAACACCACGTCAGTGTGTGAACATCACACACTGACGTGGTGTTATGCAGTGTGTGAACATCAAAATTGTGGAGAAAAAGGCAGCTTGACGTGGTGTTGGCCACCCACCCCCCTCGTGTACATGCCAGTCTCCAAATGTGCTCGCTAACAGCACCTCCGCTTAGCACGGTCGGCTGCGTCCGGTGAAAAAGAAGTTGAACATACGTAGTTGCTCCAACAGTATATTACGTAGTTGCCCCAACAGTATATTAAAGGCTAATTGGGGGATCTTTTCCTTTGTCCCATTGGATGAGTGCAGTAAGCGAGGTCAGGGCGCTGGGTGGGAAGTGAGTCAATGAGAACGGTGTGGTGGTTACGACCGTGGGTGGCAAGTGTCTGCGTGTGTGGTGGGTGTCGGCATGGGTGGCGAGGGTGGCGAGGGTTCTGCGTGTGTGATGGGTGCCGGCATGGGTGGCGAGGGTGGCGAGCGTCTGCGTGTGTGGTGGGTGTCGGCGTGGGTGGCGTGGGTGGCGAGCGTCTGCGTGTGTGGTGGGTGTCGGCATGGGTGGCGAGGGTGGCGAGCGTCTGCGTGTGTGGTGGGTGTTGGCGAGGGTGGCGAGGGTGGCGAGCGTCTGCGTGTGTGGTGGGTGTTGGCATGGGTGGCGAGGGTGGCGAGCGTCTGCGTGTGTGGTGGGTGTTGGCGTGGGTGGCGAGGGTGGCGAGCGTCTGCGTGTGTGGTGGGTGTCGGCGAGGGTGGCGAGCGTCTGCGTGTGTGGTGGGTGTCGGCGTGGGTGGCGAGGGTGGCGAGCGTCTCCGTGCGTGGTGGGTGCCGGTGTGGGTGGCGAGCGTGTCTGTGCGTGCGTTGCCAGGGCGGACGCAGCAGGGCTCATTCAGGCCCAGCAAGGAGTGTTCCGCGTGAACTGCATGGACTGCCTCGATCGCACCAACGTGGTGCAGGCCGCCATCGCCCGCATCGTCATGGAGAGCCAGGTGTCTCCCACCACTAACCACGGCACCGCCAATCTCTGCACAAATGTCCCTAACCCCACCCGCACTCACTAATATCATCATCATTGTGATCATCATCTGGTGACCGGGCTACTCTGGTGTGTCATTGAGATTTTGGTCCACAACACTGCATTCTGTGTTCGGAATTTGACTCGACCCATCATTCTACTGTGGTAGATAAAACGAGTACTGTCCGTATAAATTCTATATTTGTTCTCCATTCAATATTTGTTGTCCATCAATATAAGTAAGTGGGATTGCGCAGGACACGTCAGGAGAGGAGATGATGGTCGATGGTGAAGAATAGCGATGTAGTGGCAGCTGAGGGAGGTGACGCTCCCTGTGCAGGTGCTAACCGCTTCTTTATTACATCGCAGGATTGCGAGAGATGGTGGTGGCTTGAGGCCTTTGTCCAGCAGTGGATCGATCATGCCTGATGATGGCAGAGATAATGGCCCCCACCATAGGAATGTGGAATTTTCACAGCCCGCAGACCCCCACAGAGATGTGACCGTCAAACGCGCGTCGAGCGCGGAGAGGGGCGCCGTGTTTTGACCGCGCCCCTCCTCCCGCCCCTCTCAGCTAAAGAAGCTGGGCGCCATGCCCCCGGAGCACCAGCTGCCCATTAAATGCCGGCGCATCTACCAGGTGATGTGGGCCAACCACGGGGACACGGTGAGCCGGCAGTACGCGGGCACGGCCGCCCTCAAGGTGAGTTGTGCGCCGCCTTGCTCGTCAGCAGCACCCCCTCGGGCTCACGGCAGGGAAGCTCGCGGGTCTGCCGCTTTCACGCGCGCTTGTGTGACTTGTGGTCTCTAGGCGCTTGTGTGACGTGTGCAACAAATCCAACTGCCATGCGTGCGAGCGTCGTAACGGCGTGCGTGTCCCCGCTCGCAGGGGGACTTCACGCGCACTGGCGAGCGGCGGTTCGCCGGCGTGATGAAGGACGGCTACAACTCGGCTAATAGATACTACCTCAACCAGTTCCGCGACGCCTATCGGCAAGCTGCCATAGGTGCGGTGCCCACACACTGAGCATCGCGCTACTCCTGGTCTTGCGGTGTGATCCCTGCCAGCTACCCACGCAACGTGCCTCTGGCTCCAACTATCTCATGATTTGTTTTATTCATAGCTGTCCTGCCTGGTTCCATAGGAGGACATGGAACAAAAACATTTGCTTTCAAAGAAAATGCTGATATAATTTTTTCCAGAAAAAGTGATAAATTCCACCAAATTTTGAGTCGCCATTAAGACTGCCCTTTGAATAAGCGTAACCTGTCTGGTATTTTGTTTAACGCAATATGATTTGGACTGCCTCTGTGCCACTCTCAGTGAGCATTGTTTTGTTTGCCTGGCCGTGACGGTGCCATCTGTTCTGTGCCGCCTGCGTGCGCAGACCTGATGCAGGGGCTGCCGGTGACGGATGACCTGAGCACCATCGTGAGCCGCGAGCGGCACCACGAGGCGCTGGCTCGCAGGGAGAGCCGGCGCAGCCAGGCCGAGCAGGTGAGCCAGCTGCTGCAGTCCTGCATGAAGCAGCTGCTGCCCAGCCACGAGGAGTTCCACGGGGGCTGGGCGCTCATCGACTGCGACCCCAGGTGAGGGCGAGGTGCACGGCCCTCGACCCCCCGCTCAGCGCCACCGCTCCCTGCTGCTCACACGGAGCCCCCTGCACATACGTGCTCGGTGCGAATGCTCACAGCTGCTCACACATGAACGACACGTGCTTCACAGTGCTTGTACGCAAATTATTCGATTGCTACTGCCCAGTAGTTTTGCGTTAGCGCAGTGACAGAGCTGTCGATGAGTTCGACGCGTCTTCTACACACGAGGCGTAAACACGCGCGGGACGGCTCGCAGCACGGAGCCGCCGCGTCTCTCCGCGTCTGGGGTTGTGTGCGTGGCGGGCATCGTGCGGACGGTCTGGAGCAGGCGCAGGAGTGCACATGGCGAGAACTCCAGAGGTGGGGTCTGTGACGTCAAGGCCAATGTGGCACGGATGGGGGAGGTGGAGGTGACCGCGTCCGTGTTGAATGTGACCCCCACAGTCTGACGGACGCCACGCACCGCGACGTCGACGTCCTGCTCATCCTCACCAACCGCGCGTACTACGTCGCATAGTGAGTCGCGGCAAAGACGCACATGCACCGGTGCGCGCGCGTGTGTGTGTGTCTGCATGGCGGGTTAGCACGCTGCGCCACGAACCCGGCCACCCAAGTTCCATTCCCCACTCACGGCCATCACCAGTGACGATTATTTGAATCGGTCCTGAGCTTTCCCTAGGTCAACTAGGCCTCAAATGAGTACCTGGTGCGGTATGTAAACATCGCCACTGGGGAGATAAATGTGGCCGGGCGTGGTGCTGGCCACCCACCCCGTCGTGTGCCGTGGCGGCCTTCATAGGTGCTCGCTAACTACACTTGTCCCGACAGCCTGTTTCAGCTATACGGGGATCTTTGTTTTTGGGGAGCGGTAGCGTAGTGGTTAGCAAACTGCGCTATAAACCCGGCGGCCCAAGTTTAATTTGCGCTCATGGCCACCATCGGTAACGAATATCTGAACTGGCCCTGGACCTCCCCTAGGCCCTGGACCTTGGCTAGGCGTTCACACGTTACTCACCCCTGAGGTGTATCACGTGTCAATGATGAAGCGTCAACGCAAGTCTCAGCTGCTTATTCACCGTGCGAACCGCGTGCGTGCCAACCGCGTGCGTGCCAACCGCGTGCGTGCGGTCTGCGGCATGTGACCGTGTGTGCTGCAGCTTTGACGAGGAGGCTGATAAGATCACTCACTACCAAAGGATCGACCTGGCCGACCTGGAGAAAATAGAGATCGGTGAGCGTGCTTCACCTGGTCGGACGCAGCGATTCTCGTGATGATTGATGATGATGAATGATGATGAGGAATATTTCAAGCAGTGAGCTCTAGAGGTAATAATGAGCGGAGCACTACGTTTTCGCAGACAATGGTGCAATCCATTGTTGATCTTTGGGCGAGGCCACAACGATCTGGCCAAATTTGTGTAGTTAAGACCCCTCCACCACCCAACACGGCCAAAACAAATGTAATTGTGACGAGTTCGGGCGTACGCATTTCAGCTTCCCGGTAAGTTCCAGAACGAGTCTCACAACCAGATTTGAAGATCGGCCAAGAACGACTTGCGAGCGTCCCCTGCACGAACGCCGACTCTGGCAGATTACACGATGCCCTGCACACGCAGTGTAACCAGAGCGCCAAACGGTTCCAACGAGGGGAACGCTTTTTTTACCAGTGGTTAGCAATAGCAATGCTCGTGTAAGCAGTGGAGTGACAACTTCCGTTTGTTTGAGGTTTCGCTGAACATGTGAATATATCGATAGCGACGTATCCACACGCCGAGTTGGCGCCGCGTTGAGTCGGCGCCGCGCTCGTTGCAGGCCCTGAGCCCACGCTGTTCGGGAAGCCCAAGTTCATCTGCATGCGCGTGCACTCCACGTTCAACGGCACCGGCGGGTACTTCCACACGCTGCGAGCCGCCACGCGCTCCCCCGAGGACAGCGGCAAAGGTGAGCGTGCGTGTGCAGCTGTGTGTGGGGGGGGAGCGGTAGTGTAGCGGTTGGCACGCTGCGCTACGAACCGAGACCCAAGGCCGAATCCCGCTCACGGCCGACACCAGTGACAATTATCTGAACCGGTTCTGGGCCTCGCCTGGTTTACTCAGCCTGAAATGAGTACCTGGTGCAGTGTGTCAACATCCCAACTGTGGAGCTAAAAGCGGCTGGGCGTGGTGTTGGCCACCCACCCCCTCGTATGTCACAGTGCCGGCCTTCACAGGTGCTCGCTAACAGCACTTGCCCCAACAGGAGTTGCGTGTGTGGGGGGCTGTGTGTGTGTGGAGTTGCGTGTGTGGGGGGCTGTGCGTGTGTGGGGGGCTGTGTGTGTGTGGAGTTGCGTGTGTGGGGGGCTGTGTGCGTGTGGAGTTGCGTGTGTGGGGGGGCTGTGTGTGTGGAGTTGTGTGTGTGGGGGGCTGTGTGCGTGTGGAGCTACGCGTGTGGGGGGCTGTGTGCGTGTGTAGCTACGCGTGTGGGGGGCTGTGTGTGTGTGGAGCTACGTGTGTGGGGGCTGTGTGCGTGTGGAGTTGCGTGTGTGGGGGGCTGTGTGTGTGTGGAGCTACGTGTGTGGGGGGCTGTGTGCGTGTGGAGTTGCGTGTGTGGGGGGCTGTGTGCGTGTGGAGCTGCGTGTGTGGGGGGCTGTGTGCGTGTGGAGTTGCGTGTGTGGGGGGCTGTGTGTGTGTGGAGCTACGTGTGTGGGGGGCTGTGTGCGTGTGGAGTTGCGTGTGTGGGGGGCTGTGTGAGTGTGGAGCTACGTGTGTGGGGGCTGTGTGCGTGTGGAGTTGCGTGTGTGGGGGGCTGTGTGCGTGTGGAGTTGCGTGTGTGGGGGGCTGTGTGCGTGTGGAGCTACGTATGTGGGGGGCTGTGTGCGTGTGGAGTTGCGTGTGTGGGGGGCTGTGTGCGTGTGGAGCTGCGTGTGTGGGGGGCTGTGTGCGCTTGGAGTTGCGTGTGTGCGGGGCTGTGTGCGTGTGGAGCTGCGTGTGTGGGGGGCTGTGTGCGTGTGGAGTTGCGTGTGTGGGGGGCTGTGTGTGTGTGGAGCTACGTGTGTGGGGGGCTGTGTGCGTGTGGAGTTGTGTGTGTGGGGGGCTGTGTGTGTGGAGCTACGTGTGTGGGGGGCTGTGTGTGTGGAGCTACGTGTGTGTGTGGAGTTGCGTGTGTCAAGTTGCGTGTGTGGGGGGCTGTGTGTGTGTGGAGCTACGCGTGTGGGGGGCTGTGTGTGTGTGGAGCTACGTGTGTGGGGGGCTGTGTGTGTGTGGAGTTGCGTGTGTGGGGGGCTGTGTGTGGAGCTACGTGTGTGGGGGGCTGTGTGTGTGTGGAGTTGCGTGTGTGGGAGGCTGTGTGTGGAGTTGCGTGTGTGGGGGGCTGTGTGCGTGTGGAGCTACGTGTGTGGGGGGCTGTGTGCGTGTGAAGTTGCGTGTGTGGGGGGCTGTGTGCGTGTGGAGTTGCGTGTGTGGGGGGCTGTGTGCGTGTGGAGCTACGTGTGGGGGGCTGTGTGCGTGTGGAGTTGCGTATGTGGGGGGCTGTGTGTGTGTGGAGCTACGTGTGTGGGGGGCTGTGTGCGTGTGGAGTTGTGTGTGTGGGGGGCTGTGAGTGTGTGGAGTTGCGTGTGTGGGGGGCTGTGTGCGTGTGGAGTTGCGTGTGTGGGGGGCTGTGTGTGTGTGGAGCTACGTGTGTGGGGGGCTGTGTGTGTGTGGAGTTGCGTGTGTGGGGGGCTGTATGTGTGGGGGGCTGTGTGTGTGTGGAGTTGCGTGTGTGGGGGGCTGTGAGTGTGTGGAGTTGCGTGTGTGGGGGGCTGTGTGCGTGTGGAGTTGTGTGCGTGGGGGGCTGTGTGTGTGTGGAGTTGCGTGTGTGGGGGGCTGTGTGCGTGTGGAGTTGTGTGTGTGGGGGGCTGTGAGTGTGTGGAGTTGTGTGTGTGGGGGGCTGTGAGTGTGTGGAGTTGCGTGTGTGGGGGGCTGTGAGTGTGTGGAGCTACGTGTGGGGGGGCTGTGTGCGTGTGGAGTTGTGTGTGGGGGGCTGTGAGTGTGTGGAGTTGCGTGTGTGGGGGGCTGTGAGTGTGTGGAGTTGCGTGTGGGGGGCTGTGAGTGTGTGGAGCTACGTGTGTGGGGGGCTGTGTGTGTGTGGAGTTGCGTGTGTGGGGGGCTGTGTGCGTGTGGAGTTGCGTGTGTGGGGGGGCTGTGTGTGGAGTTGTGTGTGTGGGGGGCTGTGTGCGTGTGGAGCTACGTGTGTGGGGGGCTGTGTGCGTGTGTAGCTACGCGTGTGGGGGGCTGTGTGCGTGTGTAGCTACGCGTGTGGGGGGCTGTGTGTGTGTGGAGCTACGTGTGTGGGGGGCTGTGTGCGTGTGGAGTTGCGTGTGTGGGGGGCTGTGTGTGTGTGGAGCTACGTGTGTGGGGGGCTGTGTGCGTGTGGAGTTGCGTGTGTGGGGGGCTGTGTGCGTGTGGAGCTGCGTGTGTGGGGGGCTGTGTGCGTGTGGAGTTGCGTGTGTGGGGGGCTGTGTGTGTGGAGCTACGTGTGTGGGGGGCTGTGTGCGTGTGGAGTTGCGTGTGTGGGGGGCTGTGTGAGTGTGGAGCTACGTGTGTGGGGGCTGTGTGCGTGTGGAGTTGCGTGTGTGGGGGGCTGTGTGCGTGTGGAGCTGCGTGTGTGGGGGGCTGTGTGCGTGTGGAGTTGCGTGTGTGGGGGGCTGTGTGCGTGTGGAGCTACGTGTGTGGGGGGCTGTGTGCGTGTGGAGTTGCGTGTGTGGGGGGCTGTGTGCGTGTGGAGCTGCGTGTGTGGGGGGCTGTGTGCGTGTGGAGTTGCGTGTGTGCGGGGCTGTGTGCGTGTGGAGCTGCGTGTGTGGGGGGCTGTGTGCGTGTGGAGTTGCGTGTGTGGGGGGCTGTGTGTGTGTGGAGCTATGTGTGTGGGGGGCTGTGTGCGTGTGGAGTTGTGTGTGTGGGGGGCTGTGTGTGTGGAGCTACGTGTGTGGGGGGCTGTGTGTGTGGAGCTACGTGTGTGTGTGGAGTTGCGTGTGTCAAGTTGCGTGTGTGGGGGGCTGTGTGTGTGTGGAGCTACGCGTGTGGGGGGCTGTGTGTGTGTGGAGCTACGTGTGTGGGGGGTTGTGTGTGTGTGGAGTTGCGTGTGTGGGGGGCTGTGTGTGGAGCTACGTGTGTGGGGGGCTGTGTGTGTGTGGAGTTGCGTGTGTGGGAGGCTGTGTGTGGAGTTGCGTGTGTGGGGGGCTGTGTGCGTGTGGAGCTACGTGTGTGGGGGGCTGTGTGCATGTGAAGTTGCGTCTGTGGGGGGCTGTGTGCATGTGGAGTTGCGTGTGTGGGGGGCTGTGTGCGTGTGGAGCTACGTGTGGGGGGCTGTGTGCGTGTGGAGTTGCGTATGTGGGGGGCTGTGTGTGTGTGGAGCTACGTGTGTGGGGGGCTGTGTGCGTGTGGAGTTGTGTGTGTGGGGGGCTGTGAGTGTGTGGAGTTGCGTGTGTGGGGGGCTGTGTGCGTGTGGAGTTGCGTGTGTGGGGGGCTGTGTGTGTGTGGAGCTACGTGTGTGGGGGGCTGTGTGTGTGTGGAGTTGCGTGTGTGGGGGGCTGTATGTGTGGGGGGCTGTGAGTGTGTGGAGTTGCGTGTGTGGGGGGCTGTGAGTGTGTGGAGTTGCGTGTGTGGGGGGCTGTGTGCGTGTGGAGTTGTGTGCGTGGGGGGCTGTGTGTGTGTGGAGTTGCGTGTGTGGGGGGCTGTGTGCGTGTGGAGTTGTGTGTGTGGGGGGCTGTGAGTGTGTGGAGTTGTGTGTGTGGGGGGCTGTGAGTGTGTGGAGTTGCGTGTGTGGGGGGCTGTGAGTGTGTGGAGCTACGTGTGGGGGGGCTGTGTGCGTGTGGAGTTGTGTGTGGGGGGCTGTGAGTGTGTGGAGTTGCGTGTGTGGGGGGCTGTGAGTGTGTGGAGTTGCGTGTGGGGGGCTGTGAGTGTGTGGAGTTGCGTGTGTGGGGGGCTGTGAGTGTGTGGAGTTGCGTGTGTGGGGGGCTGTGAGTGTGTGGAGTTGCGTGTGGGGGGCTGTGAGTGTGTGGAGCTACGTGTGGGGGGGCTGTGTGCGTGTGGAGTTGTGTGTGGGGGGCTGTGAGTGTGTGGAGCTACGCGTGTGTGGGGGGCTGTGTGTGTGTGGAGTTGCGTGTGTGGGGGGCTGTATGTGTGGGGGGCTGTGAGTGTGTGGAGTTGCGTGTGTGGGGGGCTGTGAGTGTGTGGAGTTGCGTGTGTGGGGGGCTGTGTGCGTGTGGAGTTGTGTGCGTGGGGGGCTGTGTGTGTGTGGAGTTGCGTGTGTGGGGGGCTGTGTGCGTGTGGAGTTGTGTGTGTGGGGGGCTGTGAGTGTGTGGAGTTGTGTGTGTGGGGGGCTGTGAGTGTGTGGAGTTGCGTGTGTGGGGGGCTGTGAGTGTGTGGAGCTACGTGTGGGGGGGCTGTGTGCGTGTGGAGTTGTGTGTGGGGGGCTGTGAGTGTGTGGAGTTGCGTGTGTGGGGGGCTGTGAGTGTGTGGAGTTGCGTGTGGGGGGCTGTGAGTGTGTGGAGTTGCGTGTGTGGGGGGCTGTGAGTGTGTGGAGTTGCGTGTGTGGGGGGCTGTGAGTGTGTGGAGTTGCGTGTGGGGGGCTGTGAGTGTGTGGAGCTACGTGTGGGGGGGCTGTGTGCGTGTGGAGTTGTGTGTGGGGGGCTGTGAGTGTGTGGAGCTACGCGTGTGTGGGGGGCTGTGAGTGTGTGGAGTTGCGTGTGTGGGGGGCTGTGAGTGTGTGGAGTTGCGTGTGTGGGGGGCTGTGAGTGTGTGGAGTTGCGTGTGTGGGGGGCTGTGTGTGTGTGGAGCTACGCGTGTGGGGGGGGCTGTGTGTGTGTGGAGCTACGTGTGTGGGGGACTGTGAGTGTGTGGAGCTACGTGTGGGGGGGGCTGTGAGCGTGTGGAGTTGCGTGTGGGGGGGGCTGTGTGTGTGTGGAGCTACGTGTGTGGGGGGCTGTGTGTGTGTGGAGCTACGTGTGGGGGGGGCTGTGAGCGTGTGGAGTTGCGTGTGGGGGGGGCTGTGTGTGTGTGGAGCTACGTGTGTGGGGGGCTGTGTGTGTGTGGAGCTACGTGTGTGGGGGGCTGTGTGTGTGTGGAGCTACGTGTGTGGGGGACTGTGAGTGTGTGGAGCTACGTGTGGGGGGGGCTGTGAGCGTGTGGAGTTGCGTGTGGGGGGGGCTGTGAGTGTGTGGCGTTGCGTGTGTGGAGCACCGAGGTTAGCAGCGCAGCGGTTGGCATGCTGCACTTCCAACCCGGTGACCGGAGTTCGATTCCCATTCACGGCCAACACCAGTGATGATTATCTGAACTGATCCTGGACCTCTCCTAGGTCGACTCAGTCTCATTTGAGTGGCAAGTGCAAAGTATAAACATTACCACTTGGGAGACAAAGGCGGCGAGGCGTGGTGCCCGCTACCCACCTCCTCGTGTGCTGTGCCGGCTTTCATAGGACCTACTCAATGGCGGAGGCAGGATTTTTAGGTAGGGGGGGCAATGACAAATGATAGAGGAGTTGTTAGTAAGTAAGGACTTGTCCCTTGCTTTTTATTCGACGCGTGTGCGGCGATGGCGTAGCCATCGATCGAGGGTCGAATTCGAATCACGTGTGATCCTATCATCTCAGAGTTCCTGGCACATAATAATATGCTACACAGTGGCAGTGGGGGTCGCAAAATGCCGATTTATTACTAATAAACCCCATTGATCCCATCGAAATTAGGGATTTCGATTGGATCATTGGGGGGGCACGTGCCACCCCACCCCCCCACTGGCTCCGCCAGTGGTCCTTCTTACTAATAGCACTCGCCCCAACAGTCTGTTAAGGCTATATGGGGGATCTTTGTCTCTTTTGCGTGTGGAGCTGTGTAGAGAACAGTCTTGGGCAGACATGTGCTGGTCTCGTAAACGATATGGAAACGTCACGGCACACGTGGCAGGCCGCAGTTTGCATAGCAGGCGTCTAGCAGCCACACTCCATCGGTCATCGCGGTGGTCGCGGCCTAGTCGTCCTATTGCATTATTTCTACGGCCACAAATGTGACCGTCTCATCGATTGCAACCGATTGTGAGATGCACGAACACGTGCAGTCGTGTGCTCGAGCGTTTGCGTCAATCGTTTACAAAGCACGCCGCTCGCTTCTACTTGAAGTGTAACTTTGACCGGGATCGTTGACACGTTCGAGTGTCGGCGGCCGTGGTGCACGACGTGCCGTGTGACGCGCCGCACTGTGCTGCAGACACGCTGCAGTGCATCACGGAGATCTTCCAGATCGTGAAGCAGACGAGCGGCGGCACCCTACCGCAGACCGAGGGCAAGCTGGAAAAGTAAGTCCAGGGGTGCGACGCAGGACAGCGGCGCCTAGCAGAAGGAGGCGATAACGATTACAAAATATATTTAATATGATAATTGGTTTTTTACCCTTTTATCTGGCAACAAAACTGACACCTTTTTTTATCAAGGAGTCATGTTTGCATTGACCACAATACAAGCGGTCGGAATGCAAACAAAAAACGCAACTCTAAGAAAAGCTGTCTCGGGTGTGGGCCAATCAATTTCAAGGACAGTGCATACTCCTTGTAAAAAAGGTGTCAGTTTTGTTGCCAGATACAAGGGTAAAAAAACAATTATCATATTTTACTACTGGCAAAGGAGGTTCCAATGGTGGCATATTTAATATGTTTGTACGTTTGGCATTCGCAACATTCTCATAGCGCAGGGCCACAAGGCCTGTGTCGCCGGTGCAGTCGGCCGCCTAAGGTCACAGTGACGAGATGTTAACCACCTTGCCTGGTATACAGGTCATGGGTTCGACCCTGACGATACCTGCATATTTGGAGTTTGCAATTCTCTCCATGGTTGCGTGGATTTTTCTCCGGATCCTCCGGTTTTTCCCTCCACATTTAGAATCAACATCATGCGTTTAGAGTATTCGGCTGCTATAAATTTCCACGCGATAAGTCCCTTTGTTGAGCTATAATTTGTGGCCAGGCTGCTTCTGAAAATAACTATATATCTCAGGGAGGCTTTTCTGGTAAAATAAAACGGTTTCGTTTATTTTTTGTAAAGCCTGTCTCCCGGGCGCGTAGGAAGAAGAGCAAGCCACATGAGGAGATCATCGGCGTGTCGCACAAGGAGGAGGAGGAGGGCGGTGACGGCTGGTCAGAGGAGAACTTCTCGAAGCTGTCGCTGGGCTCCCCGTCGGGCCGCTCGGGGCTGGCGCAGAGCAAGCGCTACCTGGCAGGGGTCCAGCAGAACGTGCGCAGCAAGTTCTCCTCGCTCAACCAGAGGGTCAAGCAGTCCAAGCCCAACGTGAATCTGGCCGACCTCGGCAGCAACTTCCGCACGCTGGGGGCGTTCGGGGGGCCCAATCAGCCGAGGGCCGCCGCCGTCGCCGCGGCGCAGCGCGCTCAGCCGGGCCGCGGGTGCCCGCAGGCCTCCGGGCAGCGGGCGCTGGACGCCGACAGCGACCCGTCGCTCTCCGACTCGGACAGCATGGCAGAGGTCGGCACCAGCCCCTGGGGTCCCACGTCAAATGGCGGGTTTCGTCATCATCAGCATCGTCAGCCATGATCACTCCACTGCTGGATGGAGGCCTCCCCACGCCGTCGCCTCCCCATACGGTCCTACGATGCCACAATCCATCTTCCTGTAGAGCTGATCTCATCTCCACTCTCGTCCATCGGCCCTTCTCGTGACGTGTCCTCCCCAAAGCTCACTCACTTCCCTTCCCAATGTCTTTAAGTGGAGTTCGTTCCCCGAGACGCCTGTTCCTCTTTGTGTCCCCCGGTGTCATTCCGAGCACACACCTCCTCATGCTTCTTTACGCACTTGTCAGCTTTGATGTTCTTTGCATTTTGATAGAGAAGCCGTCGAGCAAATCGTTTTTCCTAAAACAATTGGGCAAGTTAAGTTTCCTCTCCTACAAAATATTCGTAGAGCGGTGTTCTGGGATGCCGCGACTGCTGACCGCGTGGTTGCCGGGCGCGCCGGTGCGGCTGTCCCCCCAGGATGAGGACGAGTTTGGGATCGCGACGGCCAAGTCCGACGACGAGCGCCACGCGTCGCAGCCCGACGTCCTGGACTACGTCCTGCCGAGCTGCGGCATCGTGGCGTCCGCTCCGCCCGCGGCGCGCCCCTGCGGCGGCACCGGCCTCGTTCGCCCCTCCAGCATCGTCGTCACTGACTGCAGTGACCCGGCCCGCGAGGCCACGCGGTCCGTCGAGGAGTTCCCCGGGGATTCGGCGGACCCCGAGGAGCGGCAGGAGCCGGCGCGGCGGCCCTCGCGCCTCGACATTGCGTGCGGAGAGCCGGCGGCCGCGGCGGGCGGCCCGCGGGCGGGCGCGTCGGACGAACGCGCCAGTCCCGGCGGGCGGCCCACCCCCACCTCCGCCGAGGGCAGCCGCACCGTGTCGCCTTTCGCGCGCATCAAGAGCTCGATGGCGCAGATGGCCAACATGCCGTCCCCGCTGGGCCTGCTGCAGGGCATGAGCTTCCCGTCGGGGCGCAGCCCAGAGCCCGATTCCCAGGAGTCCCAGGAGCAGAGCCTCCATGAAATCAAGGCCATGATGCAAAACTGCCAGACGCGCATTATCCAGATCTAACCAAAATACAACAAGCCTCCTGCATCCACACATACAGAAAGTCTCCTGCATCCACACAGACACCTTCGATTATCTCCGTTGGCTACGTACGGTGCGAAAGAAGTTCAACATACTTACATACACAACCCCCCTGCATCCACACAGAAACACTCGAGCATTCGACACGCAGTGACCACCCGGTGACAAGCAGCAACGTGTATCATGGCCGGCAGTAATCCTGTGTTACACTCGCGATATAAATATATACAGGACCATTATGTTATTATTCTTATTACTGAATGTCTTAAAAGTGCACTTTAACATATATAGTGTTGGAATTTAACTTTAAAGAGATGCTCTGTCAACATGATAACTAATTTACAATTCGGTGTTATCTTCGTTTGTAAATTATTTTACCAATAACCTAATAGAGACAATTTCAGAGTGACCCCCATACACAATCCAATCATAGATCCCCGATTATAAACGTTGGGATGACAAGTTTTTATATTTTTCACAACGGCCATTGTTTGAATGGAGAACGCGAGAGGGAGCGCCACGTGCCCGTGATCGCCAGAGGGGCGCACGAGGGGTCCAAGGGTCGCCGTTTACGCAACGCAGAATGACACGGCCGGACAACTCGCGCCGCGTTCAACTCCTGCCTTGAGGGACATAGTGACTGGTTCTCGAGAAGGCCGCCGTTTAGCCTATAAGTAAACATTTTATCGACAGTAATACCCTTAAAATCATTAAACCCGAACTACTGTGTCACGACTATAAAGGAGCAATACAGTGAACCCGTGACGGCGCGTCGGTGTCGCCGCGTCGTGTCGCCATTCTCGTCGCGGTGAGGCCCGAGGGACGGAGCGCCGTGGGCTGGGCACGCGCGGACGGCCTTGCCTCCTCCGCTCTGGACACATTCCAAACTCAAGACTGTTGTATCCAACTCTTTCATTTTACAGCTGACGTTTTGTTATCTTTTACGATGTTTGATAAATGCGTACGTAAATATGTACCCGTGGGGTTTGTGCTGTTGGTACTGTATCGTAAGTGCTATCGTTTTGAGGTTTAATACATGTCAAGCTTGCTGAACTTGAGCCTCACGCAGTGATTAATTCCCTGTGCGAGCCTCGCCGCACCACAGGGCTCCCGTCCGCACGCTTCTGCTGCCCCGCACGCACTTGCAGTCATGGGGGTGCAGGCCCATGCACGAACAGCATCGGTGCTTAAACCTTCAGCTGTGCACGGCTGCTCTAGCAGATGGCATTGGAAGAGATGAGAGAAGTGTGGTCTGCTCTTGGCCGCAGTTCGTGTTCTGGACCTGGTCGAGATGGTCCCACTTTCTGAGGTTTTCTCTGCAACAGAGCCAACACCTCCCAACACCTGTACAGAGGTGGTCGCCAGCGCTCAGTGTTGCTGTTAGGTCCCCTCTGTGGTTCCTGTAGGCAATGGAACTTGACAGCTGGCACAGCGACATCCACCCAAAGAAACCTGGAGGATTACTCCAGCCATGCATGGGAAAGGATAGAGGGACTCATCGACATAGATACGTTCAATCAATGCGTAATACTGGACTTGCCACATTTCCACACAGGTGTGTTGCCTTGCATCCACCAACTGAATGCACGGATGCCAGTTCCACACGCGCGACATGAGTGTCCGCATGTGTGGAACTGGCGATTGAACACCTCCCAGCTCTCAATGTGGTCGCTCCATGTGCAATGCCACCGTCAGTCATTGAAGCGGTGCTCTTCTCCTGTTTACAGCCCTGAGCCAGTGCTGGAAATTCCACATTCCTTTGGTGGGGGAAGGTTTATCTGTAGGGCAACCGCTGCATAATTCAGTGGTACTAATTTTATTGACCCTGGAGGGATGATGGGCGGAGTCACCCACGAACTGGGATTTGAACTCTCAACCTTGTGATTGTGAGTCGCTCGCTCCACCGCTGATCCACTGGGCCGGCAATGCCTCGCTCGGAACCAATTTGCATCGGCAGAGCAGGAAATGATGACCAAACGCTCAATTGCTCGAGCACACACACATGGCCTTGTACACAGCTACTGCTTATTTCCATTGAGTACAGTCACTTCCAATAAGGCGAGTGAGTATATTAGGAGAGAAACACTAACGAATGCATTCTATCGGAGGGCGATAAAGATGTCACGGCTTTATGACAGGCGAATAGCCTAGGCATCTATTGCTCCCGAGTGGAATGTCTCACGGTTGGTATAATGACTTTTACTGAATGTGAGAGCGCCCGAAATACACCTTGCAGTTGAGTGAGGCGGAGCCTTGGCACTGCCAGCAGGGATGACGCCGCTGTGAGAGGCAGCGTCCTCCATGCAGGCGTGCTGGCTGCCCGGGCAGCAGCAGGGCAGAAGGCACGCGGTGGACTTTACGGCGTGTTCCCTCCCACAGGCAGCAATCAGAGGCCGATAGAGAAATTTCACAAGGGTGGTCCCAAAATGTGTAATTCTTTAACTTGGATCCTACGTTAACAAATGTGATGCATTTGCTCTGGGCAATTCCAATAAAATGCCGAATTTGGGGATATCAAGGTGGGGGGGGGGGGGCACTGACCAGCTTCGTGTACATCCCAAGGTTGTGCTGTTAAAACATAATTCGGCTCGTGCATTTCCTAAGACGACCATCCATGATGCACGTTTTTAATCTGATCCAAAATGCCTGAAGATGAATGGTCTTCTCTGCTGCTGCACGACCCTTGAATGTGGACACGGGTGAAGCCAAGCCTCGCGGCACGAGGCCAGTGCACAGCAGCAATCTCGGCATGAGCGCACACTCAATTCACTTGGTTCACTTGGGCTTTTTTGCCTAGATTTAGTAACATTTGATTATTTCTATTTTATTCTGCTTGTTTACTCAGGAAAGCTTCATTGAGTCTCAATATTTTGCTTCAGGGAGGCTCCCCGGTAGGGTTTTGCGGTCGGGGGAAATTATTGCAAATTTGGACACAATGGCATCTCCTTCCCGAATGACGTGAGATGATCTTTAACGTCCCCTGCGAGGCACGCCGCGATCTGCTTGGCGATGGGAGGCCTCCTCCTCAACATCACGCACCCGGTTTGATCACAATCCACCTTCGATGACTGCCCGTGGTATTTACACCCGAGTCGTCGTCCAGCCGTGTGCCTTCACCGGAGGTCGTCATCTGTGTAAGTCAACACGTCGTTCTAGTTCACCAATCCAGTCATGTTTGTCTAACACGTAGCAGGCCTTCGCGACCAATATCATCCATAATAGAGTTTGTTTTTGGTTAGATCGCGTAAATGTGTCGTGTAAACCCGCCACCACCCGACATCAGCCAACTGGTCAGGGTTGTCGCGTAACGAGAACGTGCCACTTCGTCACTCGTGCCGCACGCCCGTGGTGTGTTGGAGAGCCAAGCCACAACATTTCGTCGCGTTTGCTTTGCGTCCTGTCCATCATTTTACAATCCCACTCGAACTCTCAACAAAGCCTCGCCCAGAAAAGCCACCCTCAGCCACTGCCCAAGCGACACTCGAGTCGGTGCGGCGACTCGGCCCGCTGCACGCGACGTCTGTGTGTGTGTAAGTGGCACGCTGCCGACCGAAGTCCGAACGGTGGATGCGACATCGAGACGGCGGCGCGGCCCCGCAGCGAGGAGCGGCGTCAGTGGGGCTCGCCCGGGGCGGGGGGGGGGCCTCTCCACGGGGCCCTTCACAACACCAACACAACCACCAACACCACCACCACCAACACCACCACCACCAGCGGGGCCCCTTCACAACACCAACACCACCACCACCAACACCACCACCACCACCAACAACACCAACAACAACCACCACCACCACCAACACAACCACCACCACCACCACCAACACCACCACCACCAGCGGGGCCCCTTCACAACACCACCACCACCACCAACAACACCAACAACAACCACCACCACCAACACAACCACCACCAGCGGGGCCCCTTCACAACACCAACAACAACCACCACCACCAACACCACCACCACCAACACAACCACCACCACCGGGGCCCCTTCACAACACCACCACCAGCCGGGGGGGGGGGGGGCTTCGCTCGCTCCTCTTCACCGTTAATTTCCCCACACCTGAGTTCTACTTGTATTGACCCCATTGAGATAATGGGCTGAGTCAACCCCCATCCATGATCGGAAATGAGGATGGGCAAAACAAATCGACACATCGGTAACGGTGATTACATTTGTGCTGAAACGTCAAACAACATCGGGATCTCGATGTTCTGACATCGCTGTTGTGTTGATCACGTTGGAAAAAAAGGCCAAAAAATTAATGTAAGCTCTTCGATGAAAACCCCTATATCTGATGAAAGCACGTCTGTGAAAGCTACGAGATATCTGTAAAAAAATACTTTATAGCTCATCGGATTCTTCCAGTATTAATATTCTAAAACGTCGTTCAGTCGTGGTGCACCATCGATGAATGGCGTCATGCATACTTGACCCCCCCCCCCCCCCTATGCGACAATGACGAGGTGACGCCTTCAAACTCAACTCAACGGGAAGTATTACTAGACGATCTAGAAGAGAAGTATTACATGTCACGCCGTGACGCCGAGGCGCGGGGGCTCCCCAACGCGCGGGGCCTGGGGCAGTCGCCCCGATTCGCCGTGCCCGAGGGAAGGCTCCGCTCGCACGCGATGCCACGATGCTTGTTACAGTCGAGTATCCACAAGTAGAGTATCCACAAGTCGCCCGTTCGATCTCCCGGCACGGCAGCTGAACCAATGGTCAAGTTGCCTCACGTCTGCCCACCGCCTCTGTCCCCCGAGCGGTATAAAGGGACACACCGCGGTTTCTCGCCCGCCAGCTCGCGTGTGGTGGGGTGGCGTGTGGTGATGTGTGGTGGGGTAACGTGTGGTGGGGTGGCGTGTGGTGGGGTAACGTGTGGTGGGGTGGCGTGTGGTGGGGTGGCGTGTGGTGGGGTGGCGTGTGGTGGGGTGGCGTGTGGTGGGGTGGCGTGTGGTGGGGTGGCGTGTGGTGGCGTGTGGTGGGGTGGCGTGTGGTGGCGTGTGGTGGGGTGGCGTGTGGTGGGGTGGCGTGTGGTGGGGTGGCGTGTGGTGACGTGTGGTGGGGTGACGTGTGGTGGGGTGACGTGTGGTGGGGTGACGTGTGGTGGGGTGGCGTGTGGTGTGGTGGCGTGTGGTGGGGTGGCGTGTGGTGGGGTGGCGTGTGGTGATGTGTGGTGGGGTAACGTGTGGTGGGGTGGCGTGTGGTGGGGTGGCGTGTGTGGGGTGACGTGTGGTGGGGTGGCGTGTGGTGGGGTGGCGTGTGGATGTGTGGTGGGGTACGTGTGGGGGTGGCGTGTGTGGTGGGGTGGCGTGTGGTGGGGTGGCGTGTGGTGGGGTGGCGTGTGGTGGGTGCGTGTGGGTGGCGTGTGGTGGGGTGGCGTGTGGTGGGGTGGCGTGTGTGGGGTGGCGTGTGGTTGGGAGTGGCGTGTGGTGGGGTGAACGTGTGGTGATTGGGGGTGGGGGGGGTGGCGTGTGGTGGGGTGGCGTGTGGTGGGGTAACGTGTGGTGATGTGTGGTGGGGTGGCGTGTGGTGGGGTGGCGTGTGGTGATGTGTGGTGGGGTGGCGTGTGGTGGGGTGGCGTGTGGTGGGGTGGCGTGTGGTGGGGTACGTGTGTGATTTGTGGTGGGGTGGCGTGTGGTGGGGTAAACGTGTGGTGATGTGTGGTGGGGTGGCGTGTGGTGGGGTGGCGTGTGGTGATGTGTGGTGGGGTGGCGTGTGGTGGGGTGGCGTGTGTGGGGTAACGTGTGGTGATGTGTGGTGGGGTGGCGTGTGGTGGGGTGGCGTGTGGTGGGGTGGCGTGTGGTGGGGTGACGTGTGGTGGGGTGACGTGTGGTGACGTGTGGTGGGGTGACGTGTGGTGGGGTGGCGTGTGGTGGGGTGGCGTGTGGTGGGGTGACGTGTGGTGGGGTGACGTGTGGTGGGGTGACGTGTGGTGACGTGTGGTGGGGTGGCGTGTGGTGGGGTGGCGTGTGGTGGCGTGTGGTGGCGTGTGGTGACGTGTGGTGGGGTGGCGTGTGGTGGGGTGGCGTGTGGTGGGGTGGCGTGTGGTGGGGTGGCGTGTGGTGGGGTGGCGTGTGGTGGGGTGGCGTGTGGTGGGGTGACGTGTGGTGTGGTGGCGTGTGGTGGGGTGACGTGTGGTGGGGTGACGTGTGGGTATTCGCCACCTCTTCAAACAACTCTTGTCAGCGTGCCAGAGGAGACGTCAGTGACCCTCTGGAGTGGCGCCTCTCGTCCGCCAGCAGTGGCGTGAGCGAGCTGCTTCGGGGCTGCGCCCGCACCTGCTATCACCGAGCACCGAAAGCCCCACCAGCTTCGTGAACGAAATGTCGCTGGCGCCGGTTACCGGGTGACGCCGCGCTCGTCTAAATGCCGCCGCGTCCACTCGAGGTGCACGCGGCCCGCGCGCCGCAGGCTCCCGTGATTTAAAACAACATTTTGACAATTGCGACATTTAACTGCGGCTGGCCTGAATGGATCCCCTCCACGTAGCCCTGTGGTGTGAGCGAGATAGAGAGCCGTGTCAGGCTGCTGGAGGGCGGTGAGGGGGGGGCACGGCCCGACCGGCCACGCGGCGCGTCCGTCACCGCGAGCGGCATCGTCGTGGCCGCACTCATCGGGGGCGCGAGAGCTCGGGGCGGTGGCCACGTGGTGACGCCGGCACCTCCGATGTGCACGGCTGGAGACGCAGCGCGCGAGGCAAGTCCGGCACCCTGCGGCCACCGTGCGCCCTGACGCCTGCCCGCGAGTGGTGACGGCCCGCGCGTGTGCCGACTGTGGGGTTAGTGGCGGGGGGGGGGGGCTATGAGGGTGCGAGGGTGCCCCCCCCCCCCCCGCGGCGCTCCGAGACGCGCGGCCCCCGTCCGCTCCCTCCCGGCGCGGCAGGCGACAGATTCCCCGTGGAGTCGCAACATTCCCTCGCAAAATTACATTCTGCGCTCCCCTCAAATAGGAGGCCGCGGCAAGACGCTCCCCGACAGCAGCAGCCGCATCAGTAGCAGTGGAACAAGCAGCAGCAGCATCAGTAGCAGCATCAGCAGCAGCATCAGTAGCAGCATCAGCATCATCACCATGAGGAGCAGCTCCATCGCCGTCGGCCACAGGAGCGCGACCGTGAGCGGCGCCGCGGGCCGCTCTCAGTCGTGGGCCTCGGCGCCAGGTCCCGGCCACCGCGGCGCGGGCCAGGCGGTGCTGGCGGTGTCCGAGGCGTCGCAGGTGGTGCAGGACGAGAAGGAGGAGCTGCAGGTGCTCAACAGCCGCTTCGCGGGCTACATCGACAAGGTGCGCCTGCTGGGCGAGCGCAACAGCGAGCTCAAGGCGGAGCTGGCCAAGCTGCGGCACAAGTCGGCGGGCCCCAGCAGCCTGTGGGCCGAGTTCGCGGCGCCCTTCGGCGAGGTGAAGGAGCGCATCGCGCGGTGCGCGCACGTCAAGGGCGCCGCCGACATCGCCAAGGGGAACCTGCAGGAGGACCTCGACTACTGGGCGTCGCGGCTCGAGCAGGAGCGCGCCCTGCGCGACCAGGCGCTCGGCACGCTCAAGGAGTTCCGCAAGGACGTGGACGACGCCACGCTGCAGAAGGTGGACCTGGAGCGCCAGGCGGAGCAGCTCACGGCCGAGATCGAGTTCCTCAAGAAGCTGCACGACGAGGAGGTGGCCGAGCTGCTGGTGCAGATCCAGGAGGCGAACGTGTCCGTGGAGCTGGAGGCGAACCGCCCCGACCTGGCGGCCGCGCTGCGCGACATCCGCGCGCAGTACGAGTCGGTGGCGACGCAGAACGTGGCGGACGCCGCGGGCTGGTACAAGAACAAGTTCGACGCCCTGCAGCAGCAGGCGGCCAAGCGCGACGAGCAGATGCGCGCCACCAAGGAGGAGATCTCCGAGTTCCGGCGCCAGGCGCAGAGCCTCCAGGGCGAGATCGACGCCTTGCGCAGCCGCGGCGAGGCGCTGGAGGCGCAGCTGCGGGAGATGGGGGCCGAGCACGCGGCCCGCCTCGCCGAGATGCGGGACGCGGCGGCGCTGCTCGAGGCGCAGCTGCGCGGCCTCAAGGCCGACATGGCCCAGCACCTGCGCGCCTACCAGGAGCTGCTCAACATCAAGCTGCAGCTGGACGCCGAGCTGGCCACCTACCGGCACCTGCTGGACGCCGAGGAGAAGCGCCTCAAGGGCGGCGTGGCCTGAGCCCAGGTAGAGCGCACCGCGGCGCGCACGACGCCGCGGCAAGGGCAGAGAGACGCGCAGCGCTGGGGAGACAAAGGCGGCCGGGCGTGGTGCTCGCCACCACACCTCGCGTGGCCGTGCCGGCATCAATAGTAGCCACAACGACAAAGATCCCCCGCGTCAATCTCGAATTGAAGCCTTCGTGACTGCACACATTACTATACTCGTTGGTGCTTTCGGTAAAGTCGCGTGTGCACAAGTAATGCTACTTGTGATGCATTTTCATGCGATTTCTGCATCCGTGACTTTACCGAAAGCACCAACGAGTAGCCCCGTGTCGCCTGTCGCAGCAGGGTGAAGGAGCCGGCACACACCACGCCAGCTCGCCGCCTTTGTCTCTCCAGTGGTGATGTTTACTACACACCGCGCTCCGGTCACTCGTTTGAGGCTGAGTCTACCTAGAGCAGGCCCAGTACCGGTTCACATAATCGTCACCGATGTTGGCCGTGAGCGGGAATCGAACTCGGGTGGCTGGGTTCGTAGCGCCACCGCTGCACCACCGCTCCCCACTAGGGCACAACAAGCCGTGGTGGTGGTGGTGGTCGTGGTGGTGGTGACAACACAAGGTGGTGGTGGTGGTGGTCGTGGTGGTGGTGACAACACAAGGTGGTGGTGGTGGTGGTCGTGGTGGTGGTCGTGGTGGTGGTGACAACACAAGGTGGTGGTGGTGGTGGTGGTCGTGGTGGTGGTGGTGGTCGTGGTGGTGGTCGTGGTGGTGGTGACAACACAAGGTGGTGGTGGTGGTGGTCGTGGTGGTGGTGACAACACAAGGTGGTCGTGGTGGGGCCTCGCGCGTCACACGAGCACGGCCAAGGCGCCACGCAGAGCGCCGTGGCAGGCGCTGGCAGCGAGAAGCCGATCGGCAGGGCTCACGAGGGGCTAAACTCAGCAGCACCACGCCCGCTCGCCGCCTTTGTCTCCCCGTGCTGATGTTTAACACACTGCACCACCAGGTATCCACGCGGTGCTCTATTGGGGATGGAAGTGGACTGCGCGCGTGCGAGGGGACAACGCGGAGCGCGGCCACCGCTTGCATTGCAGATTCGCGGTTCGAGGCGGACGGCCGCCCTGGTCAACGCCGCGGGGGGACGGTTCAGATCGCTGGCGCCAGTGGCCGCAGCGCGTCTTGCTCCGCATGAAAACTCCACCGCCGATTCCTCAGTTGGGTTCACTCGTAGCGACATCGCCCCATACTGGCAGACTATGAATTATCATGATTTGTTGGACCGCCTGATCCTGGCCACCGCTGAGCCCAGCAGGTTTGCGCAGAGAAGTGTTGGGCGAGAGGCGCTGTGGGGGGGGGGGCCGGGGGGGCGCCCTCCCCCCGGCCCCCCACACAGCGCCTCACTTCTCTGCGCAAACCTGCTGGGCTCAGCGGTGGCCAGGATCAGGCGGTCCAACAAATCATGATAATTCATAGTCTGCCAGTAGGGGGCGATGTCGCCACGAGTGAACCCAACTGAGGAATCGGCGGTGGAGTTTTCAGCTCAGGACGCGACGGTGCGAGAGCGCAGACGCTGCCCCGCTGCTGAGTGACGCTGCGATGTTGTTGTTGTTCTCCGCGCGGCAGATGCCAAGACAGGACGACTCAGCCGAGCCTCCCTCCTCCTCCTCCCATCGCCTGGAGTGCCCAGCCTCACCGAGTCTCCGGCTCGCCGCTCCACACGCTTCGACAGATCACCGTGTGACACACACACAGCACCAAACAGCGCCCTGTCACACCCACCAGCGTGCCTTGTGCCACTCTTAGACATACGATCGTGTTTCACACACATCACATGACCGTTACACACCCGTCACGTTGACACCACAAAGTGTTGCACACACCACCACACCCATTGCCGTGCCACACTCATCACCCATCACCATGCCACTCCCATCAGCTTGTCCCACGCGGTTGTCACACGGAGCGTGACGCCATCGGCATCACTGCATCCCCCCCCCCCCCCCCCCCCGGGGCAGCGCGATAACCCCGCTGGCTGCGCGAGGCAGTGGCGCTCCCCGGACTTTGTGTCTCTGGCTGGTCACGTGCTACACGCTGCGCTCAAGTTGTTCGTCAGCTACGCGAGAATAAACTGGAACGAGACCGCGATGTGTCCTCACCGCCGTGTGTATCTGCGCGCGAACGCACCCACACGTCAGTTCCACGCTCGCACCACAACAGCGATGCCGTGCGTTCATTAGGAAAGCCTAGAGTCTCAAACTCATTCTCTTGCCTGTGTAGGGACGTTGGAGAGAGGGCCGTTATGCATGGCAGCCTATGGGAAAGAAACACAGTGGGCGGGGCTACGTGTGTGCACAGGGAGATGCCCTCTGCGACGTCCGAGCCAGACACCCTGGGGGGGGGCTGGTTCGGCGTTACGATCCCCCGGGGCCCCACCCCTCAAGGAGGGTTGGGTATAAAAAGGGGTCGTTATATGGGCTTAGTCAGTTATGTTATAGTTAAGCTAAGAAGTCGGAAGACGTCGTAGCTAGAGCCCTGGACTCCCCCTGATCGCCGCCCTTATCAGGGCCCCACGGGATCAGGCTCGAGCCAGTGGCGTGGTCCCGTGAACCAGAGCCAGTGCTCTGGGACTCCGGGTACCGAGCCCGATTACCAGTGTCGGGCCAGACAGCCTCCCCTAGCTCTTAGTGGAGGACTCAGGGGATAGGCTATGGATAGCTAGGGGTATTCCCTGAGTTATACGGGTGAGGGGGCCGCTACCCCCTCTAGGGCTGTCCTGTACTGGCAACTTGTTAAATAAATATACGTGTGCCTCAACTCCGTTGTCAAGCGTCCTCGACGGGTACTTCATCTGGCGTCAGAAGTGGTAAAAATGGAAACGCGCCATACAGCTCGGACCAGGGTACCACAAGAGGAGGACGCCGCGGAGATCGCCGAGCCCGAGACAGAGCAACAAGATGGGGTGCAGCCGGAGCCTGGCGCCTTCTCACCGGGACGTCAGCATGGAGAGGGGCCGCAGCCAGATGCACTACGACTGGCTCACGAACGGCTGGCGGAGCTACTTTATGCCGCTGCCGCCACACTGGAAGGCATTACGCGGTTGGGGGCTGGTGGTCCACCGCAGGGCGAGGAGAACCGGCGGCCGGAGCACTTTCCCGCCATTTCAGCGACTTCACAATTTGAATTTCCCGCCATGGACGCCGCGGCTGTTCGGGGCGTGGCCAGCTTAGACATCGGCTCCGACATCGCCGTCGCCGGGGCTGCAGCGTCATCGCAGCCGAAGGATGCGTCATCGCTGCCGCGACAGGCGATGCCATCGGCCAGTCGCGCCGAGGCACCGCCAAAGGGAGGTGAAAGCAACCTGCGGGAGTCCACATCGACCGCTGCGCTTCACCAAAGGCTGCCCCCGCTGAAGGAATTCATCGGTGCGGAGGGTGACTGGGGCGGCTTCCGGCGACGCTTCCTCGCCCATCAGGAGATGGCGCGGTGGACCGACGAGGAGGCCCTTTGCGCGCTGCCGGCGCTCCTCGATGGGGACGCGCTCGCCGCACTCACGTCGGCGCCAAAAGAGAAGCGGGCTACACTACCAATGGCGCTACAGCTGCTGGCCGGGGTCTATGGACCTTCAGCCGAATGCCGTCAGCAGTTCTACGATCGCAGGCGGGGTGAAAAAGAGTCGCCTCTGGCTTTCCGGACAAGTCTTCTGGCGCTGGCAAAAACAGCCTTTCCCCGCATGGACGACGACGGCGTGGACGCAATGGTCGCGGAGAAGATCCTCCTCTTGGCGGACGACCTCGACATCGTCGTCATCGCACAAGGGGATGCAGAAATGACCTCCCTCCAGGCTGCGCGACTCCTCCACGCCAACCTTCTGCAGCAGCGGCGAAAGGCAAACAGGGCATCGGCTGGGCGTGCGGTGGCTGCAGCCACCCTTCCGTCAGAAGAACTTTATGCCGTCGACCATCGACGGCAACAGACGACGGGGGCGCGGCCGGGTCGGGACGGGCCGAGGCGTTTCGACCGTCCATCGTCTCCATCGGCGCTCCCGCGGTGCTTCAACTGCGGCATCCGGGGCCATGTCGCCTCGGGGTGCCGTTCTCCTCGACAGCGGGGGACGACGCCTCGACAGGACGCCGGCCCTCCTCTTCCTCCTCCCAAGCTCCAGCACCATGATCCGGCGAGTCGCGGCACCTCACATGTTTGGCCAACGCACCCACCTGTCGCACACTCTCGCACCGTAACGAACGGGGGGCCGGTGGGGCGCTGCGATGGACCGGCGCGGATCACTGCGGGGACTCAAATCGAGCCCGAGCGGTGGTCCGTGTTGGCCCATCGCGTGGTGGCCGCGGCGTCGGGATCGTCGGCCGTGGTCGGTTACATTGATGGGGTGGAGGTACGCATCATAGTCGATACAGGGGCATCGGCGACAATTATTTCGGAACTAATTTACAATATTCTACCGGTGCAGAGCCGTCCTTTGCTACCGGTTAATGTCCCTTTCTATGCCGCTAACGGGGGCTCTCTCGGCATCGTGGGACAGATTCGAGCGCAAATTTCTATCGGGGACATCAAATTGTCGGGGCCGATTTTTGTCTCCTCCTCACTGGCAGTTCCGTGCCTGCTGGGGACGGACTTCTTGGGCAGGATGCCAATTCGTATTTTGATCGACCAAGGATGCATTGAGCTTCCGTCGGGGCGACGTATGGCATTCCTGCCTTCCCCTGTAGCGACTCGGACGGCGTTCGCGACGGTACCGGCGTTCGTCGTAAAAACAGTGCGTGTGCCGCCGGGGGCACAAATGCTGGTACCTCTTAAACTTCGTAGGCCCTTCGCTAAGGGTGTTGGGGATCAGGGTGTTGTGCTGGGGCCGTCTAGGGCCGGGGTTAATGGGCCTCATTTAATTCCGGCCCAGACCATCGTAAGGGGGGACGAGGATCCCTTCATCGCGGTCCTCAATGTCGGGTCGCAGACAGTAGTGGTTCCCCAAGGGACTGTGCTCGCTCACGCGACGCCGGTGCCCTGCGAGGAACCTGCCGTGAACCACATTGACACTGCTGCTCGGACGCACCCGCATTCGGACGGCGATGAAGGGTGGCTCGACGCGCTTTGTGCGGGATCGACGAACCTGTCCAATTTAGAGCGCCAACGGCTTAGATCGCTGCTAAAGGAATTTTCCGACGTTTTCAGTCGGAATAAATACGATTTGGGTTGTACTCACCTGCTGCGTCACCATATTGACACGGGTGACAGCGCGCCTATTCGCCAAAATCCTTTTCGGTTGAGTCCCGCCGAAAAGGACCATGTCAAATCGGCTGTCGATGACATGTTAGCCGCCGACATTATCTCTCCCTCTACCAGCCCTTGGGGAGCACCGATTGTCCTGGTTAAGAAACAGGATGGCTCGTTGCGGTTTTGCGTAGATTTCCGTCGCCTTAATAAGGTTTCGGTTGCCGACGCATACCCGCTCCCACGGATGGACGAATCGCTGGACGCCTTGGCGGGAGCGCGATTCTTCTCCACACTAGACTTACTTTCGGGATTCTGGCAGCTTCCTCTGGACGATGATTCGAAGCCTAAAACCGCTTTCCGTACACCGCACGGCCTGTTCCAATTCAACCGGTTGCCGATGGGCTTACACTCAGCGCCGGCAACCTTCCAGCGGTTGATGGAATTGGTTTTGGCTGGATTGCAATGGGAATCGTGCCTGATTTATTTGGATGACGTAATTGTTTTTGGAAGAACCTTTGACGAACATCTCCAGAGGCTGCGGGCGGTTTTCCAAAGGATGCGGGCTGCTAATTTGAAATTTAAGCCCCAAAAATGCTATTTGTTTCGCGAGTCAGTGCGTTATTTGGGGCACATCGTGGGGCGCTCGGGTATTGCTACCGATCCCGCCAAAACGCAGTGTGTCAGCTCCTGGCCAATTCCGACCTCGGTGGGGGAGGTGAGGAGTTTTATTGGCTTCGCTTCATATTACCGACGGTTCGTCGCTAATTTTGCTACAATTGCCAAACCCCTACATGCTTTGACATCAAAAGGGGTTCGGTTCCACTGGGGTCGGGATGAGGAAGTAGCTTTCTGCTCCCTTCGGGATGCATTGGTGAAGGCTCCTCCTTTGACTTACCCCGATTTTTCGAGGCCGTTTTTGCTCGACACCGACGCGAGCAACACAGGTATCGGAGGCGTGCTTTCCCAGGTGGTTGATGGCGTGGAACGGGTGGTTGCGTACGGCAGTCGGGTGTTGTCTCCAGCGGAGCAAAAATATTGTGTCACCCGTAGAGAACTGTTGGCAATTGTTTTCTTCATCCAACAGTACCGCCCATATCTGTACGGTCAGCATTTCACTGTCCGTACGGATCATGCGGCACTGCAGTACGCCCTGAAGGTTCAACAGCCATCGGGACAATTGTCCCGATGGCTGGAGGTCCTCCAGGATTTCGATTTTGACACCACCTATCGTAAGGGCATTCGCCACACAAATGCGGACGCTCTGTCGCGCATGCCAACCACCTCCGAATGCGCATGCCTCCTGGGGTCGGGGCGTTGCAAGCCAGCTGGGGACATGACGGTTCCAGTCCTGGCGGCCGCCGCCGATGTTGACACATCGCTCCCCGATGAGATCGGGAAACAGGGAAGGGATTCCCTGCTTGGGTTGCCTGTGATTGAGTGGGGACGCCTCCAGATGGAGGACGCCTCCCTCCTCGCGCTGCGTCGTCGCGCCAGGGAGAGGGGGTGTGGGACGGGTGATGCCGACAATTGGGAAATACACGCGGGCTTGCTCATGCATTGGGACGGTAAATCCCACCGTCACCGGCTGGTAGTTCCTGCGGGGTTACGGGGTAAGGTGGTGTGGGCTGCTCATGAGCGCCTCCTCCACCTGGGTACCCAAAAGACCCTCGCCTCGCTCCAGCTGGATTTTTTTTGGCCGGGCATGACACGGGATGTCACGGATCTCCTGGCAGCATGCCCCCGGTGTGCGCAACGCAAACCACCAGCTCGGGAGTCGAACCCGCCGTTGCAGTCCATCACAGTCTCCAGGGTGAACGAACTCGTAGCGTTGGATATCCTGGGGCCGTTTCCCGCCACCCCTAGGGGCAATAGATATTTGCTAACAGGGGTCGAATACTTCACACGCTGGCCTATGGCCTGGCCCCTGGAAAATCAGTCGGCAGCAGCCATCGTGGACGCCTTTGTCCAAGGCTACGTCATGGACAAAGGTGCTCCGGAGCGGCTGCTGACCGACCAGGGTAAAAATTTTTCCGGGAACCTCCTCAAACAAGTCTGTGATCTCCTAGGTACAAAGAAGATTCGTACCTCTCCCTATCACCCACAAACTGACGGGATGGTCGAGCGTCTGCATCGTACCATCACGTCTATGTTGTCGCACCTGGTTTCGGAGTCACAGACCAATTGGGACTTGCAAATTCAAGGGGTCCTGGCAGCATATCGATTGGCCCCCCATGCTGCCACGGGATTTTCACCCTTCTTTCTCATGTATGGTCGCGAACATGACCCACCTGTTCGGGCACAGCTGCAGATCCCCGCGCCTCTAGGTAAAATTAAATTGGACGAGCACGTTAAATTTAACCTTCAAAAGCTAACCGAGGCGCGGGATGCTGCCATGCTCAATTCCCGCATGCGCCAAAAGGCGAATGAGCGCCTCAGACTTGCGCGCGCGCACGTGCTGCAGTGGAAGCCAGGGGAAAGGGCATGGCTGCACTGTCCCCAGGTACCGCTTGCGACCTCCTCGAAACTGGTACGGCCATGGCGGGGCCCCGTCGAGGTGGTCGAGGTTTTGCGACCGCAGTGCGTTCGTATCAAGTGGGGGAGGCGCCGGTGGTTCGTTCACCCCTCTAGACTAAAACCCTTCGTTGCGGTGCGGGACTCTGCTCCACACGCGCAGGGCCAAGCATGTGAGGGGTCGACCGACCCGGAGGGTCCGCCTCTGTTGATCTCACCTGACGTCTTGCCGGTTGCCCCGCCCCCAGGTTCTCCCGGAATGACGGGCTCGCGCACATCCCTCACGGGGGATGCCGAGGGTCCCGCCACTCCAATTGCGGACTCGCCTCGGATGGGACAGCGGCCACCGAATGGTCCGCCATCTGAGGTTGGCCCTTGTGACGGGCCTGCGGCAAGGACGCGCGCTAAAATGCGCAGACTCTTATAAAAACACTGGAACGCGAACAAGAAGTGAAAACGAAACGAAAATAAGAAGAAAATTTTTTTTATTTTTTTTGCGTTTTCTGGTACACTTTCGTGTGCTATTGTTGCTGGACGCTGCGTTCGTGTGGCGCTCTTGGCGCGTTGTTGTATTATGGCTGTGTGTGTGTGTGCGTCTTGTGTGCGTGTTGTGCGTGCGCTGAGGGTTCCGGGAAATGTACATATCTTGCCTCTACGGATTTCGTATTTATTCGGGGGGGGGGGGGCGCGTCGGTTTGTTCTCCCTTTAGGGGCATTGTTAGTGTTGTTGTTTAATTCTCGTTCTGTTAAATGGAAAAAAAATGGGGCACACACGGGGGGAGTCAAGGGGTAAAGATTCATTTGTTGAAATTGTTGCAGCCGGGACGGCTGCGAGCTATGCGGGGGGGAGTGATGTAGGGACGTTGGAGAGAGGGCCGTTATGCATGGCAGCCTATGGGAAAGAAACACAGTGGGCGGGGCTACGTGTGTGCACAGGGAGATGCCCTCTGCGACGTCCGAGCCAGACACCCTGGGGGGGGGCTGGTTCGGCGTTACGATCCCCCGGGGCCCCACCCCTCAAGGAGGGTTGGGTATAAAAAGGGGTCGTTATATGGGCTTAGTCAGTTATGTTATAGTTAAGCTAAGAAGTCGGAAGACGTCGTAGCTAGAGCCCTGGACTCCCCCTGATCGCCGCCCTTATCAGGGCCCCACGGGATCAGGCTCGAGCCAGTGGCGTGGTCCCGTGAACCAGAGCCAGTGCTCTGGGACTCCGGGTACCGAGCCCGATTACCAGTGTCGGGCCAGACAGCCTCCCCTAGCTCTTAGTGGAGGACTCAGGGGATAGGCTATGGATAGCTAGGGGTATTCCCTGAGTTATACGGGTGAGGGGGCCGCTACCCCCTCTAGGGCTGTCCTGTACTGGCAACTTGTTAAATAAATATACGTGTGCCTCAACTCCGTTGTCAAGCGTCCTCGACGGGTACTTCACCTGCATTGAGCTGTTTGGCAAATTCCTCATTTTGCACGGAGGAAAAAGCATCCGAAACAATCCCACGCCAAGGTCCAGGCAGAAGAGTTCACAAAGCCACGTGACAAGCAGCACGGCAGCCACGCGACGAGCGGGGGCCAACAATTGCCCAAGCTCTGCGGTCCCTTTGACACGAAGGCGATATTGGCCAAACGATTGTTTACATGTCGGAGGAACCCGGAGCACCTGGAGAGAACCCACGCGTGTGAGGGGGGACGCTATCCCACAGAGGGGACAGGGAGAGGCCACGTTTGAGCTGTACCGCCTTCTGGCGAACCCCCTCGATGCCCACTGCGAGGGCGTTTCAAAATGTCTGTGTGATGATCCACCACTCCTCACTGCTGACTACAGGCCACGTGCAGCAGAGCCACCTCCCCGTACACCCAAGACCCCTGGTGTTGAGGCGAGCTTTGTCCTTTGCACGGGGCAGACGGGGCTTGCTCCGTGGAACCTCCTCCTCGTGCACACCTGGACGCCCGCCCCACTGCCCCACAAAGCGAGGGTGCAATACATTACCACTTTGGAACAAGGTCCTTTATTTTGGTAAATAAGACATTACAAATACACGACGTATACCTGTACACATGCGCATTCACAAAATATTGGTCACCGGGGGAAACCAAAAGTGAAAGCTTCATAACAAGTCGGAGACGGGGCGCAAGGTCGTGGTGCGAGTGAGACAACGGCGCCTCCCCCTCAGGCCTTCATCTTCTTGCGCTTGAGCGCTTTCCACTCGCCCTCCTGCGTGGCCAGCAGGTGGTGCAGCTCCTTCACCTTGCGCTTGCGCTCCGAGTCTCTGTGAAGCGACACCCAGAGCAGTTGAAATGTGTTTGTCTCGTGATGCGAGAGGCAAAGGGAGGCGAAAAAACCCATCAGCTCCTGCACCGATTAGCACGGTTGGCTACATATGGTGCGAAAAAAGTTCAACATTCATATACACAAAGGTCTCCTGTACAGCCTTAGCAGACTTTTCGGGCAAGTGCTGTTAGCGAGCACCTATAAAGGCTGGCACGGCACACATGGGGGTGGGTGGCCAACACCACACAGTGTCCACACACACACACGTGTCCACACACACACACACACGTGTCCACACACACACACACACACGTGTCCACACACACACACACGTGTCCACACACACACACACGTGTCCACACACACACACACACGTGTCCCCCCACACACACACACACACGTGTCCACATACACACACGTGTCCACACACACACACACACACGTGTACACACACACACACAGGGTCCACACACACACACACGTCCACACACAAACGTGCACACACACACACACACGTCCACACACACACACGTCCACACACACACACACACACACGTCCACACACACACACGTGTCCACACACACACACGTGTCCACACACACACGTGTCCACACACACACACGTGTCCACACACACACACGTGTCCACACACACACACGTGTCCACACACACACACGTGTCCACACACACACGTGTCCACACACACACACACGTGTCCACACACACACACACGTGTCCACACACACACACGTGTCCACACACACACGTGTCCACACACACACACGTGTCCACATACACACACACACACGTGTCCACCACACACACACACACACACGTGTCCACCACACACACACGTGTACACACAAGCGCACACAAGTGACCACACAAGCGCACACAACAAAAGGCATGTGTCCACACACACACACACGTGTACACACAAACACCCGCGCGAGCGTGACGACGAGAGGGTGAGGGAGCAGGAGAGCGCACCTGTCCATCTGCTCCTTCAGCTGCTGTCGCGCCAAGAACTGCGTGTCCCTGCGGATTTCGCGCACGGCGCCCTTCCACTCCTTCTTGTGCTGCGCCACGAGGCGCTTGCGGTCCTTCTCGGGCCTGCTCCCCGCCTTCTTCCTGCCAAACTCCAGCCTGCGCCACAAACGCCGGACGCCACCACGTGCGCGTTCACGCACGACCCGGACCACCCCCCGGGTGCAACGCGTGCGGCACGCGGCCGCTCCCCAAGCTCCCTCGGCATCCATCTCTCTCCTACCGCCGCCACAGGAATGTGGAACTTCCACAACTCGCCGGGGGCCACCAAGAGAGCCAAGTGTCGCCCGGTGTCTAGCACAGCGCTCCTGTCTCGTGCTTTATGAACCGAGGACCCTTTCATAACTCAGTACTAACTGTGGTATTCACGCTATTATTGTAGGGTGCCGACGGCCAGCCAGTAGGAAGTGACGTTTCTGTGAGTAATCCCAATTCAGTAATTTGCAGTGATTTTTTCAGATTTTAAACCGTGACGCCAGTACACAGTGGGCCTACTCGCGTCAGGGGATTGATATATTTCTGGGTTAGGTCACGTAATAATCTGGGTTAATTTTTGTCATGTAACCCTCAACCACCCGACACGGCCAAACAAATTCAACTGCCACGAGTTCGAGTGTTCGACGCACCAGTTCCCGTCTCGACTTCGCCGGTAAACTAAAGAACAATTCTCACAACCAAATGCAGTAATGAGGTAAGACACGTCGCTTACTAGATTTACAAGGACTGCTCTGGACTGGTGGAGTGTTGACGTAGACCCTGCAAAAGGGACTTACACTTGCTCCACTTTGGGCTGGAACATCTTGAGGGGCTGCGGCCGGCTCTTCTCAAACTTGAGCAGGGTGAGCGTTTGCGGAGCGTCCAGGTCCGCCTTGATCTCCTCCACCATGGCCTGGAGGGTCGGACGAGACGACTCGTGGTTTCCACGCGGCACACAAACGCCGTCGCCAAGGCAGGCCACTTGGGCCGCTTCACGTGGTCCAACTCAACGGTATTCGAGTGGAAACCACGTCACTCTTGCACAAGAGGCCATCCTTGCCTCCCAACTTGTCGCCCCGTTAAATAGAATCGTAAACTGGCTAAGACGTGGGCATAGCGACCAGCAGCCCATCGGTGTCAAAGCCAATCGCTGGTGCATTCACGGGGCGGCTCCAAACAGCACCGAGGCCCGGATTCTAGTCACGGCTTAGACATGGCTCTAGCTAAAGTGAGCCGTGGCTCAGAGCCATGCGCTGAATCTGAACCGGCTCTGAGCACGGTCCCGGCCATGCTCAGGATTCTCAAGAGCCGAGCCTGAGCCAGGCCGCGGGTGAGCCATTCGGGTGTCGTTGGAAGCTACCGAGTGGCTCAAGCGTGAGCTGAGCAGGAGTGCTAGAGGCTGGGCCAGAGGCGAGCCGTCACTGAAAACACGGCCCTTCGTGTCTGCGTCGCAGGAGCCATCCGTGCGCATCGAGTGGCTCAGTGCTGGTGGAATGGTCGCACACCCCATGGGCTGCACGTGAGGCCAGGGGCACTTTCCCCGCAACTTCTCAAAGTGGGGGGGGGGGGGGGGGGGTGGTTCCGGGGATATCCAGCTTTTTCGGTGGGGCCCTACATTAGCAATAATAATAAAACTGGATGGGCACCTACACGGGAGCGTGCATGTGGACACGCGTGTACGTCCGTGTGTACGTCCGTGTGTGGGCGTGGGCGTGTGTGTGGGTGCGTGTGTGCGTCCGTGTGGGTGCGTGTGTGCGTCCGTGTGCGTCCGTGTGCGGGCGTGTGTGGGGGTGCGTGTGTGCGTCCGTGTGTGTGCGCGTGTGTGGCGGCCCCTCACCTGGAAGCTGGGAGGGTAGTTGCTCAGGTCGAGGTGCGTTCCCAGGAGCTCACGGAGCGGCTGGAAGGCCGGCGTGCGCGAGGGCAATTGCGCATATGCACGCACGCACTCCTGCACCAGCTCCAGGCACAGCCCCACTGCAGAGATCCTACATCCCGCGGGGGCGGCACAGGCGAGTGACGCGCGGGAGAGTGGCATGTGGGCGAGTGGCATGTGGGCGAGTGACGCGTGGCCGGGCGAGTGACGCTGGCGCTACAGGTGGTGGCGTGTGTGGTGGCACACGTGTCGCATGCTCACCGGAAGTGGTCGTGCGTGGCTGTCGCTGCGGTTGCCACCGCAGCGACTGCTGCGGTGGCGGCCTCGGGATCGGTGGCGACGGTGGTGATGTTGGCAGGAGCGGCGGTGGCGGCGGTAGCGGCGTCTTCGCGCTGCAGCTGGATGACAGCGCTGAGCGAGAGCGGCGCCTGGCTCCATGAGGCCAAGGAGGCGGCGTCACGCACCACCAGCAGCCCCCTCCCGCGCACGCCGGCACGGAATGGAGGAACCGCGCGCACGCCTGCCGCGCACCGCAAGGAGCACGCGGGAGACGACACAGAGATACGGTGACACGCGATACACACGAACGCCACGCGCTCGCCTGCCGTGCACACGGCACTAGCGACACACGTTGCATACACCGATAAAACGGCGCGCACCACACAACTCGCAAGACACAGCACAGACACAGCAGCAGTAGCAGGCTCATGGCTCTTAATGTGGCTCGTGAATGGGGAGAGTGGTTGGCACAGGGATCGGATGGCCACGCAATCGTGAGATTCCTGAATTACTACAAATGTTCTCATTTTGAAGCAGCTGCCTCTTAAAACAACAGATCTTTTGGAAATAAAGAATGGCCAATCAGCCAAAAAACGAGCATCGTTTGCCGTTGTCTGACTGCGCCAACCGCAGAGGGAGACGGGCGAGCGGGCACACGAGCAGAGAGAGATGGCGTGGCACGGCGTGACAGGGTGAGACGCGATGGTTACCTGGTGTCGCGTGCGGTGGCAGCGCCAGGACCAGCAGCCCGTGCAGGTGTACAAGCAGCTCGGGCACAAAGCGCTGGGACAGCCGCACAAACTCCAGCAGGAGGTGACACGCGAAGAGGCTGACACCCACCGCACGGAGACTGCTCACGGCACACTGGGGGATAACCACACGGCCACGTCCCGTCCACACAGAGACAACCACACAAAGACAACCACGTCCCGTCCACACAGAGACAACCACACGGCCACGTCCCGTCCACACAGAGACAACCACACAGCCACGTCCCCTGTAAGGAGTGCGCGCGAGCAAATCGCCCACCTGGGAAAGGATCTGGCTCAAGTAGACGGTGGCAGGGGTGACCACGGGGTGCCGGAAGTCGGACGTGGGGAAGATGAGTGACACGAGCTTGAGGTAGACGAGCTGGAACGCACGCGGCACAAACGTGAGCACAACCGCAAGCACAACCGCGAGCACAACCGTGAGCACACGCGGTGCACACGCGGCACAAAGAGTAATCGGTGAGTATGTAGAATTGTTGTCGAGCACAGGCCTAGTGGCCCAAAATGTCAAGTGGCCAGAAATTAACAGCACCAATAAAGTCGTAATAGATAAGATTGAACATGTTTTTTTATTTGAGCAAAGAATATTTTTTTAAAAAGACGGTGGGAGGGAATTCCAAGGTGGGGCGGTGCGAGGGAAGAAGCAGAAAGAGAAGCATTGTGACCTGCAATGTGGCGAGTGGGTGGGTGAGTGGGCGAGTGGACGAGTGAGTGGGCGGGTGAGTGGACGAGTGAGTGGGCGGGTGAGTGGGCGAGTGGACGAGTGAATGAGTGGGTGTGTTGTTGTGACCTGCAGCATGGGGGTTGAACACGGAGTGGTGAATGAGAAGAAACAGTTAGTCTGGGGGACCGAGTACTCAACGTGTAAGGAGGAATTGGTGAGTAAAGTTCAAGAAAGGAGTAAAATTGATGGGGTGGTAGGGAGGTGACTGTGAGTGACTGGAGTGAACGAATCAGTGTGTGCTGCATTATGAATCCATGTGACTGCTTGACATCCAATGTTATCAAGTACAGGAATGCAGCAGCACGCCTGTCCTACGCGACTTGAGACAAGACGGACAGGACAAGCCGCTCGTCGTCACGACGCCGTGCGATCGTCACACTCTGTGACAATCGCACACGTAGACCCCCCCCCCGCGCTCACCTGGTCCAGCGAGGGGGGGCGGCCGTGCTGGCTGAGCTCGCTCTGGCCGGCGGCGAGGACGGCCTGGAAGTCGATGCCCGCCTGTCGCGGGCACAGCCGAGCCAGGTCGTACAGCGGTCTGAGCTCACACGGCACACCACCGACACGGCACACCACCGACACGCCCCCTGTCAACACAACCGAGCTCCGCTCCGCACAGCTCCCGGCAGGCGGGCGCAGAGAGACCTTTACAGAGCGACACGCAGCGATCCTCATCCCCAACGTCACCCGTGTGACCCGATCGTCACCGGGGGCTAGGGAAGCATTGGGTGATAATAAAACGACATCACTTCCTGTTGGAAGGCATACAGAGCACAAGGGGGGGGGGGGGGGGGGGGGGGGAGTCACAGCCGTTGCCGACTGGCCTCGCTGAGCAGTGCCCTCACTACACTGCCACCGCCTGCCAGTGCACGATGCTCTACGGAGGAGCAACGGAGGAAAGAGGGCAGTGGCAGCTGTTGCTGCTAGGGCAGCTGGCTGTTGTCGCTCTCTAAACCCCTGCAGCATGAAGCAATCACAGCCTGCACCCTGTGGCACAGCGCAAGCAACTCGGCGCAGCACACGAACATCTGTACCGGGGTTTAACAAACTGCATCTACAAGCCCCTCACTTTCAAAGACACTGCCCACTGTGGACCCTGTGCCACGTCCATTTCATTTGTAAACAACTTTAACTCAACTTTGCTCGTCTACCCAGGAAAGCCTCACCGAGCCTCAAGACTCTTGTTCAGGAGGGTCTTGCCAAGTTTTTGCAGGAGGGGACGATGTTGCTGTAATGCCAAGAGAGTAACTTCTCGGTAATGTTACAGCATTGGGATGTTTGGTCAATACGAGTGACACTGCATTTGTTTTAACTAAGGGAGGAAACCAGAGAACCCAGAGGAGCCCCATGTAGAACAGGCTGAATGACAAGGACACACCACGGGGATTGCCCTCCATCGTCTCTTTTACCCAAGCTCGTACAACACCAACAATCACACCCTTGCTCCAGTCAAGAACCGTGTTAACTGTCATCCATTACATCTGAAACAGTGCTGTTTGTTACTGGCTACTTGATGTTTTGGGCCTTTGGGCCAGTGCCCAACTGGAGGCCTGTAGCGGACAGGGCGGCCCCCCGCGGGGAACGTGCGGGGCGGCTGGGAGAGCCTCAGGGCACCTGATGAGGAGGTCCACGGTGGGCAGATCGGGTGGGCAGCGCCGCGCCAGCTCGCCCACGTACTCGAGCACAAACCCACACAGCACCTGCACACGCACGCAGTCCACACACACACACCAGCACAGCTCAACTTGGGAATTCCCTCCTAATCGTCTCTTTTCCCAAGCTCTTACAACAACCTTGTTCAATTTGAGCAACGCGTGAGTCGTCATCTATTCTAACCTTGAAAGAATTTAACACTTTTGCAGAATTAATTCCGGTGTGAGCTGGAAATTCTGCAAATTCACCAGAAAATTTTACTTCGTAGGCAATCATTAGTCGGGGGAGGGCCGGGGGGAGTGAGAGGCGTGCGTGATGACATCGGCACCCTCGCCCTGCTCACACAGACCGAGCCGGCTCACACGCGGCACACACTCGGCTTCAAACAAGCACCTGGTGCGCTGTGTAAACATCAGCACGAGAGAGATAAAGGCGGCAGGGTGTGGTGCTGCCCAACCACCCCATTGTGTGCCGTGCCGGCCTTAATAGGTGCTGCTCACTAAGAGCACTTGCCTCATCAGTTTGTTAAAGGCTATACGAGGATCTTTGTTTTATCTTTGTCTGTATGTTTGTGCTATGGGGAGCATTCTGGTGTTTGTCATGCGTGTGTACGCGTGACTTGCTCTGCCCTCTACCGAGGTGTGGTGCAGAGCCTCAGCACCACTTCACCACAATGGTGGTGGTGACCATAACAAAGGTAACAATAACGATGACAATAGCAAGAATGACGGTGATGACAAGGGTTGAGGGGACCCTAACAGAGATGTGAACCCACGACCTCTCGATTACGAGTTGTACGTGGCGCTCACCAACTATAACACTCGGCTGGACATCAGGAGGCGAGATGGTGGTAGAGAGACAAAGATGGAGAGGATGGGTGGGGGGGGAGATGGTGTGGAGGAAGCAGACTCACGCCCAGCTTGGCTTTGTTGCCCTCAGCCAGGCTGGGGTGAGTGCAGGCCTGGACACGTGCCAGCACGGTCGCACGCTGCTCGGGCCGGTACCCGTCCAGTAGCGTCCGCAGCTCCTGCGCACTCGTGGGGACTGGGGGGGGGGGGGGGGACGTAGGTCGCAGTGAACATCGAGCGATCGGCTCGCGGGTAGCAACGTCGCAACCGCATGGCCGGCGACGCGCAGCGGCCATGCCATCGCGTGCCGGGGAACTCACCCGGGAAGGTGAACGGCATCTCCCTGCTCGCCGCCTCCATCGCCTGCCTCCGCTCGTGCAGCAACGGCGCCGCCTGCTGCTGCACGGCCTGCGTCCGCCTCCCATCCCCAATCGGGCCACCTGGCTCCCCATCCTCGTCCTCCCCATCCTCCTCCTCCCCATCCTCCTCCTCCCCATCCACACTCAAAGCCAACTTAAGCACAAAACTATCCATTTCCTCCTCCTCTTCCTCCTTGTCGTCTTCCTCAGAGCCAGCCTGTTCATCCGACTCCAGATCCGAGTGGTCATCATCACCATCGCTATCATCATCAGCATCATCATCCTCCTCCTCTTCATCCTCCTCTCCCTTCTCTTCACCGCGGTCGTCTTCCTCATCGCTGTCCCCGTGGGCTGCGGTCGCCTCGTCGGCCCAGGTCACTGTCTTCAGCTTGCCGTCCTACACCGCAACGGCCAAACCCGGAGCACTCAGCACTATCATCAGCACCATCATCAGCACCATCGCTATCCTCAGCACAATCATCATCATCATCATCATCATCATCGCTATCATCTTCATTGTCCCCCAGGAGAACACGATGCCTTGCCTGGTGCCCGGCATACCGGGGCTCGAGTTGCAGGCCATGGTTGGGAGGCGACCGGATAATGACGTAAATCAATGCAATCATTGAATCTATCCGTGTGGAGCGCTCAGTGCGATTGCCTCGTATACATATGGGGGTTTTCAGCCACTCAAGTTTATTTCTGCATACCAATCACTAAACAACGACTGTTAAGCAGCTCAGGCAATGAAGACCGTCATATTAACAGGCAACTACTTCTAAGCATTGCCCCGAGGTGACATGGCGCCCACAGAGCATGCACGGCCACCCACCCAGCAGGACGGTCTCGTTAACCTCCCCGGGGAACGAAGGAAGGAGCCGCACGTCGTCAATCGCACGGCGATGCTACGAGGCTGAGCTACCCCAAGTGGGTCCCGTGCTGTGAGAGGGTGGGCCCTGACCCGTGACCCCCAGCGGGCCCTGTGCTGTGAGAGGGTGGGGGTGGCCCTAGATCCCCGGTGGGCCCCGTGCGAGCCTGCACCTCGTAGGCGAGTGCCGGCGCCGTGGGCTCGTCGTCCACATCGAAGCCGTCGTGGAGGTCGTCGGCCGACAGGTGCTTGGGCCTCTCGCTCTGCGCCTTCTCCTCAAAGGCCCCGCGCATCCTCCGCAGCCTCGCCGCCTGCACGCAGCCAGCAGCGGATAGGGCAGGTGAGCTGTGAGCGGTGATTCGTGAGCGGTAAGCCGTGAGTCGTCAGCCATCAGCAGTGAGCCGCGGTGAGCCGTCAGTGGTGATCAGTGAGCGGTGAGCCGTGAGTGCTGAGCGGTGAGTGCTGAGTGGTGAGGCCTGAGTGGCGAGTCACAAGTGTCGAGCCGTGAGCCAGGGTTGCGCCACCTCTAGGTGCTGCAGTCGCTGGGCCTCCTCGCGCGCCATCTCCTCCGCCGTCTTGAGGCGCTCGCTCGGTTGCGCCTTTATCTCAAAGGCAAGCTCCCGCACCGCCACGTCGTAGGCCTCCATCTGTACATGGGGGGGGGGGGGAGGGGGGCAGCAGCAGCGGGAAGGCACTCAAGAGTCGCATCACAAGGCAGGGACCCGGCCTAACATAGCCCTCGACAAGAGTGTGACAGTCTCTGCGATTTAATTATTGAAACCTCCCCCACAACAAAATCCTCCGGTGCGCACTCCTACGCTTAACAGCCATTACCGGCGTAGAACATCAACGGGACTGTGGGCTGTTTCACCATGAGAGTTATCCCATGGTGGGTGATTCGAGAGGGAGTTGTTGAGGGTGAGGTGCGAGAGGTGGGAAGGAGCGATCTCCTGCACAAGTCCACCGGCTCCGCCTACCGCTCACCCGCGGTGCATCGTCCTCAGCCTCGGCACGCAGGGCCTTGGGCGATTTGTGTGGCAGCAGCGACTGGATCAGCTTCCAATCGGCATCGAGCTTCTCGGTGAGCTCCAGCGTCTGCTCCCGGGCGTTCTGTCTCTCAAACTGTGGACACACGTACACACACACACACGCGTACACACACACACATGCGTGCACACACACACATGCGTGCACACACACACATGCATGCATACACACGTGAATGCGCATATACTTGCACGCACACGCAAGCACGTATGCACAAACCCAACATCCACACCCCAAATTCTGCCACTTGCATCATGTGGATCCTAATCAAAGACCCAGCAGAGTCAACCTCCCTTTACTCTATCGTGTTATTTGAGCTGAGGGCTCCCCTCCCCCTCGGACCTCACAGAAATGCTCAGCCAACCTACAAACCTGTTGCTGGGGGTCGGAGATCAGATCACCGTTCTTTCCCTCGAAGACGGTAATGGGTGTGACGCTGGAACACGTAGAGCACACTCCTCCATGCACACTCGTGCTTCTACTGAGCAGCATAAACAACCACGCCTACCACGCTCCAGCAGAGCACACGGCTTCCTTGCCAAAGTGAAAGTGGCTTTTACCAAATTACTGCCGAGTCAGGCCACTGCCTCGTAAAGTTACTGCCGAGTGAAATCACTGGGTAGTCAAGCCACTGCTTAGTCATTACTTCGTTAAATACAGTTGAATAGAGAAACTATATTAGGAACCAGGTAAAACAAACTGAGCTCTGAGCTCTTTCTCAGAAGTGACCTGGCCACGTATGATAGCTCATCGCATTGGCCGAGCATGTGTGTAAACGAGACACAGCGGGTGGGCGAGCGAGCTGCACCTTCTCCTTCTTGGACTTGGTGATGAGCTCCTCGATGAGCTCCTTGCGGGAGCGGTGCGGCACCTCGGCAGCCGCCCCGCCCCCACCGTCCTCGCCCTCCCCAACCGGAGCAGCAGCAGCAGCAGCCTTCTTCCTCCGCAGCAGGCCCCCTCCGCCGCCAAAGTGCGCCTCCGTGAATTCCGCTGTGCAGCCACAACGACACCAACACAGCCACGTCGACACACGGTAAGAACACAGGCACCAACACAGCCAGGTGTGTGTTGAGGTGTGTGTTGCGGTGTGTGTTGCGGTGTGTGTTGAGGGGTGCGTGAGGGGTGCGTGATAACCGAGTGTGGTGCCGTGCCGGACCTGACAGGAGGCCGCGGTCGCCCGTGTCGCTGTCGCTGTCGGGGGCGTCCCCGAGCGCCTGCACGTCCGCCAGAGACTGCCCGTAGTGCGTGAGCTGCTCCTCATCATCCGCCTCGTGCAGCGCAAACACGTTCTCTCGTGTGTGCTGGCGCTGTGGAGGGAACGCACGGCTCACACGCTCACGTCTCGCACCTCAATAACACCGACAGATGGCTCGTTCACAGCTTTGGGCTTCCCCCGGCTGTACTGTGGGGGTCTCTACACGGCACAGGTCTCCCACATCGACGACACAGACACAGTAGACATACACACAGAAAGATACACTAGACATAAATACTAAGCACATGCACTAGACACACATAAGACAATAGACACACACACACTATATACAAAAAAAACAAAGATCCCTGTATAGCCTTAACAGACTGTTGGGGCAAGTGCTGTTAGCGAGTAGCAGCTATGAAGGCCAGAACGGTACACGAGGGGGTGGGTGGCCAGCACCACGCCCGACCGCCTTTGTCTTCCCAGTGGTGATGTTTACACACTGCACCTGGTACCAGTTCAGATAATTGTCACTGATGTTGCCCATGAGCGGGAATCGAAACTCGGGTCACCGGGTTCGTAGTGCAGCGCGCTAACCGCTACACCACCGCTCCCCACACGCGCACAAACACACACTGGGCAGTGTGTGCGTCACACCTGCCGCTCCTTGGCGAAGCGCTGCAACATCTTGTCCTCGAGGCTGATGGACGCGTCATTCTCTCCGATGCGCCGGTCCACGAACACGTTGCTCTTGTTCTTCTGCTTGTGCTCCTGCAGCAGCGTCCCCATGCGCTGCACGAGAGGGGCAATGTGAAAACTCCGCGAGCACTACCCACGCTACCCTCCCGGCGCCCCATCACGCCGGCACGAACCGTCGTTTACGATTTAAGCAAACGCGACACTCCTCTCGTTCGTGGTCTTATTATTCGCAACTCTGTATAATCTCACTTGAGTGACTAGCGGGTAATGTTTCAGTATTGGGATGTTGTTTGTTAAATTAGCCACGGGAGGAAACCAGAGAACCCGGAGCAAACAAAGAGGAAAACAAACTCCACGTGGAAGGGCGCTTGAATCTTGCTGAGGCGCGAGTGTTACCACCGTACCACCGTGCCAACCCGCCGCCCCTGTGAGAGATGGACCCTCGCATTTCCAAGCAATGAGAGCGGCGAGCCGGCCACTCTCTCCGTGTTCCACACATGCCTTACCTTCTTTATGGATTTGGAGCGGGACACGCCGGGGAGGCCGCGGTCGTGCTTCGGCTTGCGCCCAATGACGGAGAACTTCTGCCGGTTGATCTTCACCTCGAACGGGTTGGCTCGCACGTCGACCGTCTTCTTCGTGCGCCGGACCTTGTCTGCCAAGTTCCGCTTGGGCTTGGCCTTCCCCATGGCGCCGGCTCAGCGCTGCAGACACCACCCTCGATGAGCACGGTCGGCTCCATACGGTGCAGAGTAAGTTCAACATACATACAGTGGAAGGTGAGTGATGTACCTCTCCTACCTCACTCACTCACTCACACTCCACCCCCCCTCACTCACACTCCACCTCTCACTCACTCACACTCCACCCCTCCTTACTCAGTCTATGGCTGAGTGCGCGTCTCACCGACTCGAGTGGGGTCTCGGGGTAGAGTCTCTCCGAGTCGCGTCTCTGTGTGTAGAGCTTTGGCGCCTCACCGACTCGAGCGGGGGGGGTGTCTGTGTGGAGCCGCGACGACTCGAGAGGGTCTCCGCGTGGAGGCAAGTCGCCGCTGGCTCCTCGCTCCGCTCTCCAATCCGCACGTGCGCACCGCTAGCGAGCCGCCATGACAGTGCACGAGAGGTCAGGGGTCGGGGGTCATGGGAGGCAGGGGCGGGGCTCGCGGGGGACAGATCTCGCGAGAAGGGAGATCTCGCGGGCAGGGGGGATGAGATCTCGCGTGGAGGGGAAATCTCGCGAGATTGCGAGGAGAGGCGTGAGCATCCGCAAGAAGAGAGGCGTGAGATCTCGCGAGAAGAAAGAGAGGGGTGAGATCTCGCGAGAAGAGAGGCGTGAGATCTTGCGAGAAGAGAGGCGTGAGATCTCGCGAGAAGAGAGGCGTGAGATCTCGCGAGGAGAGAGGCGTGAGATCTCGCGAGAAGAGAGGCGTGAGATCTCGCGAGAAGAGGGGCGTGAGATCTCGCGAGAAGACAGCGGCGAGATCTCGCGGCGCGCCGTGGTTGTTGCCAGGAGACGGCGCGGTGAGGGAGCAGCAGGAGACGCCCGCGTTGTTTACGAGCGGGTTTGTTGATCTGTTGACGCGTTGTTGATGTGTTGTTGACGTGTTGTTGACGTTGTTGATCTGTGGCCGCGTTTCGCAGCGGAGTTGACGGACCGGGCGGTGTCGCGCAGGCATCGTGAGCGGTGTTTGGGGGGGGGGGGGCGAGGGGAGATCCCCGCGTGGAGCGGGAGACGTCCCCCGTGGGGGGGGGGGGGGCGCGTAGTCGGCGCCGCTTCGTTCAGTGGCACGCGTGGCCAAGCCTCGCCTGGCGAGGTGCAGACAATGACGAAGCTTGCATCCCCCCCCACCCCCCACAGCTGGAGCAGGTAAATCCGCGGTAGCGCATCCGGACACCGCCACTCCGGGGGCGCTCGCGCAGGTTGCTGCATCACAACCCGCCCCGCGTGGTGCTGTGGTGGTGGGGGCAGTGCTTCCTAGGAAGCCCTCTGGCTCGGAATCCCCACTGGGTTCTACAGGGAACCCACGCCCGCACGGTGCAACAACAACAACAACAACCGCCACGGCGGGCCGCGGGGTGTTTTGTCGCAGTGCGCGCGAGTCCCCGTGCGGATGGACCCGCGGCGCGGGGGTCTCGCCGTGCCGGTCGAAAAGGCCGCGCTCGAGTCTTGAAGGAGTTGCCGCTCAGGGCGACGCCAACAAACAGCGCCGCTGCCGCGTCGTCTCCGTGTCCCCGTGACCGCGATCGCCGCTGCTGCGGGACCTGCTGCGCTTGCGACGGAGTGACGAGAAACTCGCCTCGCGGCGAGCCGAGTTGGTTTGAACTCCGAGTTTGCTGCGCGTCGCGAGGCTTTGAGAGAGAACGCGGCTGGCGCTGTCGCAGGCGATGCCCGACAGCGGCTGTGTTGTGGGCGGCAGGCGAGGGAACTCCTCCTCCTCCTCCTGCGCGTGTCGCCTGCCCCGCGGGCTCCCGAGAAAGAGGGCAGGGGGTGTCATTGTTTGTATAATGTTGAGCTTCTTTCGCACCGTACGTAGCCAACGGCGCGAATCGGAGGTGCGGGTCGTGCCCATGGTGACATAGACGACTTATTGAGATGGTGTTTAAAACGATGGCTACGTGGCGCTGTGTGTGTCTCAGGAGCAATGGGAAACTACGGGGAGCTGATTGGGGAGGTGGTCGCCCTGCTGGATAAGATCACAGCAGGGGAAGAGAACCTCATGCAGATCACAGACGACATCATTCAGTCGCGCCAGGTACGTGCAGCGCAGTGGCGGATCCCCTCGACGCCCGACAGCTCCTATTTATACTTGCAAGAGGAAACGCATTGATTGTGTTTTTGTTATACAACTGTAGGGACCTATTTAAAAACCTTGGGAAGTTTGTACATGCTCTGTAGGTGCAGTCATGTTTGAGCAAGGTGATGTTTTAACAAAAAACACGGAACCTCTTTGTACCGCCAGCTGCTTGGGGAGGCCTTCACCCAGCAGCAGACTCAATTTGAATGAATGTGTATGTTTATCTCTCCATAAACCACAAAATTGGAACATTCTAACACCGCCAATATCTCGCGACGTGCTGTGGAGGGCTGGAGTGAAGATAACTTGGTGTTCCTCCTGGGAGTGCTGGGAGGCTGCGTGGAACAGAGGCGACTGCTCGCGGTCGTGGTCAACGCCTTCTACGCTCGCCACGGCAAGCACGTTCTGCTCAAGCAGCGAAACGTCTTTACAGGTGCGTCTCACAGTGCCCTGCACATTCCACTAAACAATTATCCCGCTTCCACCACGTTAAAGCCACTCAAAACAGCACTTTAAAAAAGTTATTTAAATCTCTTCAGGGCTCATAACAAGGACCCTTGGGCATTCACCATCGTCATATCACTTGTTGTTATCGCCGCATTCAAGAACCTTGCAAGCCTCTCACGACGAGGCCCTTGCCGTCACTACGGCATAATGGTGTGTCAGCTGTAGTGCACATCCCATTACACCTGTGTTTCCATTGCAGCAACGTCTCTCACTTTGTAGTCATTCATCATTCAATTCCTTTTTCTTCAGCTGCCATTTCACCTCCAGTTTCCCTTTTTTCCATCCAATGACACAGGACATAAACGTCAATTTCAGAACATCTTGTGGGAGTAATTTATAAGGGTAATGATTTGTGTTTGTTAAGCATTTATAGTGAAATGGTATCTCAGAGCACAACGCGGGAAAAATTAAGGTGAGCTCTGCTGGGCTCGATCACTAAGCCAGAGGGGATAGAGAGAGGGAGCTTAGAGGTGTAGACAGAGTAGTGGGAGAGGAGGGGGTGGGGGTGTGAGGAGGGAGGATGCAGATAGAGAGAAGTAATGGAGGATCAAAGCAGGATCCGACGAAGCCTCATTTGGATACTTGGTGTGGGACCAAGATCTCTGGGGTGGAGTTGGACCCCACGCAGGCCATTCTTGGACCAACACAGTCTGGTTTCAAGTGGTTCGTATGAACAAGGCGATACCCATTACCGGAGGCAGAGGAGCCTTTAGTAGGTTAATTGCGCCACTCACACGAGGGGTGAGATAGCCATGATTATTGTCCACATTCAGATCTGCCCCGTGCCTACGTTTGATGTCCATTATTTAAAAGAGTATTTATTGAAATTAGTAGTTAAATAGAGTGCTGTATCGGTGGTGTGGCTTCGTGCTGAGATAAAATTTCCACCACTGTCACGTCCGCTCACAGTCATCGCCTACCTGGCTGTGTTTCGCCTGGAAGAGCTGGGGATGACCAGTTTCACCAAGATCATCAACTCCCAAGACATACCCAGCATGCATAAGGTGACAATGCGTGCAGGTCACAATGTGTTCTCCATATTGCCACAGCTGCTGTCATTTTTTCAATGTTTCAGATTATTTATTATTGATTGTCTATCTTTCTTTCATATGCCATTTGAAAAGCAACTGACAAAACATTGTACCTCCTGTGTTGAGTTTGTTATTCCAATCGATGGCATGAAGAGTTACTTGGTGTAATCCAAGAACGCCACATGAAGTCATCTCCTCTGGACACCTCCCCGGTTCCTTGTTCACACTGCACCACAGCACTCACCGTCATGACCACCAATGTCACTAATGCTTCTTTCACATTTTTGCGTTTCCAAAATTCCTACAAAACTGATCAAGTCACCCTGCTTCTCAAGAAACCTGGCCTCAATCCAGACATCCCAGCATGCTATCAACCCACAACCAATCTCTCCACCCTCTCCAGGCTCCTCGAATGCCCCACCCTCACCCAGCTGAGGGCCCACATTACCTCCTTTCCAAACCTCTGCTCCTTCTAGTCTGCCTTCCGTCAGACCTACTGCTGTGACCACCAGCGGGGTCCTGCTGTTGTGAGCGGGGGTAGCCACTCGACCAAACAAAAACAGGGAAGAAGTCAGTTTGGTAATTACCCTGCCTGGACAATGCTACAACGTGGTCCCTTTGCCCACAAGCTTCGTCTGCCGTTGCCTATGATGCTGCAGTGCTTTCTCAGCGTGAGTTTGTATGATCACTGAACTAATGACACACGCGGGGACGGTTTTTCCTTGCAGTTCTTGACTTTCCTGTTTGACGAAGTCAACTTAAGCACCTGGATAAAGGATGAGTGGAGTCAGCTGTATGACATCACCTTCGTGCAAAATAACCTGCTGGCGCCACTACTCAAGTACGTTTATGAACACTTGGGCCAAGCGCATGGTTTAGGGCCACAATTAAGCCATGTAACGCCATTTAAAACTACTCGTGCTGTTTTATATCAAAGGATTTTTACGTGGGATTGGCACCGCCTCCACTTGCACGTGCCTCTGTGTAGGCAGGGCAGTGGCAGTGTCAACCAGCTCCACGTAACTAACAATGCCTCTGCTGGTTTAGTTTCACGCTGCATGGAAATATGAATAGATGAAGTTATGTTAAGTTCATTCAGTGAAGTCATTGTATTCTTTGCAAGAGAGGTGTCTGGTGGCGATTCAGCAAGGTTTCCTAGCTGTCTCTCCATCTTCTTTAATGTGTCACTTCGCTTCAGGCACTTTAGTGCTCCACATGTAAACGATGTACAATGCAATTGACCGAACAACCCAAGTCAGCTGATCCGAGATAAGAGTATCGAAGAATTATTGAGTCTTTGCTATTTCCTTACAGCATGTTAATCGCCCCTTCGGCAGACACAGCTGCGTAAGAAGTTCTCTTTGTCGCTTTCAGAAACAGAGAGGAAGTGCTTTGGCTGACGGAGCAGTTGAGAAGCCAACTGGACGGCACGAGTCCCCCGCGGCCGAAGCCCAAGACCACGGAGCCGCAGGAGTTCTCGCTGACCAAGCCCAAGCCACGGACTCTGCCTCTGCCGGATCGCGTCCCCTCCCTCGGCAAACCCAACCCCGTACGTCTCCCCTCCCTCGCCGTGCCACCACCATCAATGTTACTCGCTGGCGTGATCAGAAATACACCATGCTCCGTATCATTTAACTGCCTGTTTAGAAATGTTTTTTATTTGGTTAAACACTATTCATCGTTTAAAAATGTGTTATGTCACATGTAATATGGAGTCTGCGATGCATGGCCACAATTGTTTAATGCTGGCCATGATGATCGCCAGGCTTTTGCCATTCCACTGCTGGATGAAGGGGATTCCTGAGACGATGATGCGCTTTGTCGAATGTAACTGCACGTCAACAAGCTTGGTGTTTGACGCCCGACCCCAGGCAGAGCTGTTGCAAGCTTGGCAGGGAGTGCTGTGGTTGTACAGTTGATTGTTTGTGTGTGTGCAGGTGCCCAAGAGCACGTACCATCTCCCGAAAGAAATGGCAAAGCTTCAGGACGTCAGGCAGAGGAACCGGCGAAGAGCTGAGGTTCCCTAACTCTGGAACACAACCCACTCTTGCTTAGCACAACTGCACGTACTTGGCACACGAGTCATCTAAAGCCAAACACACACACCGTGCAGCTGGCATTGGCCAAACATCTCAATGCTGAAATAAGACCTACAAACTACTCAGTTGGGATTACACACGGCAGCAGCATCGCCCCCTACTCACACAACTTGGCAGGACCCTCTGAACAAAAAAAAGAGTCATACCGAAAATATAAAGATATGCTTTGTGATAGCTTCGTGATAATGTAATTCGTGTCTCGTAAGTCATGAATGCGAGCACCCAGAGTTACGTAGCAACAGTTAAATTGCAATGGTTCAGCAGCTGTAATCGTTTCAAAGTAAAAACTTAACACGATCACGTGGGCACAGTACACCAGAACGACTTGTTAGAACAGGCACATTTCTAAATATAAGAAAATAAGCATGTCACCGCTCGTGCTGTTACAGAGAAATCTGATGGAAGCGAGCAAGATGCTGTTCCAGTGCGCAAACGCCGAGAAGGCGGATCAAACCAAGGTGAGGATGACACGGGGGGGGGGGGGGGGGGGTATGCCGAGGGTGTGTGGGAGTGACATGGAGAGGAACGGAGTGGGGAGGGTATGGGGAGTACGTATGTGTGTTGAACTTCTTTCGCACTGTCGTAGCCAATCGTGCTCATGGGAGGTGCGGGAAGTAGAGAGGTACAGAGGAAGGAGTGGACCTCACATTGAGGGAGAAATCTGACCGGTGTTTACCAATGCTTACATATTTCACTGTGCGAGATTACACACACGTGTTATTGGTTAGTTTCACTCTCAAGGCCAGTGTACAGTTGATGCTATACACGTCCACATGCAGAGTGACTGATTCCAGTGACTTTGATACAGAGTTTCTCTTTTTATATTTGTGAACCTTGAGCACGACGCTTTTTTGTTTTCGACGGAATTGGGTCTTGTGGACATTTGTACAACACTATGTCGTATTATACGATTAGTTATGCCGATTCACGTAACGTGCTGAAAGTAATGTTGGGCATTTTTTGCGAGCGTGCCCGCACACACTTGCTACTCGGCACGTTCTTGTGGAAGGCAGATTTTCAGTTTTTCCTGCTCAGCAGCAGTGGTAGCGGTGACCTGCAGCTTGCGCGCTTTAGCTCGGCGCATTGTGCCGCCCGCTTCCCCAGCATCATTTTTTATTCACAAAACGTGTCAATTCAGTATCCGTTACGCACATCAGTTGTGTGGCCGAACCATCCACCACCTCTCCCGTTGGATGTGCTCAGCGCGTCATGGCGGAGCTCGCTGCAGAGATGTCGAGGACGAGTGCAGAGAGGCCCCGGGCCAGGAGCGTGCCAAAGACCTCGGTAAGCACCGCCGCTCCATCCAAGGGCTCAACCAAAGCCAAGAGAGAGAGAAGCGTTCTCTGCCTCCATCTGTACATTTTTGCACGGTTTGTGACCTCAGCTCTGCCAATCTGCCGTCCGTAGTGAAGTGCTCACGGAGGTGGTGGGGTTGAGTGACTACACGTTAAACAAAACAAGTAAAACATTTATACGAGGTGTTCTTTTTGTTTTTATACCCACAGAGCCTTTAATGCATAATATTAAAATGGAGATCACATTAGATAGATACAATCATTATGGCAGCAATAAGAGATATGACCGTCATCTGGATGATGAGCGAGGCGTCCCTCTGGATGCGTGTACCATGGGCCAGAGAGGGATGGATGGATATCGCAAGTTCCAGGACATTTACGGATGCTGTCCCACGTGATCGGATTGTTTTATTTTGACAATACAGTAAAAGTAATTAATAATCTTCCATTGGTCAATGCCAACAACCAGTTTATCTTAAACACACGATACAGGAAACCTAACGTGAGTGCATTTGCCAAGTGTAATTAATAAAATATATTCCCTTTGGCAGGACTACTTGCTAAAGTAGCATCGTGACAATGCGAAGCTGCATATCGTTTACAGGACTGTGATACGAGCGTTGTTTTTATTGTAGAAGAACAACGTTCCTATTAAGCTCAACACAACGGCCATACTGCGAGAGGGAGCTTTCTACCAGGCCCGAGAGACACAGGAGCTCAAAAGGTCGGTTTCCACGCACGCACAAAGACATGCACACCCACACGCACGCATACACATGCAACAACAACCGCCATTCGCCACTAAGTAGTAGCTGTGGACGATGAGAGTGGGCCTGTTGCTTTTTCTCAGCCAGCCTGAACACCTCCTCTGTCAACCAGGGTCTCTGGGGAGGTCTGGATCATGTACCCAAAGCAGCCATTGCAGCTGCATGAGCCAAAGTCCTAAACCTCGCAGATGTTCTTTCTTGGATCCGGCATGCATCCATGATGTTGTGTGGATGCGCCAATCCCGGAACAGCGTGTTGGTAATTACAAGCCCATGGGCTGCACAAAAATCTAGCAGCCTCTACCACTGTTATTGAGCTGATCTGGCCCATGCCGTCCAATCACTCCAGACCAGGTGCCAGCATCATGACCAACTCGGGCATTAAAGTCGCCTAACAGGATGACTATCCCGAGGGGCCACTTTAGCTAGCACCTGTGACAGGAGGTCATAGAAGGCATCTGACTCATCAGCCTTACCTGCATCCCTCCATGGATGTTCGTCTTTGGTGGGGGCATGTGTAACCACGACCACCACTCCTCGCATCTAGTTGATGGGAAGGCGAGCCCAAAGTAGCATGGGGCTTACAGCTTCGCAAACCTCACCGCCACGCTCCCATTCCCCCTTCATTGTTTTGTTCAGAAGAAGAGCCACTCCCTGTTGTTTGGCAGTCTCCTGCCCCGAGTAGAGGACTGTCCACCCCTCAAGGTGGCAGGAGCCAGAGCCGGTCCACCGGACCTCCTGAACACTACAGAGATCCAGGCGGTACCGGTCCAGCTTCCGACAGAGGAGTGGCAGCCTCTTCTCCGCAGTGAACGTTCGAACATTCCACGTGGCCACCCGCAGTGGTTTTTGTTGTTTCTGGAGGAACCCCGAGGGTGAGGATTCAATCTCCTGCCTCTGCCAAATGTAGTTTGGCCAGGAGACTGCCCACCACAGCGTTTCCATCCGGCACCAACGAGGAGGTAGGGGGTTGTTTTGCCATGTGTGTGTGCACACGCACACACACGTGCACAGACACTTTTACGCACACATATGCACTCGCGCACGCACTCCCACACCCTAGCTGCTGCTCATTAACGATGTGCATGATTGGGACATCTCTTGTTTAGAAGGATGTCCTCGCAGAAAAGAGCATTGCACCTTGGATGAAGCTACTCTGTGAAATATCGGTCCATTTTGTTTCTCTCTCTAATGTGCCCAGGCTAGAGGAGCTGGTTAGGGGCGCGCGGGACGGGAGCGAATTTGCTGATTGGCAGGAGCGCATGCGGCAGCGCGACGCGTCGGAGGCAGCGCTGGAGGAGGAGCGGCGTCGGCTGGAGGGGAAGCTGAGCCTGGAGGAGGCCGTGCTGGCACGGCATGCCCTCGCCAGCCAGAACCAGCACAAAGCCGCCACCGTCAAGCAGCAGGTGGCAGCAGCAGCAGCAGAGCTGGGGCAGGGTTTGGGGCCCAGTTTACGTGTGGGAGGGAAGGCAGCTATTGCCAACATGTATGAGAAAATATAAACAAATTATGCTATTTTCCACCGATTTTGTTGTTTAAAAGATTACAAAGAATGTGGCACACCTTTTGTGACAAAAGGATGGAGGGTGCTTTGTCTATTTTTATATTGATTGGGACTTGATGAATATAGTCTTCAAGTAGGGAAAAATGTTTCTGTAATCCCAATTGAGTAATGTTGCAGAGTAATTTTTCAAATTTGGACCGTGATGCTGACATACAATGGCCTTCTCATTGCAAATGGCGCCAGGGGATCTTTAACGTGCAATGTGAAGTAGACAGCGAGTAGTACTTTACGGTTAATACAAAACCGCAGTTATAACCAGGGCGGCCTGCCGGATTTAAACCGCAAACCTCTGCAACAAGCGGCGACCGCACTGCCGCTGGTCCACCGCCTGTGCGGTGTGCCGCAGTCTGTGTGCGCGTCTCACGTAGCCCGTGGTGTGTCTGTGGACGTTGCTGCGTGTCCCACAGACAGCTGAGATGATGCAGCAGTACGCAGACCGGCGGCTTCAAGAGGAGAAGGAGATGAAAGAAACTGATTAAGCAAATCATGGAGGGTCATGAGAATTCCAAAGCAGCTAAACTGAAACTTCAAGAATACAAACAGAAAATAGGTAAGAATCACCATATCACTGTTTTTACTTCCTAAAATCACTGTTGCTTCTGCTCGTTTGAAAAGTTTTACATCATTTACATTTGGGAGGAGTGGTGGCCTTGCGGTTAGCACTGCACTATTAAGCTGTCACAAAAGAGGGCCCCGCGACAGCCCTGTGGATGGCTGCCTCAGGGGCCCCACGTGGCCTCCTGCCCCACGCCTCCAGGAACCTCTGGGCGGTGGCAGAAAGAGGAGCACATGGAACAGGGAAACATTTTACTTATGCCTGTTGTATATAGTCTTGTTAACAAATAAGCAGATCTTTAGCATGTATTAATTTGATCCCATAAATAAATCAATATCAATTATATTCTTATTTAGAACAATATATTTCAGCTGCAACTGCTGTCAGGAGTGGTGTAATAATTGAGCCAGCATGCTGTGGGTAGAGCTGATTCACAATAATGTAGATAAAAATTAAATCCCAGTCAGGGGTCAACTCAGTCCTTGATCCCTCCAGGGTTGATCAAATGAATACCTCTTTGTGAGAAGGATGTGATCGTCTTATGCAGAGCCCTGCCATGGGAATGTGGAATTTACACCACGTACTCAGGGCTGGCAATGATAACCACTGCCCCATTGCTCTATTGAGCAATGGGTGTGTTTTAAGTAACATGTCACCAAGGTTTGATTCAACTGTAATGTTGCCGCATACTGCTCAGGTGTCAGGGACTCCAGGTTTGCAATGTCCGCACTTGCGAGTGCTGTGGAAGCTGCGGTGTGCTTTGTCAACACACTGCGCTGATCAGGTTTGTGTGCATATGGTTTGCAGTGAATTGATGCTCAAGTGAGTTTGAATGTAATGTTGTGATGTGCAGTGAATTGGTTATTCTTCTCAACGCCCCTGATGTTTGCAGTGCAGTGGAGATGTGTGCTGTAATGTGGTTCATAGGTTTAACAACAAGCGTGTGCATTGCATGTACAATGCTCAGCCTTATCCAAACCACCAACTCCTTGCATATATATATATATAGTGGATGCAAGGAGTGGTTTCCAGCCTGCATGATTGCTTCTTTTGTGGTGAGGTTTTTCATCATTTACAGAGTGTAATTTCTGTAATGCATTCTCTATATTACACGACCATACACAGGATGTTAGTTGTTTTGCTGCCTTGTATGATTTAAGGAACATTGGCACTCATTCAGGGCTATTTTTTTTACCTTTTATCCAACTGCAGAAAACTTGGTAAAGCCATCATTGTGGGTAAATACGTGAAATGATGCAACTTTGCACGGATATAGAGTTTTTAGGTATTTTTTAAGTTGTAAAATTAACAGCAGTTTTATAATTTCCAGAAGCATTGCGATCAGGACGAGGGAATGGGGCTGTGGTGGATGAGAAAGATGGAGAGCTAAAGGGGTGGAGCCGGGGGAGGGTGTGGGGGTCAGGTTGGAGCGAGGGGGGAGGGTGTGGGGGTCAGGGAGCGAGGAGGGTGGGGGTCGGGGGAGGGGGGAGGGCGTGTGGGGGTCAGGTTGGAGCGAGGGGGAGGGTGTGGGGTCAGGTTGGAGCGAGGGGGAGGGTGTGGGGGTCAGGTTGGAGGAGGGGGAGGGTGTGGGGGTCAGGCTGGAGCGAGGGGGAGGGGGTGTGGGGGTCAGGTTGGAGCGAGGGGGAGGGTGTGGGGGTCAGGCTGGAGCGAGGGGGAGGGTGTGGGGGTCAGGCTGGAGCGAGGGGGAGGGTGTGGGGGTCAGGCTGGAGCGAGGGGAGGGTGTGGGGGTCAGGTTGGGGAGCGGGGGGAGGGGGGAGGGTGTGGGGGTCAGGTTGGAGCTAGGGGGAGGGTGTGGGGGTCAGGCTGGAGCGAGGGGGAGGGTGTGGGGGTCAGGTTGGAGCCCGGGGGAGGGTGTGGGGGTCAGGTTGGAGCGAGGGGGAGGGTGTGGGGGTCAGGCTGGAGAGAGGGGGAGGGTGTGGGGGTCAGGCTGGAGCCGGGGAGGGGTGTGGGGGTCAGGCTGGAGCCCGGGGGAGGGTGTGGGGGTCAGGCTGGAGCGAGGGGGAGGTTGTGGGGTCAGGCTGGAGCGAGGGGGAGGGTGTGGGGGTCAGGTTGGAGCGAGGGGGAGGGTGTGGGGGTCAGGTTGGAGCTAGGGGGAGGGTGTGGGGGTCAGGCTGGAGCGAGGGGGAGGGTGGTGTGGGGGGTCAGGCTGGAGCCCGGGGGAGGGTGTGGGGTCAGGCTGGAGCGAGGGGGAGGGTGTGGGGGTCAGGTGGAACGAGGGGGAGGGTGGGGGGTCAGGTTGGAGCGAGGGGGAGGGTGTGGGGGTCAGGCTGAGCGAGGGGGAGGTTGTGGGGGTCAGGCTGGATAGGAGGGGGGGTGTGGGGGTCAGGCTGGAGCGAGGGGGAGGTGTGTGGGGTCAGGCTGGAGCGAGGGGGAGGGTTGTGGGGTCAGGCTGGAGCGAGGGGGAGGGTGTGGGGGTGTCAGGTTGGAGCGAGTGGGAGGTTGTGGGGGTCAGGCGGAGCGAGGGGTGGTGGACAGTGCTCGTGTCTTCACCACAGGTGTACATTATTAAGATTTTCTGTCACAATTGTAAATCCCATGCACTTGTGTGGTTGACTGCACGTGTGAGTACTAAAGTGCAACAGTTAGCGAAGTCTGCCATATTCGTGTCCATTATAAACTACTGGAGTAAGGCATGAAGTTGTTGTTTGTGTTTTGCAGTGGAATGCTGTGAGAATGTGTGTTGCTGGATACAGTTGCACGTTCTGCAAGTGGCTATTCTTATGATGCGTTGTTGTTGTTGAGCATCACCGCCGTGTGCGCTGTGGTCGGGAGCAAAGCTTTTCCGTTGAGCAGCCGTGTTGGTAGCGGATTGAGCCATGAGTGTGGTGGGGTGAGCAGTTGCAGGAGGTGATGGAAGGAGAGCCAGGAGATGCTGAGGCAGGCACTGGAGCGTGCCCAGGAGGACATGTGCCGTCGGCAAGAGCTCATACAACAGATCCGCGCCCTGGAGGCCGTGCCCGCCTTGCGCCATCCGCACATGGACCCCACACAGGTGATCGGCCAAGTTCAACACGGTCGCACGGACAACCGCCTTTGCTACAACATAACCAACCGTAGCTCGGTCTTAGTCAAGGCTCATCTCGGGTGGTGGCCCTGGCTCAAGTGAGCCATGGCTCAGAGCCACGCGCTTAACTTGAACCGGCTGTGAGCACGGTCCCAATCACGCCCAGGATTCCCGAAAGCCGCGCCTCAGCCAGGCCACGGCCGTGCCGCTCGGGCGTCGCTGGAAGGCTCGTGAGCTGAGCCAGAGTGGGAGGGTATAAGGTGTCAGTTTTTGTACCAGTTTAAAGGGTAAAAACCTACTACTACTGAGCCAGAGTGTTACGAGACTGCTGGGCAGAGCCGAGCCGTGACCATCAACAGTCCCGAGAGACAATAGCCAAGCCTGTGCTAGTTACTGTGCTAGTTACTGTGCTAGTTACTGTGCTAGTTACTGTGGTTGTTACTGTGGTCCGCTTTCCCTGGTCTCGACTGCCGTTTCTGTGCTCTCCGTGACCGCCGCAGACGGCAGGGCATGCGCTGCTGAGCGAGATGTCGCTGGTGGAGCTGAGAGAGCGGCTGGCGCTACTTAAGGAGGCCCAGCACAAGGCCAAGGAGGAACGGCGTGACGACATCCTCAGGGAGAAGCAGGCCAAGGAGCAGCTCCTGCTGCAGCACCTGGACAAGATCTCCCTGCACCGCGCATCCAACAGCAAGGCGGCCCCGCTCTCCGGTGAGAGGAGACACGTCGGATGTTTGGCATCCACGTAGTTGGCGAGCAAAGGTCCAATGCCCAGCGAGTCATATGGCCACCAAAAACAGCATGATCCGAGCTGTAGTAGCTATATTATGTAATAGCTATGATGCAACACGCTTCTTGAGTAAGGTATGAGAAGGGCTGGAAAAGGAATTCCAAAGTGGAGCGGTGCGAGGGAAAGAAGCAAAAGGCGAAATGTTGTGACCTGCAGTGTTTATTGGACAAAATGTGTACACAAATGTTTCTATCATTGTAACTTTCCCCACATACACGTTTTGTTTGATTGCCGAATCAGGCCAAGGTTTGGAAAGCTAAAACAATAAATATTAGTCGAATATACTCGTATAAATAACAATATCTCATTATTTTTTGTCCAAGTGACTTAGGGGGAGGTGAAGGTGGAAATGAGAGGACACAGAGGCACAGTTTGCATAAGACTGATCTCTCCTACTTCACTGGTAGAGATGGGAACACATCTAGGGACTAATTGATGTCTGTGTCATACGAGAGATTAGTGGCATGGACGAGGGGGTTTACGTCACCAACACTTTCAGCCAGGAGTGCGACGGTGCCGAGTTTTGGATTTCGAACGTCGCGGCGCGAACGCGCATTAAGTCCGCTGCGCTGCTATGGGTGCAGGCTGGAGGAGAAGCGAGCCAGGCAGCCAAGCGCCCGCGGCCTCCCCTCCAGACGCCCTGGGCGACCCCAAGCTGAGCGACCTCCTTCAGCGTCTGGAGGACCGTCGCGCGAGAGGAAGAGGTTGACGCAGAGTGGCGGGAAGGGCCAGGAGTGCCCGCCGCGGTGCCGGCAAGCAAGGTGACCCTCACGGCTCGCTCCACGGCAAGAGCAGCGTCGCAGCGTGCGGACTCGCAAGTCACGGCGACGAGGGGAGAGGGGCGAGGGGGGAGGGGCGAGGGGCGAGGGGTGAGGGGGGAGGGGTGAGGGGGGAGGGTTGCTCAGCAGAAGGAACTTTCTCCAGCAGTTGGGGGAACTTTTTCGGTTGTGGGGGTCTATGCACCCCATCACCCCCCTGGCCGGTTTGTTATTGGCTCAAACTATTCTCGTGAATTGACATTAAACAATTTAAAGCCAGATAAGTTCATACAGACTATGTAGGCAAAGAGATGAAAGCTACCAAATGTATTGCCCGTTTAATCGCGTTAAGATGAAGCGACGTGGAGGACATGCAGCGGGCAAAATGGAACCGTAGAAGTCCCCGGTACAAAACTTATATCGTCCTGCAGACCACGTTCACTGTTGTTGCCCCTAAAATGCGAATATTGACCAAGTGTAAAACGTTCGAAGTGGTGGTCTACGTGTATAGTGCTGCTCTGAGAAGTAGGGGCATGGCTATATACCGGCCCAATGCCACTGCTGCGCTGTGCCTACAGAAGTCGCAGGGAGCACTGGCAGGAGCTGGAGAGGAGCAGGAGAGCGTCAGGCCCAGCTCCTGACGCAGGGGGCGGCCGACAAACAGGTGGACCACAAGCAAGGCGTGTACCAGGCAGCCCGGGTGGGCGCCAACGCTGCCTGCATCACCCGCACTCAAGAGAAGATCAGCACCGTGTGAGCGGCCACCAGTGTGCGGTGCGTTGCTAAAACACAATGGCGTTCTCAAGGGAAAACAAATCTATGAGTGTCCTCAATCAGGGAAGCCTTGGTGAGTCTCAAGACATTCTGGTGGGCCCTGCATGAGCATGTTTCGCCAGTTCCTTAATGTTTTTCACGTGGAAAGCAATGGGTTATCTGCAAAAGGCCCACGTAGCCAAGAGGATAACATTAGGAGAAAACTGCACAGGTCAGCAAATTATTTGCTGTACCATCATCTACTTTCCACCTCATAGGCATGCACGTTGCATGTGCGATCCACCAACACACACCAATGAACTGCAGGTGTGTCGCTGCTTGAGTGTAGCTGCTTGAGAGTAGCTGCTCGAGAGTAGCTGCTCAAAGTGTTGTGACAGTAGCTATGGAACAAAGCGGTCTTTAAGACACGTGTCGATAAGTTGCCATACGTAGCATGGAATCCAATTGTCATGCGGGATTTCAGTGTTCTTTTGCCTCATTTCAGCTTCTGTTGTCTAATAAAACAAAGCTGGTATCCCAAATACCTATGCAATAATCATAACAGCGACCACCGGACATGCTTATGAATGTGTTCACATTGCAACAGAACTACTAGTGTAACTCTAGTATAATATGTTTCCTTAAAACTCTATATGCGGTTTACATGGTTGTCATTACGTGAATGTGATTATTACCGTGTTGTTCATAAAAAAAAACATTTGTTATAAATTCTTATGGTTCCCTCTGTTGGGTTTCATGCTGTTGATCAGGGAAGCAGCATGAAATGCCGAGCGGTTCAACCAGATGGACGTTGCCACTGCAATGAATTGACTACACAGCAATGCACAGGGCATTCAAAGCAAGGCAAATTTTAGAAAGCAATTGAAAACATGTTGAGGAAGAGGAGAAATATAAAGAGATGCAAAACTGAGGATTGACTACACACAACTCTGCAAAATGATCAGGAAACGATGAGAAATTGGAGAACGAAAGACGAGTGAAGCTGTTCGAGAGCGACAAGAGCATGCAGGCAGCAAGAGGGAGGTGGCCATTGACGATTTACACAGAACCCCCTGGGAGAAAGTGCAACCACACAACTCGTGTAAAAAGATATCGTACTGGGTTACATCACCCTCTGATGAACGTACGGAGTACTACAAGCACATGGCTTCATTTCCACCACTGCCCACTCATGTCTGTGCAACATTACCAAAGCACGCAGCCTGCTGCTGTTGCGCGCACGTTAAAGAGCCTGGGACATCGTTCTTAATGTGGCCACCGTCGGCCACAGCAACGTCCACATCAAGTACCCTGAAGTTACACGCATATACATTTATAGAATAAGCATTAAGAAAGTACGAGTTTAAACAGCCCCCTTGCAAGGAGACCACAATGGCACTAAGCTGGTTACAGTGGCAATGATTATCACAAGTTGAGTAAAACATTTGCTCACTTTAGTACCTTGATAATCCTGACGCATTACAAGTGTGGGACCAGGGCTTTGTGTAAACAGAAGAACACATCAGTGAGCTCAGGTCTCAAAAGCCAAGTGCAGACAGCCCAGAGTGAGCTGTGTGCTGCACCGTTTCCAGACGCACAACACCCACGTCCAGGACACGCACTTGCTCGGTAAAATGAGTCCGACGGCAAGGCTGCCACAGACACAATCCTCGTTTCCCAACCTCCATTTAGTTCCTATCGGTATGATGACATCAAGATGACTGCGAATTCAGAGAACATCAGAGACACCAGTGACACACGTTGATAGGATCAATCCACGTAAGAACATGGACCACTTTTTTAATCAACGGTAACGGGTGGCTTCATGACAATTCTCACAATGTATGAATTAAATATAAGTATTTAACAAACAGTCAATGTCTGGAGGCAGCACGCATGCGCCTTTGACTTTGGAGATTGTAAAAACTGCACACATGAAAGAGCTGTAAATCCAGCCGTGCGCTGCATGGTAGCGCTGACACCGTGCCACCTATCCAGTTCGAAGGCAGCCAAAAATCAACAATTCATAAGTAGACTTCACGACGGACATCCTGGCAATGTTTATTACCCCAACCATGACAGCTGTCTTCCACCACATGATGTTCCTTCGAGGCTGAGGCATAAAAATTAATTCTCGAGTTTGTCAATTGGACTGGAGGCAGGTGGCTCCTTGTGCAGCAGACATGATGAACACCGTGCTTCCTCCGTTACCGGTGTTTTAACAACCATGCGACAATGTTTTGCAAAGAACACTGTCAAAAAAAAACGCTTAGGATCTATTAATACTAACAAAAATAATGTTTCTACAATAAAGAAAATAATGCCTATAATAAGCATGACAATTTGAGGTTGTACTGTTTAAGAGTGAACAATGTATAAAATGGATATATTACAGAAATTCTGCTGCTTGTACGTTTCACACAGCAAGTGGCTTAAATGCGGAGTGATCGCCCCAGAGCCACGCATCAATGTTATCAGAACCGGTTGTGACATTACACGAACAAGCAGTGTAACAAATAGCTGCCACCT